>NW_027466843.1:2087500-2195000 GCF_046128005.1 Genypterus blacodes | reverse complement strand
AAAACAGAAATCGAGTATTTTGTACAGTCACAGTCAATTCCTCCACTGCTAACAGTTTCCACTATTGTTGCCCTCGTGGCAGCTCGACCCGCTTCCTCTGGTGTGACTGTGTTAAGAGAGAGGTCATGACTAATGCTGTGTCCTTCTAATCCACTGTCATGTTTCCATGGAAACTTTGGACAGCAGGTAGGTATCCTGTTTCTATCTGACCTGGCTGCTGCCTGGCACATGACCCACACATAGAGACATGTACTGTATATACATATGGTACACACACGCACACACACACACACGCACGCACACACACACGCACACACACACACACACACTCAGGATCAAGCTACTTACCTGGGTGAGGAGCTGATCCTGAGTGATTGTATTGATCCAGCGAGTGTACCGCTCCGTGGATCCTTCCGGAACCCTCTGAACTCCACAACCAATCAGCTGCCACAAAGAAACAGACGCAAACACACATTTATGAGCAGAGCAAACATGTTTTACATTTGAGAACCACATCTGCAGCCATTTTGGATGTTTCCTCCCACAGCAGTACTGAAGCCTGAAAGTGTTGTGGTTGTTGACCAAAACGTGGCAAACGTGATCAGGATTACTGAAAGTTGTGGTGTGAAAGAACATTTCAAGATCTGTTTGCATGTAATGTCTCTGGCATGTAGTCTTCTTCCTCTTCTAATAGCACACTGCTACTGTTATCAGTAGCAGTGTGCAATCAACTGGCAATAGCGCCCCCTGCAGTCAGCAACATAAAGAACAGTAAAGATTTCTACATTTCAGGCTACATTTGTATTCAAAGTGATAAGTGTACACATATACTTGTATTTGCTGCATCATAACAGTATAATCCAATATTGAAGCTTTGACTGTTGTGTACATATACTTTGCCAGGTTATGATGAAAAGGTTTGACCCACATGCAGGAACCTGTGTTGGAGCTCTGGTTAATAAGCTGCAAAAATGAGCTCACAAAAAAACGTACAAAGGAACAGTCAACAATATCTTGAGTATAAAGCTACACAGCATGAAAACAGAATGTGTGACTGAGAGGGGACGGCTGTTTGTGCAGGGCAGCAAGCCTGCTGTCTCCAGTCTGTCTCCCCCACTTCCCACACACACATGACCCTTCACCCCTGACCTGCTGGGCCACGGAAAGCATCAACACCGGATACATGCTCTGCTCGGCATGCCAAATGTAGAGAAGCACACACACACACACATACGCAGGCAGGCAGGCAGGCAGGCAGGCAGGCAGACAGACAGGCAGACAGACAGACAGACACAAACACAGACAGACCAACAAAAAGAGAAAGTGAAAATGTACAAAGGTATAACTATTATCATTTATTTAGTTTTAAGCTACGTTTTAATCACACACACACAAACACACACACACACACTGGACTGACTGAAACGAGGGTAAGGGCGGAAAGTGTGGAAGGTAGGTGTGTAGAGGGTGTGTAGGCAGACCATCCCAAAAGGAAGGAAGTGAATGGCGAGTGCATGAACTTACAGAGTCTGGGTGGAGGACAGATGCTTCATACTGCAGACGGACTCTTTGGGGAAACATAATATCGTCCTGGAATACACAATACAGTGTCAGTTGGACAAGTGTTATCATTATTACCATTATTTACCTTAAAATCTAAAGTGAGGAATTGATTCCCCACCAGTGGCACACATCATCGTGTTACTTTGTACAACGGAAAATCAAGAAGATGACATATTAATATAATATTTACTGAGAAGAACCCCACAGTGTTAAATAAGTTAAGTTTTAAATAATTATCTAAACCTAAAGCAGATATAGATCAAAAACTCTTAAGTCTTCAGAGATGCAACTACAGAGCTGCCACTCCATATATGTATACACGCTATACACAGACACACACTCACTCATAAGAAAACATATAGAGCATACAGTGCAGTGCCCTGAGGTCATTAGTCATGTGCTCTGACAGGTCTGTCAAACAGCTATCAGGCTGCTAACGTCAGTCTCTATATATGTGTATTTTTACAAAGCGTTATGCTGTAATTGGTTTTGACTAGCTGATTGTACATGGAAGGCATCTGGCCTATGCAACAATGGGAGTTTTGTCTGACACACACACATACACACACACACACACACACACACACACACACGCGCACACACACACACACACACACACACACACACACACACACAGGTACACAGGTACACACGCTTACCGCATCCTGAAAGCACAAATATTGTCCACAACTCTGAAATGCTGCTTGATTCTTTGCATATCCCACTGAAAAACAGGAGAACAGAACAGTAAGTGTACAAGTGTGTGTGTGTGTGTGTGTGTGTGTGTGTGTGTGTGTGTGTGTGTGTTGAATACATTTTATTGCTGAAGTCATGATTTAGCAAGATAGTTCAAATCTGGATTATTGGTTGATTTGTCCCCATGGCAGAAAAAGGTTTTAATAATAAATTACTCATCTTAGTGATTTGAATGTAATCCCAAACTGTTCATATATGAAACATCTACAAATATCTTTGGGCATGAAAGTTGTGAGGCATTTGTCACAATATATGACAATCTATGGAAGATTTTCAAAACATGGATTGGTCAACAATGACAGTAGCCCTTAGTTGTCCCACAGAATGTTTCAGGAAACACCGACATAAAACCTACTAACCTCCTCTTGGTTGGTCAGAGTGGTGGCCAGAGATCACCACTGAGATCCCTCTGGCCTCCAGCCTCTTCCTCCAACGCTCCAACAAGTCCCTGGAGTCATCCTGGAGAAATGAACCAAACACACACAAACATTCATCTGAAGTCTGGTGGTATTTCCACACTGATCCATTTCACATTCAGACTCGCACACACTTACAGTGCTTGCATCATCATAGACAGACAGCTCCATGATTCCATTGAAGTCTTGGTCTAATATAGCCTGCAGACACTCATCCAGCCAGCAGGCAGCATTGTACACTGGCATGATAATAGACTGTGAATAGAGAATAGCAAACATAAAGGTCATAATATGTACAAATTAACCATAACATAAAATAAATAAAGATAAGAGACTACGAAAATCCCAAATACGACGATATGAGTAAAGCATGACTTGCTTTGGTACATTTTACTGCTAATTAATGCAATGAGATTTGTAAGGAATTGGCTACTTCTTGCAACACGAGAGAGAGAGAGAGTAAATCGCACACCACATCCACTCTGGTCCTCTCGGCCTCCACTCCTCCTGCCGGTGCTTGTGCTCCATCTTCTGCCGCACGGAGTCTCTTGGACGGCTTGATATCAGCCTCCTCCCCTGCTCCCTGATCTCCGGAGGGTCCGCTGCTCATTTGTATAGTGAACCAGCCGTTATACCGATCCTGACTTCACTTTATAGTAACTGTGTTGATGTTATAACTTGGTTGAATTCATGAGGTGACAAGAATGAACCTTCAAACAGTCAGTAACGGAAGAGAGAACCGGAAGGCTACAACTGAGCGAAAATAACAATAGTCACAGATAAAACGAGCTACAGTCGCTTTGTTCTGTGCGTTCATACAAAAACGCTGACAAATAATCTCACAATTAAGGCACCTGGTAGGTCTTAGTAGGAGAAACGTAAAGTTTGAACCTACCTCGGTGAGAACATGTGAGCACAACTTCGCTACTTCCGCAAACAATCACTCTCGCACGCTCATTGGCTGCTGCAAAACACAAACAGACACCGCATTGGATGTAGCTACTGCCGATCATTATGACGATTACGCCCGCTGCCCCGCCCATTATAAAGAGGATCCACCGGACTACAATCAGAGACCTTCTCTTTAATTTTTCAGTGTTCTTGGAGCAAATATCTAAAAGTAACAAAAGGTAAGTGTCAAAAAACGAAGAGGTGTAATCACAATCACAACTTTTTAAGATAGATAGATCAACTGTAACACGATGAAATACAGGAGAAGATAAGAAAGGTGTTGGAAAGTGTGATGTTTTAAGAAAATAGTGTTTTAGAATTGTTTACAAAAATCATTCCTTATATAATTACTAAGTGTTTGATGTGGTTTGATCTGGAATGGATCTGAGTTAAACTCTGTAATTCATGTTATAAATGTAAGATTCTTTCATGTTTTGTTTACAACAATGTACACGTTTCAGATGTGGGCTTTTTGACATTAATATTCAATGAAATAATACAAGGATAAAGAGAACTGATATATATGATATGTTGATAAACATATCGTGGTCATGCTATAATCTCATTTGGCTTTCACAGGAATAATGAAAATTTACAATTCAGATGCAGACAGATGAGAATGTAATCTGGGCAGGCTTTCCATAAAGGCTTTTTACACCTGTGGTGAAAACATCCATTAATAGCTCTCTCTCCTTCTCTCTCTTTGTGTGTGTGCATGCGTGTGTGTGTGTGTGTGTGAGAGAGAGAGAGAGGGACCTCAGTCAGGGTGGATGCAGGTGGTTTATGATGTAACTTTAAACACAGTTGGTATGAAAACCTGAGTAGCACTTGGAACGTACAGTAATAGTACGGAGATGGCCGACGTATCAGCTGATAGGGTTATACAATGAAAAACACAACATCTACCACCTCCATTTCACTTTCATGTTGAATATGTACCAGTTCCTCTCTCTCTTACTCGCTCCTTTGTTTTCTCTCTTTCCTTGTTTTGTTTGGTCTGTGTTGACGGCAGCTTTCTGCTTTCCTGTAGTGTTGAAAGGAACCAGATCGCAGCGTTATAATGTTAATGTTGGCAGCCGCAGCACAGAGGTTTGACTTGGTTAAAAATGAAAACAGGATGGGCTGAAATATTGTTGTTTAATTTTCAGGAAGAGAAGTAACAGACTATAAAGGGATCATGGGTTAAATTCTCTCTCTCTCTTTCTCTCTCTCTTTCACTCTCTCTCTCAGTATTTTCTAATCTACCACATCTGGTTAATAATAAACATTACACAACAGTACAACAGTATGTACTGTGTGCATGCATCATTCTGAGTGACGAACATGCATCTGATGTTACATTTCCTGTAATAATAAACTTAATTAATAAACTACATCAACACTAAGAAGCCCTGGTGTGCACTTGGCTTGAAGGATGGTTGATGTAACAGGGGACCGATCATTTGATGATTTCATTTCATTCACGTCAAATAAAAAAAGAATATATAAACATAGTAAATCACACAGTAAATAAATTATACAAAGTTATAATACCGCACAAGTGATAATAACACAATATGATCTCAATATGTCCTCGATTATGTAACGTCTAGACTTTGTAACATCATTAAAACAACAACGTGTGTGTGTGTGTTTGTGTGTGTGTGTGGACATAATTTCACTCTACACTGCTGACAAATGCATTTTAATTTCACCGCAGCTCACAGATATTAATTATGGTGGTAATACTTGTACTATAGCAATACCTATGGTATTAATAATAATAATTATACAATTACGTTTTTTTCATTTTAGGGTTTTAGGCTGAGATCATGACTTCTAGTGAATCTGTTATCATTGTGGATGGATGGTGAGCCTGGTCTCAGCCCACAAGACTCTTTTTCAAAAGCAAATATTCTCCACTCAACTCTGTTCGTTTTTATGTGCGACTCTAAAAGGATCGCTGCCTCCTGCTCCAAATCAACACCATATGCTGGTGTTGTACTTACTGCATAAAGCCCTCCCATATCTGAAAGACCAACAGCTGTTTAGATCTGTGATTAGATTTAAACTCTGCTTGATTTGTTTCAACACAAATGTCAGACATGAAAGAGAAAGGAAGTGTGTGAAGTCTCTCTGCATTTTTGCACGATTGGATTTTCTTGATTAATTTAGTTTCACACAGGAGAATTGAGCATGTGTGCCGCTTTTTCAGAGGAGACAGGAACTGTGAGAGGTCTTAGACATTTAATCTATCCTCAACACAGTGTAGAGTTGCATAAATGGGAGCATGTTGTAAAATTAAAACAGATAATGCTTGACAAAGGATAACGTTATCTGATGAGCGTGAAAACTGGTTGGATTTTTGTGAAATTGGCTCTGTATATTCATGGTCCCCAGAGGCCCCCAGAGCACCATAACGTCCTGGGAATGGGAGGTTATGTTTGTGGATGTGTCTGTTTGTCTGATCAGGGTCTTATCAATAACTTAAATGTCCTATTGAGAGATTGGAGGACTTCTCTGCCTTGGCGGAGGCATGCTCTCTCTGAGTTCTAGTAATCTTTGTGTTATTGTATGTTTGTGTGTGTGTGTGTGTGTGTGTGTGTGTGTGTGTGTGTGTGTGTGTGTGTGTGTGTGTGTGTGTGAAGAGAAGGAAGAACAAATGAGGGGGAACAAAGATGTTTACAGCCAACTTCATCAGCTTCCTTTGTTTAGAGAATTTGATGATGTGTTCTTTTCTTCTGAGGTTTAAACCACGATGTAATACAAATATACTGATTTTCAGTGATGCCACAAAGATGACCATTTGCATTGTTTATGTTCTCCATGCACTTGGGATTTTCCTCATTGAACATGTTGCTTCTTTAACCAAAGTCACATGGCAACATGTCACAATGAAGACTGCTTATGCTGGGGCATTCTGGAACAAACCACTGAAATTGTGTCCCATATGGAAGCAAGGTCCCTTTCTCCTAGTTACCTAATTAGGAAGCTCCTAAGGTCCCTTGTCAGACTGTAGTAGCAGACATCCTCCCAGTCTTTATGCAACATTCCTGTTGAAGTGGGGCAAACTACAAGAGAACAGCCCTAAAATGTAATCTGGAAAAGTGATGTAGTATAGTACAGTTCCATATAATACAATGTATGTCATATACTTTTGTTGTTTTCATGAAACATTG
The DNA here is from genome assembly GCF_046128005.1 of Genypterus blacodes. Classification (NCBI taxonomy): domain Eukaryota; kingdom Metazoa; phylum Chordata; class Actinopteri; order Ophidiiformes; family Ophidiidae; genus Genypterus; species Genypterus blacodes. The sequence continues at coordinate 2,188,156 of NW_027466843.1, read as the reverse complement.
AGAAAATGACTTGAAATTATTATATTTCTGTTTACAATTAAGGCATGTTAATAAAAGCCCACAATGCTATTCTGAGAATATGATTCCTGACGTCATATGGTCCCTTAAACCCTGAAAGGCATTTGATTTGTTTAGTGTTTGAGTTAAACTAAACAATTTTAGTTTAGTTTAAAACTTTAATTTGGACAACTTTGCTGTACCTCAACATGCACATACTTTTAACAGGCAATTGTTAACACACATATACACACAAATAATAACACACATTTCATTCAGTTTCCAGTGTCTAAACAAACATCCTCCAGTGTACCATTAGTATTATTCTTAAGACGGTTGACTTTCATGTAGCATTACTTCCTCTCCTTACAGATTCATCTACTGTAGATGCATCAAACGTGAGTATTCACAAACATTTCTGTCTATTCTATCATAAAGGGAGTGAAGATAGGCACTGACACCTGAGTGGGAAACTAAAAATGGCTTATCTTTTAAATTACGGTTGGAAGGCATTTCAGATTCTGAGAATAATTGCATGTACCATAGTGGAAACGATAGAAGATATTGATCAGCAGCAGACTGCCTCAGACAGAGACTACTAGTCCATGGAGTCATGCTGTATTCATATACAGTATATTACTAATCTCCTGATTATTGAATGTAAACAAATGCCGAATCAACAAGACATCATGTATGTGATGTAATTGAACAGTGTTTGTTCCAAGTTCTTGTTTTCCATAAAGGTCTCGTCCTCTTCACAAGGTCAATGTTTCACTTACACAGTCAAGCAATCTGAAAGAAAATAGAACAAACCCAAGGTTGAATCCACCACGTAATCGATAAATCACAGTGAGGTTAGCATGAATCATGCTCCCACATCCTCCCTCACAAACATTATGTCTACTTTATTGCACTAAATGTTCTCTCTTACCTCAGAGGAACTATTCTTCAGCCTTTTTGGTTTCTTTGTTGTTCTTGCGTAAGCATGGCTTCTGACTGTCTAACACGTCCGTCTTCACCTGGCTCAGACTGCGCAGTATGCACATGGTGTCAAATCCTTCATCACCAGCCTCTTGCAACAACTCAAGCACCTGTAAATAAGATACTTTGTTTCTTTTTATGAACAAAAACAGTCCATTTAGTTTCATTTGCTTGGTGCTACATTTTTACTTTCCAAAACTGTAGTAGTGAAACCATTTACTTTACGCAACATGCAGGACATTTGAGACGCTGCCTAGCTGATACTGGTGGAACAGAGATTTCCTTGAAGAAAGGACAGGACATGAAGTCTCTAAACTAAGTATCAGTGTTGGCACCCACCTGGAGACACTTATATGATTTCAGTACGCCCAGGTTCTCCTCCAGGAACAGCAGATAAATACTAAGGTCGTTGTAAACAGGCTTGACCACACCCAAAGCACCGAAGCCCGGCAGCATTTCATAAGGTCGCAGAAAGTTTGAAGACTGCCGTGCAGGTCCAACGGCAGCATACACAACCAGTGGTGTCAGGAGCACATACACCCCCATGTTGATGTAGCTGAGCAGCTTGAAGACCCCCACTGCCACTAACTTACACTGAACAGCAGAGGGCACCGTACTGTCATTTTTCAGCAACCCTGTCCGCAAGTCACAGGGAAACTCATCAGTGAGGGAGGCCAGCTGGATATAGTAACCCAGGTAGAGGCAGGCCAGCACCAGGATCAGCAGAGTGAGGCCCCGGCATGACAGGTACTTCACAACCAGCCAGTGAGAGAAGCGCTTGGTCTTGAGATATTGCTCTACCAAAGGGTATTTGAAGCAGCCCTCAGTCAGGTCCACAGCACTGATGCAGAAAAAGGGCACAATAGCTTCAGGTGAAATGTGATCAGTACATTCAAGTGCAACTAAATGTACTCAAACAATGACAACACACACACCTCGAATAGCTTTGATATATCCTATTCAGTTGCCAACACCTTTTTTCAATTTTGTTCTTAATTAAGCATGAACCAAACTTTACCTTAAAGCAACTAATTTGTGACATCTTTTTACTTCTTGATCAAGTTTCACATGTTGATATCATGGGAATTGGTTTATTACTGAAACTGGCGAAAATATCAAAAACAAGCAAATTCCTGGCCAATGCTTTCACCAGGTTTTGTCAAAATAAAATCAGAATCCTGAGTGCTTCTTCTAACAATCAAACAAACCAACAACAGTCACAGATGAAAACATTGACAGACGACAACCTTGTAGTGCAAAGTCATTATTGGTGTTTACCTCTGAGTGTCCTCAGGTGTATCTTTGCTATCTAAGGATGCCAGATTCTTGGCCAGTCTGATGGATCGGTTATAAAAGCGATCTAGCTCCTCCATGATGAAGTTGAGGTCAGAGGAGAGATGGGGCGCTGCTGTGTAACGCCATAACAGGGCTGGGATGTACATGAGGATGGCCAGTGAGAGCAGGATGTATGGAAAGAACTGAGGGAACCAAAGAGAGAGAGAGAACAGTGAGAGAGGAGAGAGGAGAGAGTGTCGTCTCTGGTCAGTGGGTGTTTCTATACCTTGTGTAGCCAGAGAGGGGAACTCTCTGACTGTTGCTGTACTGCTGCCCAACAAAACGAGTCCACGTAGGCTGCCTGTCTCCAGGAGAAGTTAGTAGGCGCAAAGCAGCTGATCTGTGTACCTGGGTGAAGAAACTGAAGAAATCAGGCAGAGCTCATAGGAGGATTCAGTGAGTCGTTGGACGGTAACCATCCCACAACACTACAACAAATATCAATGCTCCCCCTTGTGCGCTCATGACCCAATTACATGAATTGTTTGGTGAACTCTTGTCAGCATAGTTTGTGTCAATAACTATGCCGTCGCTTCTCTATTTGAGATGGAAGAACAATCTGGCCTGTATAATTCACAACTGACCCAGATAGTCAGAAGATGAGCACAGTAACATTGACCCAATGCAGGATTACTACTAATTGATGCATTACATATTGCTCACAACATTGTTACAAATTTTCAACTTCCCATCTATAATATATGTAAAAGGCTTAGTTTTGCAGAGCTAATGGAATCCATTTCAGTACATCTCCATCATCTTGTTATTAGCTGGAATGAGCTATGTCAGGCTGCGGTGCAGTCATGGGCTTTCATCAAAATCGGAATCAGAAATAGTTTTTCATCCCCCAGAGAACAATTCATTCATTTTAGTCATAGCAAGTATCCACAAAAAACTACACAACAAATCACTTTACCATTACTATGTATTAAATACTGTCCCGCATGATTCAGTTGTCAACTTAGAATACATAATTTTCTTTATGATTGTTTAGCTTTAATAACGGATATAAATAAGGACAGTTACCTTGAATGTGGACTCATGTGTTTTTTAAGAAAAGAAAATATGAATGTATGATTGTTTCAGAGAATATTGTGAAATATTGCTTGAAGAGTTGTGGACCTAATGGAACCATCCTGTGAGTATCTGGGGCGCCTATGGTCGTCTGCACTGGGCAGATAATGGTAACCACAACGGACTGTGGTGTGGTGGCCTAGAAGGATTATATGGATTTTGAGTAATAATACAATAGCTGTAGCTGTTTTGTGTGTACAGCTCGGGAAACATAAAGAGGAGATGATAACACTTCAGATTCATGATTTAATTATATGCACCCCATCGCGCAGGGGACACACCTTACAGTAAAGGCATCAGCACCAATTTACAATCTCTATGTGTACTATTTTTATCATCCTAAGCAACAAAAGCTTCACTATCAGCATCATTATCTATGCCTGCCTCTATCCGGGTGTGAGAAAAAAGGGTGGAGTCTTTACACACACAAACACACACCTCCTCCCCACATGCGCCTCTCTGTCCTTCTCTCCTTATTAATGAGCCATATTTACAATATTTTACTTTATCGCATTACTGAAACCATCACTTAAGTGTACATTTCACTGAAAGAAACCATTTGGCCGCTGTTACGGGGTTGCAGATGGAGACAACGATATGACAGATGGTGTATGATGAAGTAAGGCTTTCCAGGCTGAGCTGTATATAGATCTTCGGGATGCCCCTGAATGTAACTCACCCACTGACACCTCTTGAGCAAAGGCGAGGGAGATGAGAAACAAAGGCAGCCCCACCGCCAGGACCGTCACTATTTTGTCCACGGCCAGTTCCAGACGCACCCCTTTATACTTCGCCTCTGTGGGATCCTTCAGTAAAAAGTCGGAGAAAACATATTCGGTAGCTACGTGCGCGATCGCCATGGCAGACGGGAACAAAAAAGGCGGTTTTGTTTTGTTACAGAAGCCGTTATTTTCAGTGTATTAAACACAAATTGCGCCTGCGCCAAGTGATGAAATACTTTCCATAAAGGACAAATATAAGTCGATGTGTAAAAACGTCGAGCCGTTATCGTCCGTCCATTTCCAGCTAGACCTGACTGGGACTGATTCCTCCTGTCCCGTTACCGTCCGCACACGTTACTGGCAACAGGGGGGACGCTGGATGCCTGTCCACCGCCAGGGGTCGCTGTTTTATATTTTGTGCACCTGTCTGTCCACAGTGCAGTACTGCAAACGCCCGTGACTTGCCGAATTATTATAGTTACTAGTTATTTCTAAATAAACTCTCTTGTCTTGTGTCACTCGCTGAATTGTACTATATTGTGTAAAATTCTAGTTGCAGCGTTCATATGTCTGTGAATCTGTTAGAAGCAACTTTATTCCGGATTAATTTTGTGTCAAGTTTCAAATGACCATTCTGCTGACCCCAAACAAAGCAGTGTTACATGCTACTAAAATGTGTATGACAAAGGAAGAAATGCGTTTGTTTTGGCAAATAAAGTTTAGAAAGAACTCGTGGATAGAATGCAAATTCACCTACATCTAGGAACTCATCTTTACACACTAGCTCATTAACACTATAAACAAATAATAATTAATAATAATAATTATAATTAATACTAACACAATATCTGGCAGTGTGTTTAAAATGTCTCACAATTTATGGTATAATTCTTGATTATATGAATTGGTCAATTGAGCATTAATAACACGCAGCTGTGAAGTCTTGCTAATGAATGATTTTGCATTTGTCACTTCCGAGTGATAACTATGTGAATGTTGATCCGCACCAATAAAAATGTATCAAACTCTGAACTCACCCATTCTAAACTTAATCTATAAAGTAATTGACTGTATTGAGGTGACTCAGAAAGCGCACTGTTAATGTTTGATTAGAAACAAAGGTGTGTGGGACGCTTACAGCTGTAATAAGATAAGATAAAAAAAAGTGTATTATCCCGAGGGAAAATACTGACTAATGCTGACACATATTAGACACTCATGCTGACACATATTAGAGCAGAGCCAAGATCAGTGTCACGATTCGTTATGTTTAAATCAAAGTATTAAATAATCCAAATATTTGCAAGGTTTTTAAACGGAAAACGTACAACAACAATTTGCGACAGCTGTGTATCCTTTCTGGCAGAAGTAGGTTACAAAAGCTGTGGGTTACTAGGGAGACAGAAGGGGGAAAGCAGTCCTTTGAGGAAGATGTGAAAGAAGAGGTCCTCTCAGGTACAATAGCTCACTTACTGAAATGTCGTGCTTGCCGAAAAGAAAATAACCAAATAACATTCACGTCGATGTGTAGCAACGAGAGAGACTTTGAGACAGAATGGAGCCGCTGTGTCGCACTTTAAGCTAACCAATGTTAGCCAACGTTAGCTTAAAACCAGCGCGAGCTCTCGGCAAACGTTTCGCTAAGTTGGGCATTTTGATATAGCAAAAGCTAACATCGCGAGAAATCACTATTCTTAAAGAAGCCAGGTTCACAAGTTACCTAGATATCTAACATGTCTCTCTCAGGAATCGTGAAACGTGACGTAGGTTAGCATCAGCCAAGCTGTTGCAATTTGCGAGCGCACAGACGTTTTTCGTTTGTTGATTAAGCCACACGCGTCCATTGATAACTTCTTAGCCCGATTCATAAGAATGTGAGCAGAGTTTGTAGGCTGAGGACGTAATGTGATTGCTTTAATATTTTGCAGATTATGTGCGAAGTTTTTCCAAGTACCATGGATGGATAGTGTGTAATGTAGTTGTAGGTTGCTAATCATGAGCGTGGCTATTACCTCATCACCCACCGCGGTCACCTGATGTGAACCCTTTCAACTGTTTCGATTAAGGTGTGTGTGTGTGTGTGTGTGTGTGTGTGTGTGTGTGTGTGTGTGTGTGTGTGTGTGTGTGTGTGTGTGTGTGTGTGTGTGTGTGTGTGTGTGTGTGTGTGTGTGTGTGTGTGTGTGTGTGTGTGTGTGTGTGTGTGTGTGTGTGTGTGTGTGTGTGTGTGTGTGTGTGTGTGTGTGTGTGAGAGATCGGGCAAGTGAAAAAAGGGTTAATACTTTTTCAAAGTTTGTCATCTCGGAACAACTGCAAAAGGTCTTATTCTGATCTTTCTATGAGAGACTTGGAGCCAATATTAACAAATTCAACCTTTTGGCAGCTGCACTGAGTCAGGGACGTTAACAACCAAAATAAGAGGCTAAATAAATACTTGCGACAAAAAGAAACCCAAGTGGGCTGAATGACCCAGGTCAGGGGTTTGATAAAGATGTGTGTTAGCATTTGGTGTATTGTCTTAACTTGAATGTCCTCCTGCAGGGAAGCATGAGAGAGAAAAGAAAAAGCATGTTGAAAGGCCTTTGCGGGTTGTATGATGGAAGGACTGGAAAAGGAGAGACCCATATGCAGCTCTAGACCCTTCCCATGGTTCAGTCACCCCACACCGGAGGCCCCAGCTCTGCTCTGCAAACTCAAAGACTGCTTCTATGAAAAAAACTCCCTTCCCCACACAGAGAAACAAGTAAGTATTGTCCAGGTACATACAGTGCAGTATGTATAGAATGAATCCTGTACAGTGTTTCAGATTCTTCTGGTCTGTTTATCCATTCTCCAGAACTGCCATGTTTCCATTATGTATAGATTCCAAATTACCTGCTCATTGATGATTTTACCTATTTTACAGCTAAACATCTCGCTTTAAAATATATTAACAAGATTTATTTGATTTGTCATGAAAACTTTTCAACAGAGGGCATTGTTTCTGTAGCTGGGGTGTCTTTGTTCTATTTGACCATTTTGTAAGTTGTTTATGTTGTTTAGCTGAAGCCCGTGAATAAGCTCGCCTGGTCACCTTGTCTCTCCTGCACGCAAATATGTTGCTCTTGTCATTTTGTTACTTTTTTATCTTCTGCAAGTAGACCCAAAACTCCAAATGGTAATTGTTTGGTTTGATTTTTCAGAACAATTACATGGATACCAGAAAGGCTGTGCTGGATTTGAAAGATGTACCCCCTCCTCCACACCTCACTGCCTCACCCCAGTCATCCCAGCCTTTCTCCCTGGCCACCCTCCCTTTGCCACCTCCTTGCTTGCCTCCTCTTCCTCAGCTCCCACAAGACTCCCACCAACCACCACTGCAACAGCAACAACAGGGGAGTAGCCCCAAAGTAAGCATTTGTTCTCAGTGTGATCATTGCCGCACAGAGGGTTATGGAATATTGAGTGGTAGCGGGGTTGGTGGCAGCAGTAGTAACATTACCGGTGTTGTCTCGGTCTATATGCCCCCTAGCTCTGTGGAAATGGCCATCAACAACAGTAGTGTTGCCAGGCCTAGAGCATGCTGTATTTCCTCATCATTCCATCAATGCAAACATTATCCAAGCTGTGGGTCTGGACATGGTGCTCTTGACTCTCTGCTCAATCTTGGTTACAATCCCCAGCTGCCCTCCTCTGTTGCCACCTCCCAGCCAGCTCCATCTCACCCCTACCTCCCCTGCTATACAGGGCTTCTCCACACTTATCCAGCCGCACCTCTGCCATGCAGTACACCCACTCTGTTGCCTTCCAAAGCCTCTTTGGCTTCCTCTCTGCCCCCTCTTCCCTCTCTTCCTGCTCCCTTGCATGGCTCTTGCCTGGCCTCTTCTGGTTACTACACCTGTGGTATGGACTGCAGCTCCACAGCCAGGAGAACCCAGGGAACCATAGAACATGGTGACCACCCAACCACCAGCACCATCACCACTACGACCTCAGCACACTTCTGCTCTAATCCTATGCACCTAAATGTAGAACGCACAGTTTGTCTGAAGGGGGCACACTACTGCAAGGAGTGCTTGTTGAAGGTTGGTGGAGTTCTCTTCATTCACTGTGGCTCTCTCTGTATTTGTGTGCTATGGTGATCACTATAGGTGACTATTTTATGTGCATGTATGAGTAGAATCATGGAAATGGCCAATGTTTTTGTATCCGTTTCCCTCTAGACTAGCGTTGCTTGAAGTGTGATGTTGAGTGTGTTTCTGTTTTCCCTTATGGTTTTTAATTGGTGCATATTTGCAGCCCATGAAATGTTTGGTATCTGAGTCAGACCGTGTGTGGCCGAATGTTCCTCCACCCCCTCATCAGACTGCTCCAATCCCCATCCCCATTTGTAATGGTTGTGGCACCTCGACTGATGGCATGGCACTGCATCCAACAAACGGCCTAAGCAAGACTGGCCAGAAATATGGTTAGTGGACTTACTGTAACTAAAGTCAAATGATATGTCTGACAAAATTGCTTCAATGATGTCAAAGTTTGAAGACACTTAAACACTGTATTGAGTGATTGCTTTGATCTGTCCGCTAGGTTCTCCAGAGAGTGCTGGTTCTGAGAACATCCCTCCAGTGGGTGTTTTTTGGGATATCGAGAACTGCAGTGTGCCAAGTGGACGCTCTGCTGCAGCGGTGGTCCAGCGAATCCGTGACCGTTTCTTCCAGGGACACCGCGAGGCAGAATTCATTTGTGTCTGTGATATCAGCAAGGAGAGTAAAGCTGTCATTCAAGAGCTCAATAACTGCCAGGTAATGCCTAATCTACATTGTACGGCCTTATTTTGTTTATGTATGTTGCTTGCCACACATGCAGTACATGCTTCTTTCAGTTTAAGATCTGCAGCAGAGATTGCTATGCTGCAAAATACAAAATGGTGCGTGTACTTGCATTAACTTCTCTAGGTGACAGTTGCACATATCAACGCCACAGCTAAGAATGCTGCTGATGACAAGCTTCGCCAGAGCCTCCGGCGCTTTGCTGAGACTCACACTGCACCTGCCACTGTTGTCCTAGTGTCGTGTGAGTAAAGCTTAGTTACAAAGTTATCTACAATTATGTTGCCCTAAATAATTTTAAACAAATGGTATTCATATTTTGGTTCCAGCGGATGTGAACTTTGCAAGTGAGTTGAGTGACCTGCGTCATCGCCATGGTTTCCAGGTAATCCTGGTCCATGGCAGCCATACTTCTCCAGCCCTACTGCAGCATGCCCACTGCCATGTAGCCTTCCAAGAGATCACAGCTGATCTTCCACCTCGAATGCTTGTTAAAGCACAGGTAGGCCTTAAAGTCTATAATAAGAAGAATGAAGTTATTGTTTAATATAAGATTGTGTTAAATGAGGTAAGTAGGTTTGGTAATAAATGCCCAAGGAGGGTCTCATTATAGAGTGGATTTACCCAAACAGCTGAGACTGAGGCGGGCAGTATGAGCGCCTTGTCAGTCTTCACAATTATTAATTTAACTGTCCTAATTTAACACTTAACAGTAGTTCTTCTAAATGCTTTTCAATTTAATGGAAGACTACTGATTTAACTTCCAAAAGTATAAAGAACACAAACCCAGACAGGCCCGCTGTCTCTTCCTCCTCCCTTCCCTCAGCCTAGTTCCAACCTCCTCTATGTCCACAACCTCCCAGTCAACTGTGACAAGAGCCTACGGAATGCTGTGAAGCTCAGGCTCCGTCGACTGTCAGACAACTGTGGTGGCAAGGTGCTGGGCATGTCCCAAGGCACAGCAGTCCTCCGTTTTGGCAGCGCTGAGGCAGCTGCACGTGCCTGCAAACGCATGGAAAAGGAGGACGTGTTTGGCCACAGTATCAGCCTCTCCTTCTCCCCACGGCCCAGAGACGATGCAAGTCCTGAGCCTCAGCCCTTTCTCACACGTCAGACTCTACCCCAGCCTTGTCAAACCCAGGATGCTGTATTTGCCCCTCCCCCGTCCATGCCATCCTTCTCTTTTCTACCCCTGGAGAAGCCCAGGTCCCCCAGGAGGCCACGGCGAACAACCCGCCCGTGCCAGACCCCTGGCGCAGTGCCTGAAAGGCCCTACAGCCCCAGGAGGGGGTGCAGTGGGCCTCCCGGTGGTGCTCCATCGAAGACCCTTCAGGTCAGCAGACTCGTCAGTGCCTGCTCCTGCTTAACCTCCACTGCCCACTAACCCTATCTTGGCTGCTATGGCTGCTGCCTGCTTTATTCGCCTGTGTGATGCTTTGACTAACAGCTTGTAGCTGCTTGCTAATCTTCATTTGTCCATTGCCTCCATGTGCTTCATGTAGTATACTAGCCTTCATTTGTGCGTCATGTACCCTAATTACTCCGCATGATACGTATCTGGTCCTTTGCTGTGTCAGTGCACGAACCTGCATATAGCTTTTGTGCTTTTTTTGCCTTGTTCAGTATATAATTTTCTATGTCTTGTCCAAAGTGTGCTTCTTTCCTCCTTTCTCTATTTTATAAACTCTGGGCCCATATCATTGTTCCCGGTGATGGAATGGATGTGTCCTTGCTAGAATGGGTCCACTTATTCCTGCTTATTTTACTTAAACAGCCATCAAAGGCAAAGTGGTGAAGATAATTTAAATATGACACCCAATCATTTATAGCATGTATATTTTGTGTATTTTGTCTAATGCACTGTATTGAATAGTTGACTGGTTGATTTTGACCATCCCTAGTTTGAACTCATACCTCTAATTTCCATTAATAATATATATATATCTGCCTGCTTATTTCTGATCCAGGAACTTGGTAATGTGGAGACCAAACCCAAGCCTGGCTTCCACCACCTTGAGAAAGGACGCACTGCCTCCTCTTCCCCTCACGGCAATAGTGAAATGGCTGCCATTGAACAGCTGTCCAAACCTGGCCTCAGTGGAGAATCCATGTACAGGAGGAGGTACGCAGATGGAAAGACGACACACCTTAACATCAAGCTATTAGATCATATACAAGTTCTAACCAAAACATTTTTTTAGTGGTAGCAGTTCTCCTGCTGCTTTTTGCAGTAATTATCATGGATAAACGTAAGTGTGCTGGAGATGCCAAGATGAATTCTGCAGTGTCTGGAATATTGATATGGCCCTTCCTTAATGGAGGAAGGCTCCTACATATTCCATACCATCACACACATTGTTGGCTCTTGAGGGAATTGGGAGTCATCTTACTTGTATTCATATCATTGAGGATCATCTGGTGGTAGCCAGATGATCCTCAATATGGGGAAGATGGTCAAAAATTATTTCATCAATTTAGATAGTTGTTTTTAGTTCTTGACTTTGATAGATTTTGTTTAGATGGATAAATGTTGCATCTCTTCCTTGATCTTCCCATGTAGAAAAGAGGTCTCCAATCCTCGCAGTTCAACAGAGTCCCCAGTGGAGCAAGTGGACAAGAGCACTGCAGATTTCCAGATTAGCACGCCCTCTGCCTTCAGCAAATTAAACCTGCACAGAAGCTTCAGTCCCCTCATCGTGTCCCAGGGCTCCTGGTCCTCTAGGTGACCCATTGTTTGATGGTTATTAATCTCTCATGGTGCATCAAAATGCCAGGAGCAGCAATGTTTCCATTTTCACCATACTGATAATTCTACATGTAATTTGTTCGAGCGCCCATAATTGGGGATGCATAAATTGGTCAAAACATCTTGGGACTATGCTGAACTAAATTTTTTTGAATTGATCTGCAATGTGAAACCACAGAAGAGGATTAGAGTGACGTGGGGAAAAAAAAGATCTGGCTTTAATTTCAGAATTCTGTCTTTATGCAAGTTATTACTGTTACATTAACTTCAATTATATTTATGGCTGTATTATTTTGACAACTAGCTTGTCCCATGGTTTAACCACTTGTCTTTTGTCCATGCATCCCCAACAAAAGGAGTGCGTCACCTTGCTTATCCAGTCGCTCCTCACCGCTCATGGCTGCCCCACGGAGTCCGTGTCCTGGCAATCCTTCTCAACCTTTCTCAGATGGGACAGAAGTCCACGTGGCCAACTTGGACTACAGAATGTCCCGCAAGGATCTGCAGCAGATACTGCATGACACCTTCTCCCGATATGGGCGGGTAAAGCAGCAGGATTATTGCATTGTCTATATGATGTGTGGGCAACTACACTGGCATTTTCTAATTGGATTTGCTCATATCTTAGTAATTTTCTGCTACGCAAGCATGACACCATAGGGTTTGTGTTTTGTCTAGGTGAAAGCTGTGGAGCTTAGCCCTCACACCGACTATCAGCTGAAGGCCACAATCCAGATGTTGTCCCTGCAGCAGGCCATAAGTGCTGTCAGTGGTCTTCACCGTTATAAGATCGGAGGCAAGCGTATTCAAGTGTCTCTGATCACAGGTGGAAGCAGCAAATGCCTTACCATGCTCAGGTATGTTGTGTGTGTGTGTGTTGAGTCGTATGGAATTTCTTCTTTGAAGTTTTATTTTAAGATTTTAGCGGTTTTTCAAGATTTCAGTTTTGTCGTTATACAGTACAGAGATAATCGCCATCCTTCACGATGCTCCTGCCAACTGCCTTCCCCTTTTCAAGTTCACTGAGATTTATGAAAAAAAGTAAGTAACTATACTAACCATCTCATAGCTTTACAAGTTTAGCTCTCATTTATCTTTTGTAGGTTCGTATTGTGTAAAGTATAGTAGTAAAGTGAAGTACACATTGTAAACTATTTATACAGCGGGACATAAATGCTTTTGTTCCCCCTCTTCAGGTATTCCCGTAAGCTAGTTGTTGGAGATCTGTATCGGCTGCCAGAGGTGGTGGCAGTTAGGGAACAGGGAGGCTCAAGACTTGTGTGCCTTCTGCCTAGCGGCCATATGAGGCAGAGTCCACTCGGATCATCTCAGTCCCAGGAGGGCTCCTCCTCAGCCAGCAGCAGCCCTGTGGTGTTTGAAGAGCTGGAGTATCATGAGCCCGTCTGCCGACAACATTATAGACGGCAGGATTTCAGGTACACACCAATTAGAATGCTATAATCAAATGCTAAGATTATTTTTGTATCATAATCGGCATTGTCGTTGGATGGTTTTCTATCGAAGCTTTAGTCAAATTTCATTTCAAATCTGATTGTGGGGTTTCTCCTTTGGATTTTCAGCGAGGCGGACTTTGATCCAGACTCCTATAAAATTCCCTTCATAGTGTTGTCTCTGAGCACTTTGGCATCTGAGGTCCACACTCTTTTACAGTCACATGAGGGCACCCTTCCTCTTCTCAGGTAACTGGCTCTCTCCAGCATAGTCAGAATAGCTTAAAACCAGCCATTTTGATATTAATGTAAAAATGCCATTTTCCCCAGTTTTCCAGACTGCTATGCATCAAAATTCAGCTCACTACAGACGGGAAATGAGACGGTGGAGGGTGGCGTTCCCCTAGAACACCTTATTACCTGCATCCCTAATGTCACTATCGTCACAGCTCAGAATGGCTTCAAAATCATCAAGTGGATACACAACAAACCACCAGCATCCAGTTCAGGTACACAGCCCTCAAAGCCATTTACTCCCTTGCAGTACTGTACCAATCATAAGATGATGCTTATCGTTACCACTTGGATATACCCATTTAAAAAAAAAAACTTTTTCATTTTTCAGAGCCATGGATTCAGCGCTGCAAGAGTCCAGTAGGCAACCCTCAGCTCATCCAGTTCAGTCGAGAGATTATTGACCTGTTGAAGAGTCAACCATCTTGCGTTATGCCCATCAGCAAGTTTATTCCCTCTTACCACCACCACTTTGCTAAGCAGTGCCGTGTTTCTGACTATGGTTACTCCAAGCTGCTGGAGCTGCTGGAGGCTGTGCCCCATGTCCTACAGGTACGCTCATGGTCATAAATAGGTATTTTCATACCTTTTCTGTGCAAAAAAGTAGTGGAAGTTGTGCTTTCTTGAGGAAATTCTAATATAAGACGATGGGAAATGTTTTGTCTCAGATTAATAGACATTTGTGGAAGCCCTGATCATAGCTGTTATGACATGTAGCATTGTCCTCAAAACCCATTTATTGTGAGCAACAACATCACTAAATTGTGGCATACATTTCACCCTTTAGCCCATGGTAGTTGTACAATTTGGTGTTTACATTATTATACATGCATCTAGTTTTTATGGGGTTTTTTTTCTTGACCTACAGATCTTGGGCATGGGTACCAAGCGTGTTCTTACCCTAACTCATCGTGCTCAAGTGAAACGCTTCACCCAGGACCTGCTCAAACTGCTCAAATTCCAAGCCAGCAAACAAGTGGCCATCAAGGACTTCATGCAGGCATACCATTGGTCAGTCAGCAGCACTTTTTTAAAGATGGATTCCCCTTAATAATGGATGAGATGCATTGAATGTAAAAGAAGACTTGGATTTCTTCAACATAATTTAATCTGTTTTATCCATCAGGTGCTTTTCCCGAGACTGGAAGGTGATTGACTACGGCGTATGTGAGATTTTGGATCTGCTGGCTGAGATTCCTGACACCACCATAACTGTAACGCAACAGGAGGCAGACACGGTCATCTCTGTTCCTAAGAGAGGTCAGTCCCTTTAAGTAGTAGATCATGATTCTGTGGTGTTGCTCAGGCAAAACTGGATGATGGTAAAAACATGTGAAGAAGATCATGGAGGTTTGTTTGAGAACTCTTGCGTACAGACGTTTGCCTTTTCCCCTCAGAGCGCACCATGGAAGAAATGGAGCGCACCAAGCAGTTTGGGAAGGAGGTGGTGGACCTGCTCCGTCACCAGCCACACTGTAGAATGCCCTTCAGTAAATTCATCCCAACATACCACCATCACTTTGGTCGTCAGTGCAAGCTCAGCCACTATGGCTTCACCAAGCTCATGGAGCTCTTTGAGGCCATCCCTGATGTTCTGATGGTGAGTCTGTGTGTGTGTTTGTGATGTACCGTTTTCTCGTTGGTTTGCCACACCGAGCTCGTGAACAAGGATCATAAAGAATAGATTTGATATAGCCATCTTATATTTTTTTATTGTAGGGTTAAACCTGAGATCAGAGTCTTTGAGAATGCTATGAACACTAATTAATACACAATGACCTCCGCAGGTGTTGGAGTGTGGTGAGGAGAAGGTGCTGACTCTTACAGAGGTGGAGCGTATCAAGGCTCTAGCAGCTCAGCTGGTAAAGCTGCTGCGTGCTCAGAAAAACTCCAGCCTACCTGTTAGCCAGCTGCTCGGTGAATACAGCAAGACCTTTGGTTACGGCCTACGCCTGCAGGACTACGACGCCAGCTCCCTGCCCGCTCTGCTCGCCAAACTCTGTCACGTTGTCAAGGTAAAGAAGTGTTGGATATGTATAGATTATAAACTACACAGTGTCGTGCAAGTTTCTACAGTTGCAACACAAATGCTAAGCCATAACACTTTCTGGGACATGTCCAGTACAAAAGAGTGTTTGCTCAAGGTTGTGGGCAAATCTGTGTAAAATGCCAAAATAATGCATTTATCAAGACCTGTTGGCTAGCGGTGTGCAGTAAAAAAAGATTGTCTTTTACACTTAATATGTGAGCCAGAGAAACTTAATGGGCTACATCAAATATGAACTCATGCCCTTCACTTTACCTTACTTTACCTGGTTCATTATCACTTTGTGATTTTTGCACGATGGAGAATAAAAGAATAAAAGAAACCAAGATGCTATTAATGGAGCTACAATAGGGACAAATATGAAACCAATATGAAACCAATAATGTTGAAATATGTTGTTCTCTATTTTGGATGCAGCAGCCGAGTGTCAAACTCGGCAAACAGCCCACTGTTTATGCTACCTAGCAACAGTTTTTGACGTCAGTTTGGTAAATTGACTGGAATTTTAGACGAGCACTGAACAACCTCTTCTCTCTGTTTGAAGGTCGTAGACGGTTTGGAGGGACGAGAGGTGCAACTGATCAACAGGAAGTCTCTGCGCTCCCTGACCTCTCAGCTGCTGGCCTTGCTCATGTCTCAGGCGGAGGAACAAGTCACCAGTGGTCTGAAGGTTGAGGACCTGAGTCGGAACTACTTGGTTGTTCACGGTGCTGCGCTCAACCCATGCGAATATGGTTTCCTCTCCCTCAGCGAGTTACTGAAGAGTCTGCCTTACCTTGTTGAGGTAGATGTCTTTCCCTACATTTTCAAATAAACGGTGTTGTAAATGTTGTAAATGCTCTTTGTAGTTTTTCGTGAACTGTACCTCACTCCTCACCGTCTCTCTCTTTCCCTCGCCTCTTCTACAGTTATACCTTGAGGAAGGTGTTCAAGACGCCAAATCTGCCAACAGTGTCAGCTGTCATGATGAAGAGTGGGTCAGGCTGACCAGACTTTACCAGTTTGCCCGTAACGTTCGCGCTTTGCTCCACACTTACCACTACAACCAAATCTTTCTGACCGAGTTCCTGGGGGCGTATAACAAATTCACAGGCTGCAGCCTCGATCCACGTTCGTACGGATACTCCGGCACTGATGAACTGCTCAGTGCCGTTCCACAGGTAGGAATTATGAAGTCAATGCTGTATGTTTCGTATTTCTGGACAGGAATTTGATCGTTTCTATCCGTATGTGGTCTGTTCATATAATAGTAGTGGAACAGTCTGAAGAGGTTTTTTAACTTGTCATGATTTTCCTTTCTTTTACTCTACAGTAGTGCATCATAAAACATTATATTCCTATGGTTTGTTGTTAAAAATGTCCTCACTTCTGTGTTCTTGTCAGGTGGTCTGGATCAAAGGTCACGGTCACAAGAGGATTATCGTTTTAAAGAACGATATGAAAGGTAAAAATGATGTCATTCTGCTATCAGTTGTGGTTATTGCCTCGCACATTCACACATTACAAGGAGACACTTTCTTATTCATTTGGCAGCACAGTGTTACTACCTGGGCTTACTTGTGGAGGTTGAGATTTGTGAGATCTCAATCTCACAGGTCAGGGGTTATAGCCTCCACTGATTGTGTGCTTGTACATGTTCCTACTGTCCATCTAGCACGGACGAGCTCTTCAGCCTCCAACAGCCCGCAGCCAGAGGAGAGCACAGAGAGCCCGAGGGACAGTCTGACTTGCAGTGCCAAGTCTGGATTCCACAGCCCAGGTAATGACTGGAGTCTAGGGGAAGCATCTTTGAATGAGTATTGAAGTTTCAGATATGTAGTTTGTCTGTCTAGCAGTTTAAAGACCCAAAGTTAATGTGCAAATGTGGCAAAATAAAAAGCTCTTGTTGCGTCAGGTGGTGGTGTAGGTGCAGAGTCGGAGTTGCTGTGTCTGGTGTCCCCAGTAGACCTGCTGTGTGGTCCGGTGCCGTCCTGTCTACCTTCTCCTCAACTCCACCCAGACCCGGTTCTCCTCCAGCATGCTGATCTGATTCACTTTGAAGAGAAAACTCCACCACCGACAGGTCAGCCTTCCTGTGATCTATGATCTATGCAATTGTTCTTGGAGTCATTTCACAGTTTTTCCACCGTTATTACCTTACAGAGACTCATTGCTTTGACAGTGCCATCCCTGCCATACCTGGCCAATACCTGTAATGCTTTATTGGATAGTCAAATTGCCAGTGGTGTCATTTCTTTCATTTTGGAAAATAAATGCCAGCAAAAATGCTTCATGTCGAAGGGGCCATAAAATGCTGTGTTGTCTAATGTATTGTAATTTCTCGTCTTTCCAGAATGTGATGAGGCTGCACTGGCAGCTGCAGCAGCCCTTGGTGGCGCCATTGCTTCACCTGAGCCGCCTGGCGTTACAGAAAGCTCTGCACTGACCAAACCTCCACAGCCTCCTGACACAAAGACCATGGACAGCCCCAGCAGAAGAGCCACACGCAGCAAAATCAGGCTGGCCGCTAACTTTTCCTTCACAGCAGGTCCCTGATGTGCAGCTCGGTAACACACACGCTCATCCAGTCTCTCTCATACGCGTTAAATCTTAGACACACTAACTCTAACAAGAAGAGTTGATTGGCTTACATGTTCTTTAACCGTTTATCAGCCCCATTCTGTTCTTTCATCAGTGTGTCCCTCCCATACAGTTCATCAAGCTGTGATTTTTGTCTTGCAGATATTCTGCAATTGTTTTATTTGCCAAAGTCATCCCATCTGTGTTAAATTGGCCAATATCAAGGGAAGGTAAATTGTACATATTGAACCTGTTCTGTTCAAAGCCATAATGTGTCCTGGAACACTCGCTGGCTGACAAAAGAAGACGGTTAGAAATGAGTTAGTTGCCACTGTATACGTAATATAAACACAAGGAAGATGCACTTTGAATCCAGCTATTTGGTTAAACACAATTTATAGTATTGAGGGGGAAAAACTAATTTTTAAAATGATTATATCCACACATCTACAGAGAAATCTTCATTTCTTCTTACTGCGTTGCCGTATCCATACAAGCTGAAGAAGTTCATTTGTGACTGAGATTTTTTGAAGTTTTCACATTTCAGGTGGCCAAAGACCACCAGAGTGGCCCATTTCATTCTTTCAGTCTTCTCTTGGGCATTGAGTAATAATATATGCACTATTTGCTCCACAGATTGGTAAAGAGGAAGCTTCTCTGTGAGATTTCCTCATCTTTTGTCTCTTATGAAGTAGCCTAAGGCCAGTATTTTTGTTCAGTACTCTGATGATTTGGTATTTCCTGGAGGACTTGAGCCTAATTTCATCATATGGCATTTTGTGGCAGCTCAGTGATGGTTTGGAGAGACGTTTTGACTGCCGAGTTGGCGTCTTTCTTTAATGGCAGTTTGTTGACAGTTGAAGCATTGATCTAAAGGTTTTAATGGACGTTGTTACTAACACTTTTCTGAAACATTTTAGAGGAATTTTTGATTCTTATAGAACTTTGTCTTGATTAAAAGCAGAAAACATAATTGGCTCTTGGTCTTTCCAGTGCCACAAACAAATACCTGAATGTGAAAGAGTGGCTCTTCCGTATTCAGGCCAAAATTAGGCAGCAGTAATTGAGATGTGCTCAGATTGTTCCTCTGTAGCCAGCAGCCGGTGTGATTGTGTTTTATCTGTATTTGTTTGTGTGGTTTACACTTGGGTAAGTGGTGTGAAATATGCGTGGTGTGCATAACTGACTTTATGCATGGTGTAAGCCCAGAACGGATGATTACAACATTCTTTAAGATCAGTGTTTTACTTTCCATCATGTTTTAGAGGTCTTGGAGTTTGGAGCTTCATTCTTGCAATTGCCACATGAAGGCTCAAGGTTTGTTGGGTTAACCTTGTTGCTACCAAGCGTTGCATAAACAATGATGTCCATGCTGCCTAAGTTGATGAGTCTGAGGAGAGCAGTTTGCACTCCTGAGTTTTGATTTTTAACGAGAAGGTGACTAATGGAGGTTTTAGGGAGGAGAGCTGTGATGGCAGTTGTACAGCACAGGAGCTTTGGGAGGCCTCCTGAACACACTGTGACGTGGACCCTCTGCGGCTCTCTGGAATTTGCCGGGCTTTTACAATGGCTTGTATTTGCCACGGTGCTGAAGGAACGGCCACCGCACCTTTCCCATCCCTCGGATCTCCAACTGAAGAGTTTTACTTGCTGAGTGCGTTGGCTGTCTTTCTGTTGTTCCTCTATCTCATGTGTTTGCGGCACGCTGGCTGTGGAGTTAAGATCAAATAATGTCGGCTGGTAGGAGTCAGGCACCACTGAAGTCAAAGGGCTGCTGTTTGTTTGTGTTCAGACTAAAGGTGTTCAGAATGGGTAAGAGCCCATTTCATCACTTTCTGTCCATTTTCAATGTCTTCCTGTTTGGATGGTGTTAGTAGTCACAGCACATGACTTTGTTTGTCCAACTTATTTTGACTCGCTGTGAGCTGTTAAATTCAAGCAGTTCCACCTGCTGACTTCAGTCACGCTCCAAACTGTCTGGATTACCAAAGAAAATGTTTTTAATTAGCGCTCAAGTCTCTCCTGCCGAGTGTTTGGAAACCTCTGTGATGAAAGAAAGAAAGAGCAGCTCAGCAGAGGTAACCGTCCAGACTTTGTGACGATTAAAAGTTGCTTTTAGAAAAGTATAAATTTAACTTTGGCAATAAAAAATGAATTGTGTCTTTGAGCGAACCTTCACTTTCTCCAGTACTACAGTGGCAACTAACTCAGAATACACTAAGAGACTGACCTCCCAAATTAATCTTGCTCTCACGGTTACATCAGCCAGAAGATTTTGTCTTGGTCAAAATATGCACCTCTGCATAGTTTTGGTTCATGAAATGCAAAGAATGCAGAACATTGTGGTGGGGGAGGGGAAGAAGAGATTGTCTTGGTCCTTTTGTGAGATTTTCCTGTTGGCTTGACAGTCTTGTTTTCTGCTGGTCTGATGTTGAAGGGACCAAAAAGATTTGAGTTAATAAATTTCACAAGCATCAGTTTCTGCGTCGTCTTGATTTGATTCGGTGAAAAGCCCCAACACTCATCCAGCCAGAAGCTCCGATCAACCAGCCGGCTCCTGAAAGATGCGGCTTATTTCAACATGTACAGGTAGCTTCAACTTATTTTCTGCATGTTTAACAGTAGGATGTTTATAAATTCCCTACAACAGGATGTAGCTTTGAGATGGAAGATGAAGCGACAGACTTTCAGATTTCCTCACTTAACTTAACAAATCTGCTCACTGGCATTTACAAGAGAATTGCACTACAATACAACACATTCTGCTATACCAATACAATCAACAGCTAGTATTGTACCGGTTATGTCCAGCATGAGGCCCCTGGTGTGTTGACACATTAGGTAAGTAAACATTTTAAACAAACACTCAAAGTCACCGCTATGCACGTCTTTATTTGACACTCCAAAATAAATACGCATTAAAACAAGTATTCGGTTGGATTAAAGCTCATTTCTTAAATAGTTGATACTCAATTCAATTTTAAGCATGTACAAGTATATGATACAGTTTGTGAAAAGGCTATTTGATACCGTCCACTACAGTGACCGACACAAACACACTGCCAAGGTTTCCCCCAGCAGCACCGAGCTACTCCGATGGATCTGACGGGACTTTTTCACCCAACATGAAGTCCTTTTGCTTTCCATTACGCAGCAGCACATCCTGACGTCAGAGAGCACTGACAGCATCCCGTCTTCTTTTAAACATTATCCTTAAGATAACTGAAAGTGAAGTTCATTTATCATTCTTGCCTGGTAATAACTGTTGTGGTTTGATATTTGTGGTCTTTCTCTCAGTCATCACATTCAGGAACAACTCTGTGATTCCACTGGAAACCGACGTCAGGATACCTTGACTTACAGAGGAAATCAGTCCACTTCTCTATGTGCCACCTGCTGATAGATGGAAGAAAACAATAACGCTGTAGTTTTCTTTCTGTGTTGGGCTTGCATGTCCACACACAGCACCCTTTACGTGTCGACTCGCAGGCTAGTTCATGCAAGTCCACACCTGTGCATTGAGTTAGCTTTCACACAAAGCTGCTGCTGCTGCCATGTGCTGCAGTGCAACATGAACGCCATCACAGCTGCTGCTCTTCAGGCGAATTTATCCATGTGTAACGCTCCCACAGCAGATCTTTGGATTTTATAGAGACGATGCATTTATCTGTCGGTTTGAACGTTGGATCATATCATCCCTTTATCCAGCAAGCACCTCGCGTATCCATGCTCCAGACACAACCACAGGTTCAACCGCATGCTTTGGCAACTGCATAGTTCTCTCTTTGGTTGCATTTATCTTTTTCCTCCCCTCCTACCCTCGATGTCCACTCCTAGGAATATCCTGGTGTATTCATAGGCTACATAGGACACGCTGACAGCTGGGAGGACTTTCAGCAAGTTTGGGGAAAGGCCGCGATAAAGTCCAGCCACACCCTCCTGGATTACGATGTTGTGTAACAGAGCTGCCATGGAGAGCCGAGGAGCACCTTTGACTGAAGCTGAGGGGAGAGAAGCATGTAGCATTGGAACACCAAAACAGTAATAATCCACTCTAATCATAATCACCAGTGTTGTTTTGCTTGTTTTAGCCGATTTAATTGAAATCTTAGACACCGTCTGCTATCCACCATTTTCCTGCTTTCATGGTTTCCCAAAGCATTTTGGTTGCAAACATGCAGAACCCCCAGCACTTGAATGAGTTCCTTTTAAATATTCATAGTGTCATAGTTGGTTAGATCTATAGGCAAGTGAACATTTACATTGTATGAACTGTGTATGGACTCTTCATCTGACCTTGTGCCTGCATGCGGGTACGGATCAGTGCCAGTGGGTAACTTGCCAATTGTCCACATGTGGTGGAAACGGCACCACATCCCACCAGGACCATGACTCCTGGATCTGCAAAACCTGTGTTCCTGCGCAGCCACGCAAACTTTAGAGTCTGGGGAGAAGAGGCAGGGGTAAGAAGGCCTATATGGAGGAAGTATGTGATGTAGACTACGTGTTCTTAGTCCCCTTCTTACCTCGTACACAGCCAGGTCGATGCCAGCGTAAGGGATAATTGCCAGCATGTTGGGTACATACCCCTTGTAGAAGGCTGCGACACCTTCCTTCTGTAGGATCTGCTTGGCACAGTCTGCTATTCCAGAGTATTGCCCTGTTTTCCTTAGTGTGAGCCGAGTCTTCAGCACCTTCGATGGAGAGAAGATATCAGGTAAAGAAGAGGCATGGGAGGACAGGAACAGATTTCCTAGTCACTATGCTATACTCAGTGACCTTGGTATTACCTCCATTGGGTAGATGGTTGTCTGAGCCATTGCTCCAGCCAAGGAACCAGCAACAAACCTCTCATGAATCCTCAGAGTTCTTCTGTCATTCTTGCCACGAATCACCTGCTTGATCTACGCAGTCACACAGCCAACGAAAGAATGAAGCCAAAATAAGCATGAAGCCAAAATAATAGAGTGGGATGGGAGATGGTTTATATAATCGACAGGAAGTAGAATGAGTAGAGAAGGGTCAGACACTGTCGATGACAAAGGGGTGAACCTAAAGGAAACTGTGCAACTCACATTATTTTAAAAACAAATGCAACAGCTTGAAAAATGGGAGAGAGAGAGAGAGCAAATGTGAAACACTTTCAGTTATAAATGGACGAAAATATCAGAGGGAAGGTCTCTGATCTACTGTACCTTCTCATACGCTGTGAACTTGATGGCAACTTCTGGGGCAATTTTGAGAACATTGATGCCATTGCCTCTCCACAGTGACCACAGCCCTCCCTCTTTCACCATCGACCGGAGACCACTGACTACATTCCACCTGACAGTGGAGGAACTGTGCACCTAGAAGAACAGATTTAGGGTGACGGAGAGGTTCAGGACGGCATGGACAAACTGGTTAGTGGGATAAGTCCCTCTGACTGACCTGGAGAAAGACTTTGAGCCGGTCCAGGGGCGCAGTTCCAGTCCGGGATATAGATCCAGCCATGGCTCCGGCCATTAACTGGCGCCAGACGTGACCGGACTTCTTCTCCTCCTCTGAAAACTCATCAGGGACCGTCATCTGTTCGCCCATATCCAACATCTAATGAAGCCATGGGACATTTAGGGATCAAGGAGGATAAGGACTACAAATGAAGGTTAGCTGTGCACAATGTGTTTTCTTGTATATGATGTGTGTGTTTAAGAGGTGATGCTTCACCATTGAGCGTTTCCAGTAACGTGCCACTTCTTCTATGTTGGATAGAGGGTTAAACTGGAAGTAGTCACGCCACTCATTCCAATCAATAGTCATGGTGCCGTCCTTGTCCATTCTGGATGATACATAGATAAATGAAATCTAAATGTAAGGTATTTAGCAGCGTAATGGTTTGTAGTGAGTGACTTTACAGCAGCAGGCCTGAAAGCGTAGCGTAACTAGCATTGATTCATAAAAGTAACAAATGCAACTTCTGGGAACGGTCCATTAGAGGAGCAGTTGAATAAGCACAATGGCTCTTGGTATTTAAAGTGCACAAGCTATTATCCATCATTGCTGAAAGGCTGTTGAGCTGCTATGAGAAATGTGCAATCTGCTGTGGGATGTCAACATACAGACCTTTGCAAAATCCTTGTGGCTTCTTCTAGACTGACATTCACACCGACTGTGTGTAGAGAGTGCTGGATCTCTGCTGCATCGATCTCCCCTGCACACACAGCATTCACCAGTCACACACGACCACCGAAAGTGTTTCTATATAAAAACATTTGGAAGCAGCAGTATTCTTTATCTATGATCTACTGACCGTCATTGTTCCTGTCTAGACTTCGGAACATGAGTTTGAGATGTTTCTCGTGGGTGCGGAGATACTCGGAGAACTCTTCAAAGTCCAGGACTCCATCCCGGTTGGTGTCTCCTGCTTCCACCAGCTGAGTCCGGCAAGGATGAGACAGCAACAACAACAACAAACACACACAATCACACACAGCGTTACAGCTTATTGGGTTTGATAAGTAGCCGTTGGATTTTTGTTTGTTGTTTGGAGGGAGTTAACAAAAATAACTTCCAATTTTCAATTTAACATCTTTTTGTCATTTTGTCTTTTTTTCCCAGGCATTTTGTAGGCAGACCATTGAGAGACGAGGAACATGAGGGGAGAGTGAAAGAAGAATGAGGAGATCCCCAGCCAGAACCAAACCAGGGAGGATTTGTTCAAGTATTTGATCATAGTGGATCCTTACACTGGAAAAAGTAGGTCGACATTATAACATGTAGCTCTCGGACACTTTTATTTTGTGAAAGTAGCTCTCCGAGGCAAAAAGTGTGGAGACCTCTGATTTAGAAAATATCTTTGTACTATCTGTGTCATTTAAATTGTTACAAACACGGACGCAACCTGATCCTAATCAGCTGAGAGAAGCAGAGCAGAACATGGAGAGAGGTTGGTGTTCTCATCTTACAAACTCCTGCTCCTTGAACTAAAATAGCCACCACGCTGCCCTTTGCATGAACACGAGTGCACGGAAACAGAGCGAGCCACTGCCTTACACACACACACACAAGCACTTTGCAAATCCAAACAGACCGACTGTGTGTATTCACAATAAAGTCAAGCTGTTGATGTTCTTGGGGACTGCTTTTGTATAAACAGCAGAACAGCTTTAGAAGTTTTTAACTATGACACAAGAGAGATGCAACGGTTACTAACATACAGTAAGTTTTGAAAATAAGTATCCAGATCTGCTCGTATCTCTGCGTGAATGGGGTGAGACATGGAGCGGTCAGGTGTGTCTCACCCTCTCCACTGAGCTCCTGGAAAGCCCTCTGCTCGCCAGCCCCGTCCGCAGCTCCGAAATGTCAATCCGTCCATCCTTGTTGAGGTCCAGCTGCTCGAACAGCTCGGCCCAGCGCTTCTGCCTCTCCCTCTCCCGGTCCGGGTCGGAGTCTCTGCCGTCCTGACACTGAGCCCCGGGGAACAAGGCCCTCTGAGGTGTCATACTCGGGTCAGCTGGTGGGACACAGATAGGATCAGATAGGATAGGACCTAACTTATTGCACTTCTACTCTAGCACTAGTTATGCTCTTAGCTGTTGGTTTTTGGAAGGAAATGCACTTACGCTTTCTTGTGACCTGAAGTTCTTTAGCCTACCTATGTTGAACGCACTTATTGGAAGTCGCTTTGGATAAAAGCGTCTGCTAAATGACCGTAATGTAATGTAATGATCAACTCTTCACAGGCTGACGGCCACACAGACATCTAATTCAAGAATGTTTGGGTTTAGATTGTGTTGTTGAGAAATGCTGATTCTTGTTTTGGTATTTTTACATGTAACAGATCTGCTTGTGTGCAATATGTGAGACTTCAGACTTGCTTTTAAGGCAGCACCACTTTTCTCATTCTGGTCCTTTAATCTAATTTCCTTACTCAGTACATGAATGCACAAACTAAAGCCCTGCTGCTGTACTCACCACTGGGTGAAGGTGAAGGTGCTTTAGGTTGATGTGAGGGATCTGAAGGCTTCACTTCAAGCTCAGAATGTTCATGTTAACTGACTGTACTGGCGGTGTGTGTGTGGCAGTGTAACAGCTTAGGCGTCTGGGTTGCGTAATAATACCCTAGCGATTACAGGCGTGTGTGTTGTGTTGTGGTGTGTCCTCTCCCTGTCCGCTGTTTTGAAATTTCAAATAAAAGAGGAAGAGTACAGCCACTATTTAAACAAAATGGCTTTGGGACTCACGGTCTTTCTCAACATCGACCCTCCGCCCATGGTGAGGGGATGCGGGGCGAGAATAGGAACCGAAGCCCACACAGAGCTGGAACCGGGCGATAGTCTGTCATGAAATCGGGTTTTAATGCGATCGCGGAACGGCGTTGTGGGTCCGGGTCCGAGTCCGAATCCGAATCTTGGTCCTGGTCTGTGTCTGACTGTGGTGTGGCCGTGCTTCAGTCAGTTCGCTCCGGCTGCTGGAAGAAGCAGGAAGCGCGTCTGTCCCCCTCTGAAGCCTCCTGTCGGTCACGACTGAGACACGCCGGTGTGACGTTAGTGTGGACGGAGGATGAACGGTCAAACCCCGAACCGAGCAGTCGATTAGTGTTGAGGCTATGACCACCGAATAATGTTGCCCCATTTCTTCGCCTCACTGTGACATGATGACGGCCCGTTTGCGTTGTGTAACTGATGTAAACAAACCCTCATGAATAACAGATCAGTCTTTTAGCTGCTGTGTAGTTTTAAAGCGTGACAGAGGAAAGCTTGTGTTTTGTGTATGAGGATATTATGATGTCATCCTCTAAAAATGTTACCTTACAAGATCATCTAACCGGCAACAATGATCATGGTCATGGTCATCTAAAACTACAAGATAACATAATTACATCATTTCAACTGAATCTTTGCTCTGTTATCTCTTTGTCTTAATTCACCTGAACGTTACACAGCCTGCTTCTCTTCATGGTGTGTATGGAAACAATCTCCAAAATGTCTCGTAAATGCATGCTCATCATCATCGTGTCAAATGCTTCTGCCACAACTTCACCCACTGGCATAATCCTCAGGTCAAAGGTCAACAGGGTTTGATGACTCATGTCTTGGGTCTCAGACGGCCTGCTGTGTTTGCAGTCTGTGTCAAAGGTGCACAGATGTTCTCTGCCTCTGGCTTCATCATCTGCGGCCTCTTCATGGTCCGTGAGAGGCAAAGGCTGGGGTCAAAGGTCGTCCTGGGAAAGCTGAGGTGATGTAATCCACATACTCCTGATCTTCTATTGATATTGGTCAATTCTAGTCAAACTTAGCAGCAGTCTAGTAGAAACTGAGATCTTAACCAGAAGTCAACACTGCGGCGGATCACAAATTCAAAAATTAACGTTAATTTTTCAATTTAGTTTTTTCAAGTTCCTACAAAAAATGTTCATTCAGTGACATATCATCTCTTTCACACACACACACACACACACACACACACTCTTCATTCTGCACTTCCCTCTCTGACAGATGAGTGATGTCACCAGGCCACCTGCTGCTCTCTCATCAGTGTTTTCTCTTATGAAAAACAAACCACTGGAGATTTTGTTTGGGACAGACTGCTGAAGCTGTTAATGATGCCTGACCACACACACACACACACACCCACACCAGAGGCCTCCCTGGCTCTATGTTTCTATTGTAATGCTGTCTGGTTGTGTATCACGTGTTAACAGATGCTGCGGGTCTGTGTGGCCGGTAAGCACGCACACACTTCAACTGTCTTCATCCCTATTCAGTTCCCATCTGTACACATGCTGGTTGGTGGGGAGCAGATCAGCAGATTACACACACACACACCTTTATAAGAGCAGCACTGAGTGGTTTGAGCCACAGAGTGAATCGCCTCGTATGAACGGGAGCAGCTCGCTGTGTTCATTTACTTCTGTTTCCCCCCTCGGACGTTCCTCTTACTACAGACCTCCATGTGTAAGGGGCTCTCCTCCCTGCCTTCCTCATGTCTGGAGAAGTAAGTACTCAGTTGGGTCAAATGTTTTTGTTTGTGTGTGTAAAGGTGCTGTATCATTTCAGATTTAATATCATTGCACTTGTTAGTTCTTTCACTCACTGTGTGAATGTGCTGTGTGTTCTGTGCCTGATGGTCTCTTGTGTGTCTGTGTGTGTTTCAGGGCAAAAGAGATGCGGGTGAAGTTTGGCCACCTGGCTGAGACACACCACAAGCACAAGTAATCAACCATGCCCTTTTAAATTAGTGGCTATTGCATACACCGATTTATCTTGTTGTCACAGTATCACTGGTGTGTGTGTGTGTGTGTGTGTGTGTGTGTGTGTGTGTGTGTGTGTGTGTGTGTGTGTGTGTGTGTGTGTGTGTGTGTGTGTGTGTGTGTGTGTGTGTGTGTGTGTGTGTGTGTGTGTGTGTGTGTGTGTCCTCTCCAGAGTTCAGGACAGAAACACTCTCCAGGACCTGGACTCTCTGCTAAACAGCAAAAGTAAGCATTGTCTCTTTGTTTTCATTGGTTTCTTCTTCACTGTTTGCTAAGGAGGTTCTGCTTTCGTCTGTGTGTGATGACAGGATTATACAGGATGTTCTGAATTTATTTCAATGTTGATTGTGTCCAATCCAGAAATTCTCTCTCGCTCTCTCTCTCGCTCTCTCTCTCTCTCTCAGGTGGTCTGCAGATGTTCCGCGGGTTCCTGCGTTCAGAGTTCAGCGAGGAGAACCTGGAGTTCTGGTTGGCCTGTGAAGACTACAGGATTTCCCCCATCAACCTGCAGAGGACCAAGGCCAGCAGCATCTGCAGCCAGTTTATCCACACCGACGCCCCACAGGAGGTCAGTGGAGATGTGAGAGAAGAAAGAAACAAAACATACACGTGATTTGATGACACGCAAAGCCCAGATTCCTTACTGATTTATCTCCCCAGGTAAACTTGGATGCTGAGACCCGCGAGGCTCTGCTGGGTGTGATGGACTCTCCATGTGCCGGCACGTTCACCGGCGCACAGCAGAGGATCTTCACTCTAATGGCCAAAGACTCCTTCCCTCGTTTCCTGCGCTCCGCTCATTAGACGTACGCGTGATAACAAACACGCCAAGTTTATTAGAAGAGCTGTAGACATGTTTATGAACCCGCATGGCTTCATGGTCACTGGTTTTGTTATGACTTTTAATGTTGGAGCTGTTGTTGTTATTGTTCCCTGTATAATTGGTTTTTACCCGAGCTGTAGGATGTCACACAATCTTTTAGACGCTGTTGTAGATGTCAAACACTTTGCCTCTGTGTGAGTGACATCACACAAAAAATAAATACTTTGTGGAGGTAATCTTATTTATTGCATTTGTTTACAGCTGAAGGGGAGTATTGAGGGTTAATTTGCTCAGTGTGTGTCACAGCGACACCATCCAGGGTCAGAGTGTGAGCAGAGGGAGAACTAAGCAAACAAGCAAACACACACAGTCTGTGGTGCGCCTGTGGAAATAGTAACAGGCATAAAAGAGGGTTAGGCTTCATGAAAAAACACTTAACTGATGTGGGAATTGTGGAAAAGTCCGCCTCTTACTCGATAATGTATTAACTCTTTAGTGGACTCATAAGAAACAGAACAAAGGTCTTATCAAATTTTATTTTCTTATATCCATGCTGTTTAGAAACAGGAGTTACATGAACATGAAAGTGAGTAAATCAATACAGAACTCCATGAGCGTCCCTGGTGGCCGTCAGTGGAGCTCTGTGTCACTTCCATGGCCGTATTGCATCTTGCATAACAAACATATGACTCTCTTGGCTCTGTACAGGCGTGGCTCCATTTCTTTATTTTACATTGATCAGTCCTTTTGTGCTGTGATAATATAACACTCAGATGAGCGGCTGTGCGTCTTCTTATTTGGCGCTGGATCCTGGACGGCCCGCTGCATGGCTGCCTTTGTCGTCGGCTCCTTTAAGCACGCTCAGAGGCTTGTGGAGGGAGGAGCTGGCCCTGTGGGTCACCTCGTGCTCAATCTTGTTCCTAATGGCAACCTCCAGACCCTGCAGGGGACAGAGGGGTTGGGTTCAGTCATTAAAGCGGCGGCTCAATGTCAAACTTCAACGAGCCACAGTCCTACTGCCCTTACCCTCTTCAGCTTCTGCTGCTCAACCACATGAGCCTTCTTTGGTGCTATGACCCTCCCTGTAGAAACAAACAGAGAACATGTTCAGAGTCGTTTATATTATATGTCTGATTTACTACATAGTGTACACACTGTCATCACAAAGCACAACTATTACAACTCCTTACTCGTAGTTGTAGCATAGTGGGAACCATAGTAGTTATAGTGGGAATTGGCGTCACACTTTACATTACATTATGATCATTTAGGAGACGCTTTTATCCAAAGCAACTTCCAATAAGTGCGTTCAACATAGGTAGATAAAAGAACTTCAGGTCACAAGAAATCGTAAGTGCATTTCCTTCCAAAACCAACAGCTAAGAGCATAACTAGAGCTAGAGTAATGTGTGGATGGATGTGTTAAAGGTTCCTTTTTGTAAATTAACTTTGTCTGCAGAAAACTAAAACTTTTTTATTGGGTCAAATCACCCATCAATCTGAACTGTTTCTTACACACACACACACACACACACAGATGCATTACAGATGGGTCAACGCAGGGCAGGAGACCTGGAGCAGTGCCATAGACGCAAACTGGCAAATATCCAGCTGCGAGTCCACTTTATTGGTCCTTTTGCACTCGGACCGGCGAGTTACAAAGCTGAGTCCATCTAGACTGAGCTACGGTCGCCTCCAAAAAACGACTCCGGTGGGACTCGAACCCACAACCTTTGAATCACTCCTTGCACAGCCAACTAGAAGTCCAATGCGCTATCCATTGCGCCACGGAGCCTGTACAGGACAGGGCGGAGTGACAACAATAGACAAGTGTGTAGACTACTCAAAAACGCGGCCCTCACTCAGAAGCGATAACACAAACACGGCGATAGTCTTCAACTATATGAAGTGGAAACTTTAAACAGTTTTAGTAATAAACGTGTTACTGCGGTGTACGAGTCCCCGGAGCCCACATGGCCGCAGACACACACGCAGACGCCGCCTGGCGGAGCTGCTTTACGGCCTTCCTCACAGACAGACCGGGCGAGAGGCGGTGGAGCTTCTTACCTCCTTTTTTCGGCCCCTTCGCTTTGTTCTGTTGGCGTTTCTTGGCGAGTCCGGGCTTCTGTGCCTTAAACTTCTGCGAACCTTGAGCCATTTTCTTTGACAACAGGAAGTAAATATCACGCTAGGTCTTCTCGCTTCCTTTAAGCGCCGCGGTGGCTCACATCCTTGTTTGTTGTATTACTGCCACCTACCGGTTAAACTGTGTCATTGCGTTTTCATCCGTTTATGTCATGTATTTGCAGAGCTGCTCTCTTTGATTCTTTATCTTGTATATATTTGTCAGTAGCAAACTACACACGCGATTCAGCCTCAAAATATAGATAGAGAAAAATAATTAGCATAATAATAAATAAACATTTAGCAATAAGTAAGTGTAATATTATGAAGCTATCCATCAAACATCTCAATGATGTTGGTGTAGTCCTCTTTATCATCTTTTAGTTTTAAAAGTCTCCCTGTCTCAATCGACATTATTGCTAGGAATGAACGTCGTGATGCAGTCCACTTTCTCTACCTGACTTTTTTAGCTACCCACAATGCCATTTGTCTGTAACACCTGAAGAAGAACAATATCAGAACAAGCCCATGTGCTCACACACACACACACACACACACTCACAGACACACACGGTGAGGCAGAGGTACTGGCTTTCTAGTGCGTGTCTTTCACTTTCAAAATTCATCCTGCGGGCCGGATAAACCCCCGTAGCGGTCCGGTTTTAGCCAGTTTGTGAGGGATTGCGTAAGCCGAGAGCAGGCACAGCCCGTCGCTGCCTCCTGCGTCTTTCCCCCGTATTTGAACAGGAAATTGCACAATTCCAGCGATATTGACTATAAAGATCATTGGAATGATTTGAATCATACAATAATTACATTTCTATCACAGATCAGTGGACAAATATTTTTTTTATTTTTTTTTAATCATTATTTGTTTTTTACATTTCATGATGACACAGGGGCACTGCCTCCCCTGACCGCACGTCACTACAATCCAATAACTCAACAGGATGTTGCATAAACGGTACCATTGATTGGATAATTAATTTTAGTCATTCTCAATGTGTTAAACTTTAGATGAGAGGACTGATCCATAGTATGTTTGAGAGATTTGTCCTGACTTCACGTAGAGTAATGTTGGATTATTGCCCGGGTCTATACCAAACATTGATCCATTTTTATAAATAATTTTTAATTTGATAATGTTGGCATGTGGAGGAATTTATGACACGTCAACAATCTTCAAAAGTATGAGTGTGTGTCTTTATGTTGGTGACAAGAGACAAAGAACTTGTTTCATGGTGGTTTTATTCCTTTTACTGTATTGATGTGAAAGAGAAATCTCTGAATTCATGACTGAACTTTACAGTGTTATATTCATATACATATATATTTAAAAAATCCAGTTTTTAACTATTTCCACTACTCCATTACAAAATTAAACCCAGATCAAGTGATTATCAATAGGAATAATAACATATTTGCACTTAAAGAGGCCATCCGAACAACACTCCTTCCATGGTTAATTGCAGACCACACTAATTATTAATACACAAGCTGGCACTTTGATACATCAAACCAATGTGGTCATATCAGGATGAGCAGTGCTTAATTTGGCACCAGATTATACATTGGGCTTCTCAGATGCCTTTGTACATCATGTAGTAAAATATAGCTGCTGTGGTGTAGAAACATGGCGTCACACAGAACCAATTCAGCTGCCACATTCATAATATGTTCAATCTAAGCTACTTATAACGAAAAGCAACAGGTGTTTCACTTTGGGTTCGAGACAGTGGGCTGGGCCAAAGCAGGGGTTTGACATAAACTAAAGGCCAGATGTACGTACGTGAAACACTGAATTTGGGTGTGTATTATGATGAAGTTGACCCCTGCTACTTGTGCTGGTTTGAAACATAACGCACATGTTTTTAGAGCAGAGGGCGTCAAATCTGCGTATCAAAGCTCAGTACATCTGTCCCTTGGTGTGTTATCCATTTAACTGTGGTTTGCACCTGGATTTAGCTACATGAGATCTATCCAAACCAATACAATAGAGAATGGAAGACGGTGAATGATTTCATCGTAAAGTATCATTATTTCTACATCTGAATTTTGTTGTGGATCGTAAACTGCATCACATGACCCTAAACACTCGACCCAATTCATAGAAAATGACACAGAGAATGTGACCTCAGTATCCTCACTTTGATCTCTGGCCCTGTGGGTGAAATGTGTCAAATTTTAGTCCAGATAGATAGAAATTCTGCTCTGATCTGTCCGTTGATTCTGCTGCAGCCTGGTAATGTGAAATGCTTCTGCATCTCAGGGTTGGAGTCTGTGTAGGCAGACGGAGAGGTAGTGTATGGTTGAGGAGGCCTCCCCAGTGTGGTGCACTAAACAATGGCCTAATCACTATGAATCACAATGTCATGAAAGAAAAAACCAACCCACAGACGATGTTATCATTGTAGTATACAGATGAAAAAAACAATCCTGCACCTCTTTGGAAAGGAATATCCTTGAAGAAAGAATATGCAAGTCTGACAGCCACAAAATTGCTACATATGTCAGGAAAATTCTCTTAACCTGTCCCAAATGTTTGCTGGACGTCTTCAATTGTACAAAACAAGAAAGCAAAAACTCAAAACACACAAGTGCAACCTATCCTGATGTCCGTGTAACAGCATCTTGGCGTGTGGAGGTTTGATGAGCAAAATGAAGAGTCGGATGAAGAGGACGGTGTAACTGAATCAGTAACTCTATATTACAGGACAATGACACTATAGGTATTGGGGGAGGAAGAGTACAGATTGATGAGGAGGATTACAGTGAATGAAGGAGTGGCTGTGTGTTAGTTAGCTCAAGACACAAACAATGGCACTATGGATTCTTCAATGACATTTTTTTTAACCATCTTTTTTTGTTGCTTTCATAGATTGAGAGTTCTCTGGATGTCACTGTGGGTCTGTGGAGTATAAAGTTGGAGTTGCAAGTTTGTCATTGTTGCAGATTTGAATGTTTTGTAGCAGGGTGGATGGATGGAAATCCTCAATAATAAGGCCATATGATGAAACCAAAGACAGTTTGAGTATTAAGTTAAAATTTAATATGCATGGATCATAAGTATATTGTTGTTTTCTTTCAGCGTCTTTTCAGTGACATTAAGTTGAGTTTTACAGTTCTATTTAGCTTTGAGGAGGAATTTCTCAGACTCAAATCCAGCAGAGGGCAATGACAACACTGCAGCCGGTACTGAACTCCCGTCAGAAGATGGATCACGTCAACAACGCTCATAGACGCTCAACGCTGCCATAGCTCAACCAAACTCCGGTTTGTGTTCAATCATTCGTACCAGACTGTTAGTTAGAGGCAGAACGAGTAGCAACACTGGGTGTCATTCTTTACCGTTTCAATATGGAAGTAGCAGTAATCTTATCAGCTTCAAGTCAAATTGGGAGGTGGGAGGGGTGTTGGGAGGGATTTCAGATACTAAGGAGTGACAAAGAGCATTTATCCTTACACAACAGATCAATCCAAACAGTCCAATCACATTCTGAAGAGAGCACAAAGGCAGTAAGTGACTGTCCGGCCTGATCACAGCCCGAACAAAAACAACAATACATTCTGATTGTTGGTGACATCGCAGGTGTATCAGCAGGGACGATTTGAGTGGGGAGGAGGAGGAGCATCACGCTGGTCAAACCTTTCTGATCAACTGCAGCGACATCATCTAAACAAACTGCAATGCCATCTCTAACTGGACATTTTGGAATGAATGTTTCCTCTAAGCAGCAGCAGCAGCTTCTGTGGTGAAAACGACACCAGTTCATTTTTTTTTAGAAAGCCATTCCAAGATTGTGTCCCGTGTAGTATGGCGGACATAAATATGATGCTGAAATAAGCGTGGTAACATGTACTGTAGATATACGTACTGTAATAAGTAATGCTGCGTTCGAGTGGTATGGGAAAATGGGGATTGCCAAATTTAAGACTTGTAAATTAAAATCGAACGACTAGCGAAGTCACATTTATAAGGATTCTTGATGCGACACGAGTGTACTACTTGTAATTTGGAACGGGACCGTAAGTGAATGGTAAATACACCCGAAAAAAAACAACCTGTTATTGTTGAAACTTGACTTTTTTGGGGTCGTTTCTTCCGAGAAGCACTCCTACTCGCCGATGTTCTTGGTACCGCTTTCCTATTTGGTATATACCAAATTCCGACGCGCACATGAACGCAGCGCGGGCGATGGTATAATGTGGGAACAGTAACATAAAAGAAGGGATGAGGCTGGGGTACAGTGGTGCAGAGGTTTGTTCTAACAGGCTTCAGCTGGCTAACAAACACTTCAATGATCACCAAGAAATTCCAGTTGAGCTAGAAATTGACTTTATTCCACAAATGTTTCTAAAATCATCAGTTCAGTCAGGAAACCGAGCGAAGTGAACCACTCGTACAGGAGCGAGTGTGGTGCATTCAGGACCTCGTAGGATAAAGCATCTACACTCTGTTTGTCATCCTGACCAAACAGAGAAAAAACAACCCTAAATGTTAATAATTTGTTTATGTTTATTAACCACAGATTGGGTTAAAAATGATATCTTGACTAGGGTTAGTGTTTTATGTACTGTATGTACACACTACTTGTTGGTTATTTATATTTACAAGGGGATAATGGCGTTACTGCCATTTACGCAGACATTTTAGAAGACTTTGGGTCGGGAGTTGCAGAAGCCCTGATAAATGACCTCACTGCTGACGAAGGAAAATTGTTTGCCGAATAGAATTCGTCGGAGTTCAGCCGAGCACTTGCCAAAGCCGTTTAGAAAGAAGAGGTGATGGCACGCATGAGAGAGAGAGAGAGAGGGAGGGTGAAAGAGAGAGGGGGGGGGGAGGGAGGGAGTGAGAGAGAGAGAGAGACTGGGACAAGGTGGTGCAAAAGAAAGGGGGGACAGAAATACAACGGGAGACTGTAAGTGTGTCTGCGCGAGTCCCTGCAGTGGATGTGTGTGTGTGTGTGTGTGTGACAGCGAGAGAATGTTTTAATGTGCACTGATATGTAACGACAACTGTGCATTGAGCAAAATTAAATTCAAACCACAACCATGACCGTGTCGGTTGCAATGGGATGAGAGTGGCCGAGTCTCACGTTAAGGTGCAGTGGCGCACACAGACCAGCAGGTGAGGCTAAGTGGGCCTAGAGGGCAGTGAGGCGGCCGGTGAGCGCCGCCTGGAGCTCGGAGGGCAGGAAGACCCCCAGCTCTGTGATGATGCCCCCCGTGATGAGCTGGTGAGGAGTCACATCAAACGCTGGGTTCCACACGTCGATGCCTGCAGGAGCAAGAGAGAGCAGCTTAGAACGAGTACACCCAAATAACACACACACACACCAGAGACAAACGGCCTCATTACATGACTGGTGGTTTAATTACTGTGATGTCAGCATCAAATGCCTTTTCTCTCTGACAATGTAATTACAAGATCATATAATTCAGACAGCTTTCACACACACACACACACAAACGCGCACACGCACACACAGTAAATATGAAGTCATTTGTGTTTTTTATGATTGTTTCACTTTCGCTCTCTCTCTCTCTTACCCGGGGCGGCGACAGCGATTCCGTTTATACTGGTGAGTTCCTCTGGGGGGCGCACCTCGATGATAATGTCCCTGCCGCTCTCCAGACTCAAGTCGCAAGACGTGCTGGGCGCGGCAACGTAGAACGGAATCCCGTGGTGCTTAGCGGCGATGGCCAGCTGGTACGTGCCCACCTTGTTGGCCGTGTCGCCGTTGGCAACCACCCGGTCTGCGCCCACGACCACAGCTGACGGTGAGGAGTAGGAGAGAGAGAGAAAAGTGATTGAAAGAAGGGAAATTATGATGTGTGACAGTTTTGTTTGTGTGTACACAAGGGGGCGCACTCGGACATACTGACATACCTGTGATGGTCATTTCTCTCATAGTGAGGGCGGCCATGCTGTCTGTGATGAGCGTAGCGGGGATTCCCTCTGCCACCGCCTCGTAGGCCGTCAGTCTGGAGCCCTGGTTGTACGGCCTCGTCTCCGTGCAGTACACACGCTTCAGCCGACTCAAAGCGTGGAGGCTACGCACCACACCTGCGACACACAAGCCCCACCCCCGCCCAGTCACACCACCGCGCCAAATATGAATGCCCAAATAATATCACACACACACAAACACACATAGCTGGAGTTGTACCCAGTGCGGTTCCGTAGCCGGCCGTAGCCAGCGAGCCGGTGTTGCAGTGTGTGAGGATGGTAACGGAATCCCTGGGGACGCCTGACAGGATGTGCTGCGCGCCATAGTTGCCGATCTTCTTGTTGTCGTTGACGTCGCGCTCCAGCATGTCTTCAATCCAGGCAATAACACTGTAGGGGGGAGAGGGGGAGAGGGGAGGGACACATGAGAAGAAGAGTCCATCATGCCATGCAAGCGCATCTCCGTTTATCCCTCCATTTGTCCTCATGCGTGCTTTGTTTCCATGACGTCACTCTATCTGCGTCTTCCTTCATCTTCATCCTTTCCTACCTGTTCGTTTGTACCTGTCACCTTTTTGTCTTTACATCACACAGATTTGTTTAGGAGGCGAGCCATCATTCCATCAGGGCCCCAAAGTGCCCCTAAATAACAAACGGCAAGAGTCTGAAGTCATGGAATGAAAGAAGAGCATCCAGGCTCGCACTCTGACAGGGAGGCTGTGATGGAGCTGGGAAACTGAGGCCACAACATTCTGTTCCATCATCAACTTCACTTTCATATTTAGCTCAAACATCTTCACTGTAAACATGCCAGATGTTTTGGTTCAATTGCTGCTTTCCTCCCTCATGTTGGTGATTATTTTAATTTATTACGATCAATAAACAAGAGGTACCAGAGAGGGCAGAGAGGTTGACTCATATTTCATAATGACGACATCATCGCAGTAAGCTGATCAATTCGCCAAAATACAGATGTGCTGTACTGCAACTTCAACCCCGTATTCTTAATCCGATCAATCGACTCTGATCAATATCGCTCAGAATTCCACAAATGATGCCCCCTCTTTTTTCTTAACATGTAGTTTTATACTCAGTCCCAGATTACTTGAAAAATCACAGGAATTAAGTTTGTAATCGGACATCCAGGAAGTCGATTAATCGACCGCTTATATAGATTATTAATCGAGTAGTCGAAATGTGTATACGAGTCCTCAGAGTGTGTTTCTGCCTGTAAGGGAGAAACTAAAACTACAAATAATAACACATTTCATAAATCATCATAGTCAGGAGACATATTTGACACTTTACCGAATAATTGATCATTTGGAATTTGATGACTTTGTAAGAATAAAGTAATCAGTTATAGATTCTGTGTGATGTCAGGTGGACCAGGTGTGTGTCAGAGGTCAAAACCTCATATTGTGTGTTAGAGTATACCAATAAATTCAACCATGAAGCAGACATATCGGCAAAAGACAGGTGAGGAAAACAGGTCAAGTCAGAATTGAGACAAACCAACAGAGTGACAGCTCGCGACGCACAGCCCACCTTTCTCTGAGCTGCTCCGAGTTCTTCTCCATGCTCTCATTCTCGGCGAACTCCATCAGCTCGCGAGCGGCGCGGCCCATGTTGACTGCAGTGGGCCGAGCTGAGGTCAGGTGACACAGAGACTCTCTGATGAAGGTCACAGGGTCGTCACCCCCAGCACCTGCACGCAGCTCCACAGCCAGGGCCAGGCATCCCACGATGGCGATGGCTGGAGCGCCTCTCACCTGGAGGAGAGGGAGGAGAAGGGTTACTCATCATCATCATCATGGTCCTCCTCCGTGGTTTCTACAGCAGCTTCCGGTTTCCAGGAGGTGATCTGTCTTTCTCCGTTACAGTTCGTCACCACTGCCTGGACACCAAACCACATCATCTCTGTGTTACACTCATGTCTCTCTCTCTCTCCCAGTGGACACCATCAACATGACATCATCCTCTCTTCTTATGACACATTCCTCTGCACACACACAAACTCACACAGGATCGAACCTGAAACCGCTGTGTGTGTGTGTGTGTGTGTGTGTCTGGCAGGACAAAAGAGTGAGTATCTGCTCAGCCTAAGTGGACGTTTCAAATCTTCTTCTCATCAGCAAAGGAAGAAGTTAGATGGGGTGAAACTAAAGCAGCATCTTTCCAAGCTTCAGGTGTGGAGATAAATCAAGCCGAGGCGCCACAGAGCAGCAGGAGAGACTAAGAGGCTAACAAAAACCCTGGCAAAGGTCATTAATAATTCATCAATAATCTCTTCCAAAGGAAAGGAGGGGGGGGACGTTTCATGGGTGAGTGCCGGGGTGCAGATGATCACGTAAAGGCTGTAATAAAGGACGGGTTCGGGGTGGATTCTGGGACGGCTCGGATCCTGCAGGTGCATCCCGAACGTAAATACAGGCCGACAGCGGAACGCAAACGGCAACACATGCGGGAAACGTGAGGCGACGGGAGCACAAAAGGGCCGACGAGACACACACACACACACACACACATATGCATGCATGCACTCCGTTAAACCCAGATGTGCAGGGCGGAGGGTGTGTGGGTGGCAGAGGGCACACAAACACACACACACACGCAGGTGGAGGAGGAGACGGGTGAAAGCAGCGTCTTGCTCCGTACCTTCATGGACTTGATGGCCTCGTACGCGTCCTGCACTGAGCGGATCTCGTCGTACACGGTCTGGTGTGGCAGCAGCAGCTGGTTGAGGATCTGCAGCGCCCCGGCCCGGTAGCGAATCGCTTCCAGCGTCATGACCGAAAACACGATCCCCGAGGCGGATGGAGGGAATCGGAAGGTCCGGTTGGACACACTTTTGATCTCCCCCTCTTTCTCTCTCTCTCTCGCTCTCGCTCACACACACACACTTACACACACACACTTCCCCTCTCTCAACCGAGACACGTTGAAGGCACCGCGGCCTGCCTGTCGTCAGTCCCGGGATCCGACGCGATCAAGGAGGAAGGGGAGGGGGGAGCAGGAGCGGGCCGGAGCCGAACTAAGTACCGGGAGGTGTCCGTCCTGTTGTCTGTGTGTGAGCTCGGGAGAAAAGGAGAAGAGCGGGGAGAGCAGAGAACCTTCACACGCTGACAGGCAGACACGGAACCACGTGTCCCTCCCGACAGGAAGCCACCCTCCTTTGGCCACGCCCACCCGACTCTCGCGGTTTGTCCGATTTTGATGGTACCCTCCGCTGTTTCCAGATCTCCTCCTCTCACCATCCCCCCTCTCCTCTCTCCTTTGTCGGGTCAATTTCACATTCAAAGAATTTATTAGCATAACAGTAAAGCGCAGTCCCCCCCTCCCCTTCAAAAAAAACACAAAAAACCCACCGGCGTGTCTACAAAAATGTTTCTTTCTTTCTTTGTCTTTTTTGGTCGTTTTGTTTCACGTTCGAAAAAATCCGCTTGTCAGTGAACACAACACCGGGATGCTGGGTTGTAATGTCTTTAATGTCCGTTAACACACTACACGTAAGATTAGAAAAATTAAACAATCAAGCATTCTCGCACTCCCACGGTAAGATGCACAAAAATAGAGACAGGTCATTTGCTGTATTTACTGTGAATATAAAGTTTACATTTATGCTGATTGCCCATACATGATTGAACAGATTATACATCACAAAGGTGCCCTAATTCGGATGAATACATTCAAAGCAGCTGATGAGGAAAAGTAAAACAGGAGTAATAATGACAATACACTGATTCTCCCAGTTGTAAATGTAGAGGAGGTAAAAGGAGTGTAAGCTTTCAGAAAAAGGAGGGAAAAGACCCAAACAAAGTAAAAAAGAAAAAAGTGTGTGTGTCTCCCACCAGCAGGCCCGGCTATAACAATCTGCCCCACTGCCCCGGCCCTGACCGTTCAATTGGCACACTGAATGCTGATGAGCCTGTTGTCATGGCAATACGGCAACCTCGGAGGCCGTGAGGTTTACTAAAAGAAGGGGAGGGAGGCAGTGGCGGGAGTGTGTGTGTATTCGGCGTGACATGGGGTCGGAGCTGCTCCCCTTGATGAGCATCTTGGAGCGGAACACATGCGGAGTCCCTGCGTTCAAACACGGAGGATCACAACTGCTATGTCTGCTAAGAACTGGTTTCACGTTTCATCTGAAATCCCTGACTCCACGTTGAGAAAGAAGTTTAGAGGTTGTGTAAACAGACATTCTTGCTACTTGAGTCACTGGCCTGTCTGATTTCTCAACTGTTTGGCAGATTAGAAATGGGAAAAAGGGGAAAAAGGGGGAAAAGGGAAGATGGCCCACAGTCTTTACCCCAAAATTATATTATTTTTGTGAATTTCCTTAGCATTGCTCAGGCGGAATCCTCATCTTTAAAAAGTTACACTGAAGCTTTTCCGCACTCTGTCACCTTGATTTGGTTTGCGGCGCAGTGTGTGTGTGTGTGTGTGTGTGTGTGTGTGTGTGTGTGTGTGTGTGTGTGTGTGTGTGTGTGTGTGTGTGTGTGTGTGTGTGTGTGTGTGTGTGTGTGTGGTAGAAAGGGATGACAAGGCTGCATTCCACACTGTGAAATCCTCCATAGACAGAAATAGAAATGAGCAATTATCCAAGCATCCTGACACATAGTGGTCTCTCCTCCTCTGGGCGCAGTGTTCAGCAGGCCCGCCGCCACCGCCGCCGTACCACAATGGGGAGACTTCATCGGGACAGAAACCCGCCGCACGACACAATCTCTACGGGAAAGAAGCGACGCGGGGCAGCTGAACGTTTCCTGACCGACAACACTATGGACTTCATGTTGTTGTTCATGAAGAGCAACCTATTAGTTATAAATCAGTGTTGGGTTCGACAAAAGCAAAGGAGAAGAACTCAACAAAGAGGGGAGTAGCTGATGATGATGCTGATGATGAAGGAGCTCGAGCTAAGCTTCTGCCACATTCACGGCGTCGTGTTAACACCCCTCTCTCCCCAGCCCCTCAGGCCTCTCTGCGTCTGATCCAATCGTCGCCTCGGTGACACAAACACTAATCCCTCATTATGGGATGGAGGCTGCGAGACCCCGGAGCTCCGTTTTTTTGTTGTTGTTGCGTTTTTTTTTTGCGCATATCACACAACTCCAAACAGAGCAGATTACTGTAATCTGGAAACACGGGAGCAGACAGATTAGATTACGATCATGAACACAACGCAAAATATGAGATGGGGGTTTGAGAACACCTTTAGTATACAGGTTGCACACTTCTCTCACACTTCACAAGCGCCCCACAAATAGTTTTGATTCATTTTTACCGAGCGACTCAATCTAACATGGCGTTTGGAAAGAGGTCAATCATCCAGATCTCAAACAATAGAAGACAAAGATAAGGGGAAAGTCTGTACAGGAGCCGTCTGGAGGCAGTGTTCTGTAGTGTCTGTCTTGTTACTAAGTGCAAATAAGTCTGCCTCTCTCCCGCTCCGCTCTTCGTCCCTGTACTTTCTGGCTCCCTTTTGTAGTTACAGAGTTGCAGATTTGCCTGACACGACCTATGACCTCCTTTAGAAGAATGATCAGGTCTGTTGTCCCGCACTTTGCCATAGACATGAGCAGCATAGAGTCACGGAAAGTGCTTAGAGTTGGTTGCGTAGTGCGTCTGTGTGTGTGTGTGTGTGTCTGTGTAAGAGAGAGAGAGAGAGATCGAGAGAGAGAGAGAAAGAGAGAGAGATATGACATAACAGTACTGTAGCCAGTTTCCCGCTCCCGTTTTCTTTCCCCGCTCATCCAGTGCGTTTCCTTTTCAGCGATTCCAGCTGAAACAGGGGGAGGAAACATACTGAACATGTATCGACACACACACGCACGCACACACACACACACACACACACACACACACACACACACACACACACACACACACACACACACACACACACACACACACACACACACACACACACACACACACACACACACACACACACACACACACACACACACACACACACACACACACACACACACACACACACACACACACACACACACACACGAGCAGAAGGCACAAAATGATGATGACAACATTTACCTCATTCTCTACCATCTTCAATCTGCCCAGAGCATCCTTGGCAGCATCCTGGACAAAGGACAGGGAGCGTTATACAGTACAATGACACACACACACACACACACAAGTGAGCAGTAACAATCACAGTCATTCTGACCGCACACTCACTCTGTTCCCTTGGCTGGAGTATTTCTTCACAGATTCGGCGAGGCCTTGGGTGAAGCGCCGTAACACGTTTTCATACTCTGCGCGCACACACACACACACACACACACAGTGAAGGGAAGTTTAAATCACATGTATGAGAAATGAACTTCCAACTGGATCATGTCAACTTTTAATGTATTGACAGTACACATTAATGCGTGAAGGTGTGTGTGTGTGTGTGTGTGTGTGTGATACCTGTCAGCAGAGCAGGAGAGGCTCGCTCTAGCTGTGTTTTCTGCCAGTGCAGCCTGTGTGCGACCTCTTTGTGTTGATGGAAGAGGTCAGACGGGGGATCCCGACGGTTCTTTCGGTATTCTGCCATCTAAAGGGAAGAGCACAGCGACTGACAAGACCTTCAGGCCGACACACACATGTGGATGGACTTGGCGCACACACACACATCTACCTTTCTCTCCAGCCTCTCCTTGTCGTAGTTCAGTAGGCTGAAGCTGTGGAGTTTATACTGAGGAGGAGAAGTGTTGGCGTTACCGCTCCTGCTGTTTCCTTCATGTCTGGGTTTCGACCGAGGAGATGGAGTCTAATTCAGACAAACACATCATTTAGTGCTGGAGTTCTTACCTGATCCACAACCCAAAGCACAGTGGACCAGGTTGTGACCGGGTCTACAAAACCCTAACCTGCTCCCTGCTCAATCCTATTCACCGGCAATTCGTCACGTTACTGCAATGGCCGCCTCTGAAAACAAATCAGCCTTCATGGCGCCTAATATGTTTCAAATCACACTCAATGGTTCCTATTCGTCTAGGTGACTCAGGTCAAAACTGGTGGAGCAGGTTTACTGTGCTGCTGTTGAGGAGAAACCTGAGATGAACTTCAGTAATATTCTCTTGCAACACTTTGACTCTGCTAAAGTACAAACTGAAGTGACAAACTGGGTTCCAGTCCCTAATAAGCATGAAATTAAAGTGTTTCTCTCTCTCTTTCTCTCACTCCGACACATTTCTTTCTTTA
This sequence comes from Genypterus blacodes, assembly GCF_046128005.1. Lineage (NCBI taxonomy): Eukaryota > Metazoa > Chordata > Actinopteri > Ophidiiformes > Ophidiidae > Genypterus > Genypterus blacodes. The sequence goes on along the minus strand of NW_027466843.1, from coordinate 2,143,802 downwards.
CATATGTTTGCAATTTTGCAGGCTTTATTACTTTTGCTTATTTTGAACGGCAAACAAATAATTGAAATGATCCATGACTGCAATGCTTCTGCTCCATTCTAACATTCATTCATCTTCTATCTGAAATGATTTGAGGGTGATGATAAGAGTCAAACAGAGCGCTGCATCTCTGCTAAAGGTTCTATACACATCAAATAATCGTTTTGCATTTAAATGGACTTGTCACCAGCGGAATGTTTTCAGAAAAGCTCAAAAATCGACACGGGAGCATCGGAGGCCAGCCTGAAGAAGCGAACCCTGAGAGTTTCCATGCCCTCCTTTTGTTTCTCCCCCCCCCCGCTCACCCGTTGCTTTTGTCTGTCCGGAGGAGAGAGGGAGGAGACGGGGTCGAGAACCAGCCACTTCTCTGTCACCGACTGCAGATCTGCTCCCAACAGGGGCTCTCTGATCTTCACCCTCACATCCAACTTTCCTCCTGTGGATTTACGTCCATCCATAACCTTGGAAACACACGCGGCCAGTCAGTCGCATGGGGTGCGTCTATCCGCATATACACACACACCTTTGTGTTTGAATTTCCAACACTCACCTCTATAATCTCTCTGACCTCACAGTGGTTGTCCAGAGCCTCCAGTTTCAGCTGAGCCGTGCCCACTACCTTGTCGGTCTTAAACAGACCCCTGTAAACACACGGCCGGATGAACACACAAAAAGGTGATGACCACACATCACATCCAGCGTCACAGACATACAGCTGCCGACGCAGACGCCTCCGCAAAGATGTAATTATATTTACCCCTTGTGGACGATCTCAAATTTGATGCCTTTGGAATGGGCCACACGTTGGAAGCCTCGGTGGCCGCGGTTAATGTTAAGTTTGAACTGCTCCTTAAACTCTGGACTGCTTGTGTTCTTCACTGTGTTGGTTTTGTCCCTCTGGGCCTCCTCCTACACACATTTACACACACAAAAGCTCTAGATATTAAACAGAGTGAAGCATGCATAGTAACAGGTACACATCTACTCACTGAGGGGTGAATATTCTTACCACACTGGGGAAAGGAAACTCAAACTTCACACTGGCATCCAGATCATTAGGCGTGACACCTGAGGACAGACAGAGGTGTAGGAGTCGCTGGTACGCGGTTGAATTTGACAGTGGACACCAGAATGCCCGGCTATTTTAAAGACCCGCACCCACCCACCTACCTGGTGGTGCTGGTAGGTTAATACCCCTGATGATGTACACAATCATCTCACTAAGTGTCAGGTTGTGGTTTATCCTACAAAACAAAAAACAGAAGTTGTGATCATTCACAGACAGACAGTCACTAAGAGACCAGCGAGCCCGAGTGTAGAATGAGTTACTGCCAGTTAGTTTGGCATAATAGTGGGCCAGAGCCAGAGAGTGAGTCACAGTGAATCACAGGCGCTCTCTGACTCATCTAACACTTTAATCATAGAGAACAATCCTCCTTTATCTAAATAAAACACACAGATATAAATGATGAGGTAATGATGGCTGAGTTACTGGATCCTTAAACTTCTAAAATATACATGACGTTCACTACAATCGCGATGAAACAGATATTTAGATAATCTGATCCATGCAATGTTTTAAAGCATAACAACACAACATTTAAATATGCAACTTTAAACACATGACGCCACATCTCTGCTGACTTCACACTGTTGAAGGTTCTCTCCTCCGTGCGGCACTTGGGGACCGGCTGGCCTTTGGCGTGGGCATTCTTCAGGATCTCTATGTTCTTCATGCATTCCTCTGTCAGCTTTTCAAACCTGCGAGAAGAAAGAGTTAATGGTGGGTCATTCCTGCGTCGGGTGTGCCTCAGAGCTCCGTGTGCCTTATCGTCACATAAAAATGCCTGGGCTCTCTCTCTCTCTCAGTGCATCAGTTCCATATCCCATTAAACAGGGCACAAAAGAAAAATGTCTCAGGGTGTAACCATAACAACAACTGGCTGTAAAGAGTGAAAGACGCGGGAGAGATGCACTGCGTGGGAATATGCGAGTAAAAGTTGTGAAGAAAAACGTGCAAATTATGCAGAGTAAAACTGAAGTTACACTGCATGGATTACAGTGACGGGCTGCTCTGTGGACACAGTGAAGCCGGCTTGGTGACATATGCAGCAGTTATACAGCCACTAATGCTCCACAGTGAACCTATGGTGCTGCAGTGATCCGTCAACTAATGAAGGGTCGTGACAAAATGTTATTATCCTTCAAACGGGCCAACAATCCTTTTCATAGTCATGCTGGGTAATTGAACAGTTTAGTGTTGACTGCAGGTGGATCCTTTGACGTACTGGTGTTGTGTTGGTGTTGGTAAGAATCTAGATGCATTCGTTATAAATGTAAATCCACAAACTTGAGAAATGTTCTTACTTCAGGGCCTCAGCCACGTTGCCCAATTGTGTAAACTGCTGACAGTAGCCCAGGGATTTCTGTAGATGGAGACACAAAGGAAAACAATGTGTATAGGAGGGAAAGGGAAATATATTTGGTCTAATTAACTGGCCAGTATAACCTCAGCAGCTTAACCAGACGTTCATTATAAAACGTAGAAAGATGGAAAGGAGAGGGGTCTTAACCTCGTGCTGCTTTCTCAAAAGCTCCATGAGGCCGTGATACTGCTCACTGGAGCGAGGGGAGACGGGAGAGGTACGGGAGCGAGACAGGGAGTATTCCTCCTCCCTCTGCGGGGGGGTGGGAATCTGCAAGGAAGGAGACGGAGAGAAAGGTGTTAGGGAACAAAATAGACCAGTATGCAGAGGAAACTCAGGAAAACATTGACTAAAAATACTAGATGGCATTCAGACAGCACAGCTCTGCCAGTGCTGCACACATCTCCACCACACACACGACAACTGGTATAAACACCAACGGATCTCCTGCTATCTGTGGACAGAACCATGATGGGAATCTGTTCCTAACCGAGATCTTCTTCTGAGAGACAAACTAGAGACGCACACGGTTTCACATTCTCACTTTGTCTGGGGGCAGAAGTCATGGAAACGTGAGACAGAGTGACAGAGACACACAAATAGAAATGGGATCAAGGTTTAGGGGAAGAACAATGCAAACTAGAGTTGGGTAAATCAAATAAAACTGGGTGCAAACACACACACACACACACACACACGTCACATATAAGTATGAACACACAGAAGCTGAGCACAGAGGTGTTTTGATTTAACCCTATGTTTCCTTTCATCTATTTCTGTCACATTTCATGTTAAACCACCCCCAGCTCCTGTGACAACACATCTAACACCTCACACACATTCCTATAATCTTCATGTTGCTACATCACCTTGGAGATATCAACAGGTAGCCCAGCCTTGGCAGCTGTGATCATGGGATCGATACCCTTGGAGTGTCTGAGGTGCTGAGCTGCTCCACTCATGTCCTACACACGCACACGCACACGCACACGCACACGCACACGCACACGCACACGCACACACACACACACACACACACACACACACACACACACACACACACACACACACACACACAATGTGTCAATCCAACTGCAGCAGCAAATATTCAACCCTTCAGCATAACAATAGACAGGTGGCGTAGATGGCAGCAGAAGCAATTGTCAAAAATGTTTACCTTCATCTGCTTGGAGTGCAGTGCTGCACGCAAAAAAGCCTGTCGCCTTAGCAAGAGGAAATCCACTTGCTGCTGGGCTGCAGAGATAATTAAGAGAGCTAGAGGTGAAACTTTGCCTCATGTAACACTCAAAACACTTTGGATGACACACACACACACACATAAAAGGAGATGCACTGTATATACGAGCACACACACAAACACACCCGTTCTGTACACACCTTTAGGTCCCAGTTTCAGGGCTGAGGAGCCTCCAGGGACCTGAGCAGGTTTAGCTCTCTGTGTCTGTGGACGCACGGCAGGCTGCAGAAAGAGAAGGTATAAGGTTTGAATCAGACACACTCAACCAACTAAGCAGCAGGTTTCACAGCATTATTGTGTTATCACTGCTTAATACGACTGTGTTACAATTACAATTACACTGCTGCACCTAAAGTATACTTAATGTAGCACTGCTGTTTCTGCAGTTCACTCCTGAAGTCATCCTTATAGTGATTGAAGATGGGTCAACCCACACAATTCTGTATCATATAATTCTCACTCTGAAGTAAAGTTGGCTACATATTACAAACGTGAGCCTTTGCCAGTATAGTTTTGGTTTCTGGTTCTTTGACCTTAGCAACCTCTCCTGGACCATCCTCGTCTCCCTCATCTGCATCGGCATCCTGATTAGCTATTTTCATAGCCGTTTCCAAGACGCCCAAGAAGTTCTGCTGACCTCCCTCTGAGCCCTGAAGTGGCGGGCAGCCTAGGAAAGCCACACACAGAAGACAAGGATAAGGATTTGTTTTTAAGAAACATAGTCCTGACACACATCATGGACTCGGAAGGTTACCTGGTGGCACAGGCAGATCCGACAAGTTGACAGTTCGTCCAGCTTTGTGAGCTTTGATGGAATCCTGGTATTGCTATAAATCATGAAGATGATTGATTCGCTGTTAGTAGTAATTAAAGGGAAATTCCATTCATTTATTCATAAAGTTAAAGTGCATTCTCAAAAGAATTTAAATGAATATGTTGGAAGGATGCAAAAAAACTTTGGCTTTGAAAACACTCATTAGAGAAGTATTTTGAAAGTACACACTGTGTACCTTAACAATGCGCTGGTGCATGCGGGCCTTACGGTCGTCTCCTTTGCTCTTAGCACCCTCTGCTGCTGACTTGTATATGTCCATCCTCTGCTGAAGGGCTTCCGCTACACTGCTGGGGGCAGGTAGGTCTTTCAACACACACACACACACACACACACACACACACACACACACACACACACACACACACACACACACACACACACACACACACACACACACACACACACACACACACACACACACACACACACACACACACAGAAACACAAAGAAAGCCAGACGCTCTTTTACTTCAAATTCAACGTACATATCGCTTCCTTTCAAAGAGAACCGATCAAAGCTGCTGATAACGGGAAACTTACCAGCAGTTGCCACCTGGGTCGGTGCAGGAGCAGCAGGAGCAGCAGGAACAGCTAGCTTCACAGAGGACTGGAGAGGAGGACCGGAATGCTCTACTGCTACATCTGCTGCAGGTCCAACAACAGTAGATGGAAACAGAGCATCATCAACCAATCACAAAAGAGACGAGAGCCTGAACATCATTTGTGACTTTCCCATTTCAGAAAGTTACGCTCACTGCCAGAGGCTACACACAGAGGTCATGGAGCAAAACTTCAATACTTCCTAGTATTCCCTAATATGTGGAGTTGGTAGTATTCCTATAATGATTTTCCACTGACCAGGATGTGGTGGCAGCAAGCTCAGGTCCACCGGCTCATCTCTGTCCAGTGCCTCCACCACTGCGTCCATCTTCTGCAACCAGAGAGGTGGAATCTATCAGCTTCAGCTTTCTCTCACAACTTCTATACACAGCTGGAATTCAACACCCTCACATACTGTATTTATTCAAATGGTTCATGTGATATCAGTCTGCTTACCTTCGCAATGTGGTAATGCTGTTTGGCCAGCTCAACATCTCCACTCTGTTTGGCATGTATGGCAGCCAATTTATACTCCCTCTGTCTGGACAGCACCGCCTGTTTCAGCTCTGGGAAGCATGTGTGTGTGCGTGTGAGGGAATGAGAGCGAGGGGAAGAGTTCAAAAACAATATGTGCTTATTTCATTTGAGGCACAGGAGGAGCACAGTGACATTTATCAGCAACAGGTATGAGAGGTATGCTGAATACACAACATGTACAGTGGATACCTGAGTGTTGTGCGTCAGGCTGGCTGGGGGTGAGGGGAGAGATGGCGGGTGTTTCAGGAGTGATGGCTGCAGCAGACTTCTGTGGCGGGGCCAGATGATGTGGTTTAGCATTAAGAACTGTCGGTGGAGCCTCCCTCTGAGGTTTCTGGTTAGTGGGAGGCGGAGGTGTCGGCGTGGGATCCGGCGGTTCTTGTTCATTGGTTGATTCGGGCTGAGCAGGAGTGTTGGGCTTTCCTCCTGAAGCAACAGGAGGAGGAATTTCACCCTCATTGATTGGTTTTCCTTTCCTGGCAGATGTCAACATGGACTCCAAAGTCTGCAGGGAGGAAGAAGAGACATGAACACATGATAAATGCATATGGAAGAGACAAACTCAACCCTTACTCAACCATAGGGATCGCCCCACGCTGAAGGTTTCACCTTTAATCCACGGTCATATCGCCGAACTTTGCTCGACTCCCCTGTGGCCTTAGCGTTAGAGATGGCAGTCTTATACATGTCAATACGCTCCAATACAAGGGCCTCCAACCCGGTTGCACCACTGGGGGCAGCAGAGGTTGACTGGGGTGCGGTGTTGGATTTGGGGGCGGATAAGGTGATGACAGGGGAGGCAGGAGTGGGAGCGTTTTCCTCATCATCCTCCAAAACCTCATTCAGCTCTGCCTATGTATACAAATACACACATGTGTACATTTAAACAGGAATGATGAGATTTGAAGCAGCTGCAAACCTAGCACCATTATATAGAATCAAACAGATAGAAGTGGGTCGTCTTGTACCAGTAGATCTTCATCGTCATCCAAATCTTCATCCATCATTTCGTCATCGTCCAGGTCTTTCATACAAAGAGCTGCCATTTGCTCTATTTCAGCCATGGCAACGGGAGCTAAACGTTGACAAATACATCACAAGAAGCGCTACATCATATATAGGAGATTGACATGTAACCAATAAAAATATGTGACGCTGGCCGGACAGATGGCAGAAAAGCGCTTTATAATGCAGTTAATAATCAAATAAGAAGAGAAACAAATGGACGCCTCACCCTTGCCTTCACCTCTCTTCCCTGGTGACCTTCCTCCTCCTCCTCCCCCTCCTCCCATCAAAGTCAGAAGCTCAGCCTCCAGCTCTTCATCATTTCCACAATCACCCATGCCTCCATCCGGGGATATGTCAAGGAGCAGCCCCATCTGTGTGACAGACAGGCAGGGATGCAGTCAGACAGGTATTCAGACAGTCAGGCTAACAGCCAGGCAAAGGCAGAGACAGAATACTGCTGAATCATACTTGTTATTGCTGGAGTAATTGGTAGCACATGTGTTACCTGCTTGGCTCTTGCTGCCCCTTGGCCTCGGGGAGGGGGGTTCCGACTGCGACTCATGGGCGGGCACCTAACAATTAAGAGTTTTAATAAATGTAGTCACTAACTTCTGTTACTGGTCCTGTAAACAGCCTCTTTGCAGCTTTTGTGGGCATTTTGAGGCAGATAATGCCTGTATGCTGTCGTAGAATTAGCTTAAACGCTCACGTTTGCTAAAAGCTAAGACAAAACACCATACAGCATAACATAAACAATGTGCAGGTACGCTAACTTAGCCATTTAGCTTTGTCAGAGTTTTCACGCACCTTGATGTGTTACAATCACTCGGCTCGGCTGTTCAAGTCGGACACCGGTCGTAAAAAACGCGACAAAAATAAATAAAGACAGAAAGAGTAAACACGGGTTGAATGTAGCTACGGCGCGAGCTGTCAAAACATGAAAGGCAATCTGGAATTTACTTCCTGCATTGGCGTCACCACTAGCGACGCACGTTCCGCTTTACGACTGGCCAAACACGCCCACAGCTAACGTAAAAGCCCTGACGTTACATTACCGTCCATGACGTGAGAAAAGTCCAGGTGTGCAGTTATTAGATTTATAATGACTATTGTCGGTTAAATATAATCATTTTAATTATTATTAATTAAGGAAATTTGTTATCTGAACTTAAGCAATCGTATTCAAATCTAAAGTGGTGTCACTGACTCAACTTAGCTGCCTTAGCTAGCTGCCATTGTTCGTGTATGAAGAAAAGCCTCTCGTGTATGTAACCATCTCGTTACTGCACACAGTCATGTTAGTGACTGTAATGAATCTCCCTCACATTATCTGCTCTGCTGTCTTTAAACGTCTTTATTTTTAGGAGAGAGAGATGTCCAAAGGAAGAAGCAAGATCAACAACTGTGGTAAAACAGATGCTAATTTGTGGCTTTGTTTTGCAGGGTTTTGAAGTAGTTTTTGTTACAATTTATTGAGAAATATTTAAATTTAGAAGTCATTTAACAAACAAGTTTAGACTAAATGTGCCTGTTGTAATATAATGACAATAAAAACCTGAGAGCATTCCGTCAAAATATCACATTTCTGAGGGGCAGGTGTACAAGTGCATGAAGGCAACAAATACCATCTACCTTGACCTTCTCATAGTAACTTGAATGATATCAGTAATTTCCCTCTGGATAATAAACTTTTATCTCATCTTATCTCTCTCGTTATGAGTTCAGGAGATGGTAATGAAAATCAATTATTTATTGAAGATCCATTAAAATGGTTTGAAACAAACAGACAAACCAATCCACCGGCAGACGTGTGGTTGAAAACATAACTGTCTGTGCAGATTTAATACTGAAAGTCATTCCTCATTCCTCATTTCCTCCATTGGTTTGATTTGATCCTCGATGTTTTCAGACGCTGTAGCTCCGCCTCAGCCTCGACTACTCAGGTCCAGAAAGAGAGCGGGGCAGACGGATCAATCTGCCCTCCCTGATCATGTTGAGATCACACTCCCTTCACAGGTAATTTACAATCGTCTAATTGTCTAATTAAAGAAACATCATCAGCGGGTTTTTTGACATTGTGCACTCATTTGATTCCAGGACAATGAGGGAAGTTTCAAATCAGTTCCTACCAAACAGCCAGAGTCTCTACAGCCCCCTGTGCAGATGGCAGTCCCTGATACCAACCAGGATGGAACAGATGAGGAGGAAATACAGGGATGTAGCAGTTCAGTGCCACAAACCTCAAAGGAAGAGGGGGATGGATCCTGCACAACTGGTTTGGAGGGACAGCAGGGCGCAATGGAGATGAACACAAACCAAGGAAGTGAACCAGAAGAAGCTGACAACGGGTGCAACGGTGATGACGTGGCAGTGTCTGCACCGAAGAAGAAGCGGCGGATGGGTATGTGTGCGATGACAGGGAAGGAACGGAGTCACATTTTACAAAATGGGCAAAATGGAGCAGAGAGAGTTGAGAGGCAGATTAGAAAGGATCCATCCGACCCAGTGGCTGAGGAGGAGACCGTGTCCTCAGTACCATCAGCACCTGTGTACATCCAAGCAGCCACCATCCCAGAGCAGAGCCACACAGAGACCACACCTCATTCTGAACTTTGCGGAGGATATGACGTCAGGAACAACAAATTAAAGTAACCAAACATTGATTCACATTGTCCTCCATTTTTGCTTTCGTAGCATGACAACAACAACCAGTGAAAGAAGGAAAACTATCAGATCATGGTTTATGTTTTAACTGCAATTCTAAAATTAAAACTTGTTTAATGTTCTCATGTGACAGATTACAAAATGACAAATAGATAAGTGAAGAAAATGTTCACTCTTTTCTACTTGATCACAGGAGCTGCAGTATATGTGACTTGTTAATTCCTGGATGAAATTATTTTTAACACACAGGGCAGAAACCAAGACCTGCATCTCTCCGGCTGCCTCAGGTGGGATCAATACTGTCCGTGATTCAAGAAACTCAGACGGACAAAGCTCTCAGGCCACACAAGGTTTAGTACCTGCTGCAGGACTAACTGAGGATCCAAATCCACCTGCAGAGAGAGAGGAGCGTTTAGGCAGTCAGGAGCAAAAGGAACCCAAACAAAGCACCACTGAGACCATCATGGAAACAAATGAAAGAGGAATGATAGATGAGGAAGATGGGTCTGTGGGAGTAAACCATGATCCCGATCCTGCCGTCCCTTCTTCGATTAACCCGTCTCAGAATGAGGGGAGGGAGGAGCAGAACCATGATGGCTGCCTGGTCACCTCTCTGCAGGTGGATAGTGCGGCCAGATCAAGGAACAGCAAGATGGAGAGCAAGGGAGGCGATGCTGAAGATGTTGATGGAAATGAAGAGGCGGCAACTAATCCATCTACTACCGCCTGCATGAATGGGAGCAACTGTAACACCACAGGGACACCCAATGGCTCAAAGGGGAAAGACACCGTCAGTACCAACAGTTTTCCCTCATATCGGCTTTAGTTTGTAGTATTAAAGGTCCAATCTTTTTATATTTGTGTCCCACAGCATGGTCCCACTTGTCCACCCCCCTTGAGTGCTGGACCGTGTCACCCAGGGGACGTCCTTGACTCATTTGGATCCCAGTGTTTGGACTACGTGTCAGACTCTCAACTGAACAGCGTCATGTTTCTGTAAGGAAGGAAGGAAGGCAGCGGCACGGTCGGAACTTAGAGTGTACCTAAAGTAGATTTTCATAGATGTTTAGATCAGCGCTTTAGTGTCAACAAGTGTGCGGCTTAGGACTTGAGACGCGAGGAAGGTCTCTAAATGACTTAAGAGGAACTATGAGAGAGAAGCTGTGAGATGGTTTGACTCATCAGATATTGTAAACAATGATAAAGAAACGTAAATGTGTGTCATTAATGATTCAGTCAGACTAGAAGAGAAGAGGGAGAGTTCACATTTCATTTAGACTCACTCAGTTAAAGACTTTGAAAAGGAAATGTACCGGTAATGTACCAATATAGTTTAAAAGACATCCCAAAGTTGAACGTACTCATGAACATGAACATACTTGTATTGAGTTTTCTCTCTTATCCACCCAGTGATGAAGAGGTGGTAGAGAACCATGGGTGTCTTGGTTCCACAGAGTGCGATGAAGATGCCACACACCTGATCTGTGGACTCATCAGGGAACTCTCTTCTGTTAAGTTAGTATCTCATATCTTTCTCTTTTATTCTCCATATCTTCAAGAAGAATCAATCAGTTCCATTTGTTCTTCATCTCTCCACTTGCCCCTTTCTGTTCTTCACAACCCCCCCCCCCCTGAGTAACCTCCTTATTGCCCAGTGTTGAACTTTTGACTCCTAATGTCATTGGTCAGTTGGTCTCTTCACACCCACTGCTGTGTGATTCAGCTCTAGAGCTGTAGACTGCTTGGCACCTCCTACTAAACCACTCTACATCAACCTGAAAGGAGGGGCAATGTTTGAGAAACTGGGGGAAAAACTAATTTACACCTTGGAAATTACAATCAAACAGCTGCCAAAGCTGTACAGCTCAGTGTCATACTCTCATTTTAAACTGCTTTGAGGAATGTCATCAGAGATATTGCTTTGCGGTGAATGTGGGGTACAGGCTGGAGTTCTCACCAGAGGTTCTCAGTTCCGTCACACTTTTTCAAATAGGAGATGATTTGTTTGACGAGTTGTCTGGAACATTGCAATAATCCCGATCCTTGTGGGCCACGCCACGGCATGTTTTAGCCAATCAAACTATGGAGGCACCAACTCTGTATCAATTGAACGCACCTGATGTAGGTCGGCAGGTGTTGGGGGGAGCAGATGAAGTGTTCACTTCAGTGCTGCGGCTCTTCAGGTCCTCACAGTATGTATTCAAAGTCCAGGCAGAATAAAAAGCCAACTGTTAAACTGATAAATCTCCTTCAGCAGCAATAACCTCCACCAGAATGTTTCCTGTAACTTCTCTGAATTTGACCACTTCTCCCCACATAACTGCTTCAGTTCATCCTTATTTATGGAGTTTCTTGACCCAATTTAGTTGATTATCTTTGTTCAACCACTTCCTGTTAAGCTTTAGGTGACACACTGCAACCGTGACAATTTCTTGTGTATCTTGTGCAAATCATACGACTGTGAAAGCGATGTGCGTAGGCGACACAGAAGTAAGCTAAATACACGCTGCCCTTGAATTCATGTGAGGCTAATATGTATGAGACCAAAGTGTATTGTCACAGTGAGACAAAGTGATGCACTGGGCTGAATTCCTGATCTAAAAGGACCTCAAACTAAAATTTAAGTTCAGTTTAAAGGGTTGGATTATAAATGTGTCATACATGGAACAGGCTTAATTTCTCAATGTACATTTTTACAAACTCATTTGTTCTCTTTGTTCCAGTCGAACTGTGATGGTCACCTATCGACAGCTGGAGAATGTGCGCCGAAGCAGCAAGGGTACAAAAGGGCTGCACACACAGAGGATTTGATCCAGGTCCCTCTAAAATGTTAGTGTTACTCCCAATGGTTCATGGGCAGTGAGAGCACCTTATTATGACACATACATGTTTGTTTTTCTTACTAATAATCTTATTCTCAATAGTCTCATTCTTTTGTATTTCTGACAGTTGGAATGCTCCATTTATAGTTTTGTTGTTAATGTCTGTAATAAAAGTGTGATGTTTGAATCTCATGACCCAGGGACGGACTGATTTATCCAGAGGAGCACCGTGACCTGCACGGCTGCAATGTCGATAAGAGACAATACCTTTAAGTTGGAAGAAAGGAAAACACAGATAGTCGATTAAAATATTATTTATCACTTCTGGTAAGCAATAGGATTTACAAAGATATTCTCACAACTATTTTTTTGACAAAGAAAGTGTCTCAAGTAATAAAGTCAGATGAGTGGCATTTTAGAAGTGCCACATGGTCAATGATTAAAATAAAAGAAGCTTCACTAACTAGGTATAAGAATACAAGAACAAGTCACTCATGGGTAATAAATAAAACTAAAATGCTGACATGGACACACTATGTTTACATATCCATAACCCTCATATAGCATTGCAATAATACCTCAATGCACGGACAGGAAAAGTGTAATCAGTGGCCACATTTAAAATATGTAACATTTTACATGCCTCCCCCTCAAAAACCCCATAAATACCAGCTGGTAAACACAACCAATCAGCGTTAGGGAAACTTACACAGCAAACGGGCCAAACATGCAAATAAAACTGGTTCAACACACACACAAAACAAAAACACAACACATGCAAATATCACAATCTTAGAAAATGAACCACTCCCCCTAAACCGCAGGACACTTGGGTTTGTCGCGGGTTCAGCGTGGGGACTTCGCGTACACCGAGCTGTACGCGAAGTCCACCTGGGGACAGAAGCGTTTGGTGTGAGCTCGGGCCCCCGTCGCGCCGCAAAGTGGGCACACGTACTGTCGCAGGAAGGGACACAGAACCTCTCCAGCCTGGTTCTTCAGTCGGTGGGAGCCGTACACCTGCTCAGACTCCCCGTTGTGCTTACAGAAGCTGCAGAACGGGCGCTCGGGTAGAGCCGAGCCCGACCCCGCTGGTGCTGATACTTTGGGGCGAGACGCCTTTTTGCGAACTTTCGGATGCCGGGAGTCCTTCGGTCTCTGTGAGGGCTTCGAGTCCAGAGAACACGGCGTCTCCAGGAGATCGCTGTCTGGGTGATCCCGAGCAGAAGAGCATGTGAGCGGAGAGTAACAACTGGGGGGATCTGGAGCCGAGCTGGCCCCGATGTTGTTGTCGCCACTTTGGAGAACCGCGTTAAAGCGGGGAGGTACGAACTCGACCCACAGATGTTGAGATTCCACCGGAGTGTGAGCAGGTGAGGCGTCTCGCCTCCGCATCTCTTTAATAGTATCAGACAGTCCCATGTAGTCTCTCCAAGGCTGGAAACTTTGATTGTCTGACTCCATGAAGCAGGGGAAATGGCGAACGAGTTCCCGCACCATGCCGCTGACCTTACGCGTCCATCACCAGTGTTTGAGCTGCGGGGCCCTGCCAGCGTGACGATCGAGGTAGGGACTTCGTAACAACGCTGAGCTGAAACACACCGCTGGAATTGGTGATTGGTAATTGCCTGCCAGCGGTGATTGCATTCACGCCCAAGTGTGTGAGGAACCAATCAAGAGCTGGTGCAGCAGTCGTTCACGTGTCACAACGGCCGCTTTCCTTTCATGTTACCCTGAGACCTGTAGCACAGTGCCAGCACTGGCGCCTGGAGCGCTCCTGGTGGAATGTCCGGTTACTGTTTCAAAACAATTAAAATCCATTGTTACATCTAAATTTCGTAAATATTAGTGTATTTGATTGAAATGATGATTTTGTGTTGAACAACCACACTCTTCACACTTTGGCCTCCACCTACAAGGTCATGATTTTGGTTGTTTTTTCTCAGTCAGTAGATGTCTCAACAAGTTAGTGACTGTTAGGCAAGTTGGACCCGAGCCAAGGAAGAATCCAGAACACTGTAGCACTGGTCGGCTTGATGGTGGCACTGTGCTGCAAGTCATAGCCATTAGCACCCAACTAGATTTTCTTTCAGTTGGATTTTGTTTTTCTTAAGCTCAGTTGCAAAATTGGATCACGTTCTAGTCACATGACACTGTTACATTCCATCATGAAGGAACAAAATTATAATTTGAGGACTCTGCCTTGGCAGAGGTATACACTGAGCGCCTTCTAGTTCTCCATTCAGACAAAACACAGGAAATAACTTCAGTACGAGATCTAATACAAGATTAAAACAGCTAGGAGTCATATGGAAACACTAAATAATCCATCATGGAGAAAGTTTTTTTATTGATAATCATAAAGAGAAACAGGGAACTAATTACTTAAAAAGTTAGATAAAATTCAAGACGAATATTTTCCAACACCACCCAGTTAGAGTTAAAAGGACCAGTCCAAGTGTGCAGCTTGGGACGTGTGCCCTCTGCCGTTTGCCCCACTGTGCCATGAGTCTGACTGATGGTCGCCCTCGCCCACTCTGAGGAGGAAGGACACGACAGAGTCAAAGTAAGCAGCAGTTATGGATGGAACATAAACTCAGGACAGTTTTACAAGAGGAATACACAATGTCATCCAATCACAAATGGGGTTTCAGACTGAGGTCATTAAGCGTTACCATGACGCTGCCCTCATTGCCCAATTACTTTAGCCTGACACACACAGGACTTCTGCTACCTGCTACCAATATGAGGACAATGAAGGCTGTGATTTTGTCTACTCAGAGGTAATACTTAACACTGAAACACAACATGAGTTCATGTTTTGGACTCTTCTTGCAGTCTTTGATGCATTATTTCAAGGTTTGCTTATGTCAGGAAAAAAACTTCAATTTGAGTCAGGGTACTGCCTTCTCCTTCAGCAGTCCCAGACAGTCTCCACTAACCTGCAGTTGTATGACAGATTGAGGGCAGAGTAGAGCTCAGGAGTGCTGGGGGTTTGAACCCAGACCTTTCCCTGATGTGAGCCCAAAACTGCAGCGGTCACCGACTCTGTGGGTGATGGTGTAATGGGAAGACAGCCCGATATGTTTGTGGGACCCAAACCCGAGAAACCTGAAGTACACACATTTAAATGTTCTAAACGTCAGCCTCCTACACTGTGTGAGTGATCAGAAAACAAAAATATACTCACTAAGAACTGTGCTCTCGCTCCTGTTGTTGCAATGTGCCACTTTAGCAGGAAGTGGTGACTCCCATAGATATTGCTGCTTCAGGAGGGAGGCCTTCTGTTGCACAAAGTCACGACGCTGTGCACACACACCAATTACAACTGATGTCTCCCCCATACTCATTTCCTTTGCATCCCTATTTTCAAACTCCTGGATGGATTTACAGTTGTTACGCAACTTTTTAAAACCAGCCATTGCCTCCTTTTCTCACCTCAAGGCTCAGGCGGATTGCAGCATCGGTGAAACACTGCCTCTCCCTCTCAAAGTTCCGCCTCTGATGATCAAGCTCTGCCCTGCGGAACCGAAGACGTTCCCATTCTTCCAAAAAGTAGCAATCGGCCAAGTCAGAAGGCACGGGTGAGGTAAGGCTATCCTACAGACAGAGAAAATACAAGTGCCCAAGTAGTTCACATGAACGTGTCAACACAAATAACAGAAGCATACCTGCAAAAGCTGCTGCTGGAGTTGGACAAGCTGTTGACTCTCTTTCAGTTCCGTCTCCAGCTGAGCTAAGAGCTTGTCATGATCAGTGCCAGCAGAAGCGAGGCCTACACACACACGCGCGCCGGAGTGAAGACATGTCCCTTAGTGTGAGTCAGTTTACAGGTCAGGACTTATTCAGGTGGATTCAAAAAAAAAAAAAAAAAAGGACTGGATCACATAGCAAGAGAAAAATTCATCAGCTTGGGCCTTTACCTTTAGACAGGACATTCCCCAGTCTTCTCTGCACATTCCTCCAACTCTGAACCACACCCCCTGTCACATGGTCACCAAGGGCCGACTCGGCTTGATGCAGCCTTTTGTTGTCTGTTTGGGCCTTTCCCTGGTCATCCACCGAGTCGAGCAGGCTCTTGAATAAAAGGTGATAAACATTTAGTGTGTACAATACCAGCTACCCTTGAGTTTCTATTGTATAGTCCTTTTTGAAATGGTCTTTGCTTCTCCTTTACCTGCTCCATGTTGACTCGGAGTGCATGAAGTACAGTGGTGAGGCTGTGTCGCAGCTTCATCGCCTCTCTGAGCTCTGCTTCTCTGCGCTCCAGCATCAGACGCAGCGTTGCCTCCTCTTGTCTGTCAGGTAGAGGTGGGACAAAGCAAACGAGGCTTAAGAAGTGTTGAACACATTGCAGGACAAAAACTAAGGAACATTCCCCCTGAAGTGAAAATTCTGGTATAAAAACAATCCCAACACAGCTTTCTTACCTTACATTAGACTTGAGTGATTTGACTGGCTGCTCACGCTTGCCTCGGCCTCCGGGAGGAAAGTTCAACACCTCTATGGCTACATTGACACGCGATGGGTCCGTACAGATGAAATGACATGTTAACAAAAGGTTCACATAACAGCAAATAGTTGTGCATGAATTAATTAACTTTAACAGTAACTCACAGGGGCCCTTGTCCCTGTGTCGGTCAGTGAGCTGCGATAGTCTTTCCTTTAGTCTGTTGCCGTGTTGTTCTCGACGCCTCAGCTCTGCCTCTTGCTGGTTGCACCGCACTTGCAGATGTCTGCACTGGCAGGAAGATGTGAAAGACGGGGAATAATGTGAAGTTTCCCCAAGAAGGTAATCAGGGGTGTAAATAGTCTTTTCTAGTTTCACTCAGGCGCTCCTACTTTATCCCGCTCACATCTCAGCATGTCCTGAAGCCGGGCCACGTGTTCATCCATCTCTGTTAGTTGCTCCTATATAGAAGAGAAGTTTAGTTTCCCCCACAAAACAACAATCACTTTTGTCCTCTTCTTGCATCCATCCGCTCACCCGAAGTGCATCTTCTTGTTCTCTGTGCTCTTCCCCATCATCCCACCAGGTGGCGCTATGGGAGAACTCACTCACAGGAGGCTTGGAGGGGCGATCCTTCGCATGGAGCAGACTGGAGTCTGCAAACGCTAGAGAGCAGAGAGAAAGGAGGACAATTAAAGATCAAAACGCATAAAGCAGAGGAGGGTTGTAAGTGCAGAAGAATGGCGGAGGATGAGACTCCGAAAGCCTGGATAGCTGTGAACCAGTATCCTTTGTTTGCAGCAATGCCCCTTTAAATTATGTATATTTCTGAAACCAGTATCACCTGAGTACTCGTGGTGTCTCCCTACTCTCCTCTGGCCAAACCTGGAGGCCATCTGAAGACAAGATTGGTGGATTGGTAACCTTGAAGATCTTTTAATCACATGCAAATACTACAAAACACGCAACACTTGAACATAATCTGATCTTCACCACAGTTTAAACAACACAGACATTCACTTCTAATGCACTTCAGGTGTTTGTTGCCTTACCTTCGCACTGCAGCTTCCTCACATACATGCGGCCGCTTTTATGTCCAGGTGACAGCACTCGAGCTAATTACTCCTGATGCATCCAGTTGGAAGATTGAGTTGAAAGTTGTGTCTACCAAACTTAATTGGGTGGGTAAGTTTGGTAATGGCAACTACTTTGTAAATGGGCTTTATTGAATCTGATCAGATCTCTGTGGCAGTCGCATTGAAGTCCCTGGTGCATTTGTCTGTTAACTTTGTTGTCTATTCCAGGCAGGGTAATACATATTGAGTGACAAGGTAGCTTTTTGCTTCACATCAAGGTGGTCCTGGGTTCTGATCAATAGGTGTGAGTAAGATGACCCATTTTCACATTATAGGCCTTATATCCAAATCTGATTTAATAGTCTGATCTAATCTTTTGTTTACCATGCATCTCTAGCCCACACAGGTAAGGTTTACGTCCCTATGAATTTTATGTAACTCAAACAGTGTGCCACTATTATACCTTGCACTAATGCATAAATCAAATCTGAGGGTGTGTGTGATGTAAATGGTGCTGCCATTCTGACTATGCTGTAGATTCAGTCCGAGTGCTGACAATCCCCACGTGGGTTGGTGTGCAACTGTTAACTGGTGTGCAACTATGCGTCTTACACTTTTAAGGGGGACAAAATCTGTTTACATTAAAAGTTCATAAATTTGTACAAGAAAGGGGTTTAAAAGTCAAGAGATCACAAACGGCAATTACTAGTGTCCCAAAAAAAAAAGTCATTTAATTTCCAAAATTAAAAGGTGAAAGATTAAGCAAACAGCATTATAGGCTTTGGTGGAGAGGAGTATGATTCCAGTGTGTAAAATTAATCCAAAATGTCAATATAAACATGAGGTTTTAAGAGATATGAACCGTCACTATATCGCCATTTGTACACCTGCAGTGATGTACATTAACTTCACCATGTTCCACTCTTCAAAGCATTTCCATATTTTACTCAAATTAGTAACTGACAGGCTGATAAACGCAACCCTAAAAGGCCATTAAATATATTCATTAAAATGGACGGCATTAAAGGTTAACTGACAATCATTCCCTGCGGTTAGCAGGGTTAATGTTTGTACCGCTGATGTACCTCAGAATAGCAGTAATACCTTTACCATACATGTATGCATAGTCTTATACTGATATTCAGCTTGTGAAAGCTTTAAAATGTGCCAATATGCGTGTTGGTGTCATACAAACAAGTCTTATATCTGTAGTGGCTGTGTAGATGTAACAAAGCATGTCCTTATTCTTGAATAGCACCTGGTTTGATTCAATCTTTGACCGAGTCGCCAGCTGCATCACAAAATACTCAAAAAGTTCAATTTCCTGTAGTCAAAGACAGATGCTGAAATTTTGCAGACTGGAGATGGAACTTGGGTCAGTAGATTCTAATCTTAATGTTGTTAAAGTTAGCGTTTTAAATATGTAGAGGTTGGCACTGCTTTTCATGTAACAAACAGGAGTTATGATACCAGTAGCTTTGGCAAACAAGTGGACCAATTCCCCAAACCCATCAGCCACCTGTCCCATCATCCCAAGAGGAGCTGCTGGCAGATCTACAGTCATGAGTAGAAGTGAAGAAAGACTTCAAGGGAAAGAGTCCCAAATCCTCCAGGTTATTCTCCTGCAGATAGAAGGAATTAAACAAATATTAACTGAAACCGCCATTGGCTACATCTTCTCACACATTTGATTTGACATTCCAATCACAGGAAACTATTGTGGTTATAAAGATTAAAAGCCTCTGTTCTGAAGATGGAAATTATAGAGGATGTTTGCACTGAAGATACAGGAGACGTGTGTGTGTGCGCGCTGAACAGGGCTTCACTGCAGTACCTGAGAATCTGACTCAGTTGTGTACCGTTTTCTGTTGTGTGAACTTTATTCTTGCGTCTGACTCGGCTTGCACAGGTGCATTCTCTCAGGAAAGATGTGTGTGCTGTGAATGTCACTTTTAGATGATAACAGTAAAATGAGGGTTGACTGATAAGTTGGGAACCAGTGTGTCAAGGTGGAGGAATATTACTTTGGAACAATGTAAAGCTGCAGGAGAGTCTGAGCCATCCCGGCCGCAGAACTAAAACACTGTAGTTATCCGAATGGCTCGACACCATTTGGGTAAAGAAGGATTTTGCTGTGATTCAGCGGGCCTACCTCAGAACAGAGAGCAGGATTTGGGGGGCCTAAAGGGATTATCGCTGGAGGGCACCCCCATCAGAAGAGGGTCCTTGGAGGCATTCTGCAGACAGAAGTTCCTGAGTTCAGCAGCAGCCTGGGACACCTGCACAGGCAGAACAGAGCCAGAGAACAGCCTCAATGACATATTTACACTGTGTGTAATATTCAACAGGCTGCCGGTCACACTAAACACAAACTAACCGACGCTGCCATCACCTTTGCATACAATTTGCAAGCAAAGGCAGAACCACCTTTCCAATTTGACTTTACATTTAAAATCTCTCAATGTGCGTCTACGCTACAATGTTTAGGAGGCGGTTGTCATTTGCATTAATCTCGCTTAATTGTGTTGTTTCTCTCGCTCATTCGGCACCTAAAGTGGTTATGACTTCGCAAAACAGACTTTAGTTAAGTGGGAAAAGTTGTTAACCAGTAACTGGCAGACTTTAGTTGGACTTCGGTCAACAGAAACCAGTTTAAATGTCATGTCGGGTGGTTTGACAGCGCGCTGGGATGAAGCTACACTGCGACAGTCCCGCTGTGTCACATACTCAAGAGTTCGTCTTCGCCATTCAACAGCTAAGGCTCCGTCTTCCGCGTTCAGGACTTCATACCTTGATCCTCCGGACACTGGCTTCTAGCCGGAGCTGCTTCACGGACCGCTGAGCGATAATCAAGCTGTTGCTGGAGTTGTTGTTGGACATGGCGACGGCGGAGAAAAGTTGCTAGGTTGGTGTAGTAGATAAACTGTCACAACACGGAAATGGACCACAAGTCGAAACCCCCGAACCAGACTGGAGACAGTGTCAGCCGATAACTCCGCCCCCTCCGTAGCAACAAGACATTCTGTATGGCGCGCGGCCCGTCCTTTATATAGCGGTAGTGTAGCCGCGCCCCCTTCGGCGTACGTTGATCTCTGTTTAGCAGAATGGCCTTCAGCTGGCACTCATCGATTAGCTCCCACCAACTGGCCAAACGTCTTATTTTGCGTATATATGACCAAGGGGAGATTTCTCGCATTTACAAACAGTTTCACAAGCAGTGTGAATGGATTTTTTCACAAATGTATAGCCACTGAATGCTCTGTCTGTGTGTCATGAAATTATCAAGGTAATTCACTTAAAAGAGAGACACACCAGCAGTTTGTTCTCAACGGGTGGAAAATCAAATTCTTCATTTAGCCCTTTTGCCAAAAATGTACAAAAAAATCCAATGTGATATTGCAGGATTGTTTTATTCAAAGCAGCCGTCTCATGTTGACTGTTGGACAATGGTGGGAAATACATTTTAAATCCTGAAATGGACTTATATACTGACACACATATGTTATTATATATTGATTATTTTTCATGGATATATAAAGAACAAAAGCAGAAGGAAGAAGCAGAAACATATTTGCAACTTCATTTTATTGAAAGTCATGTATTGATTTGGATTCAAACACAAAATCTACAAAAGCTCTATCAGCTCTACACATACAGTAGATATACAGTACATGTTGAGTAACTAGTGAGCTAGAACTGAATCACTGTGCAAACATTCATATATATATGTGTGTGCATATGTGTGGATAGTAAAGATTGTTCTATGCAAGATAAAGCAAAGTTAAATCAGTAATTATCTTCTGCATTATAAATGAAAAACATGTTGAACCATTATCATATCACAATATGCGATGTGTTTGCATTGTGTAGTTTGTCGGCTCACTCCAGTAACTAGTGCCCTGAAGAAGCAGAAGGGACAATAAAACAGGGTTATCAATCTGTTACATGTCATTGTGCAGAGACATCAGTACTAAGACCACAATGTCATAAGTCAAGTTATAACTCACAGTTGATTGGTCCAACGGTGACGAGTTCAATGAGCACAGAACTGGAAAGAGAGCGGCGTGATCTCCTCGTGCAGGCCTGGAATGGGGTAAGAATGAAAAGAGAGAACGTCAAATTTGAGCACTGATTATAGATTGATTTAACTATGAGGGTTGTTTTGTGACTCACTGGGACACAGGAAGACCTTCTCTGGTCACACAGACTGAGGCTACAGTGGAGGAAGATGTCTTGATATTCATTCTGGAGCAGGAAGACCAGGGCAGAGAAACGAGCCTGGAGGGACAAGCCGCTCCTGACCACTGACACCTGTCTCAGGTCTGTGGGACACCTGGCAGGGAGGGCGAACAGGGTCATCAGGTCCCCATTTCCTTGATCCTCCCAACCACCTTACTCATACCAGCATCCTCTTTTCCTCCTTCCCCTCACCCCCATTATCCAACCATTTACCCAACTCATCCCATCAATCTCTCATCCCTCCCTGTAGCTCTATCTTCAGAGCAATTGTTGTGGCATGGTGGTTCTTGCTTCCATAGTTAGCATTTCATCTAGATTAGATATTATCCACATTACTGATGTTCCATATTCTCTCTGGGCTCAAACCAGCTGCTGGAGAAAAGGGACACATACTTGTTCTGGATGAGAAAGTATCTCATGGAGTCATTGGGGTTCGATGAAGGAGTGGCATAACAGTCCTCCAGAACAACTGCAAAGCTCGGCTCACTCTCCTCCACTGAGACACCCACATGCAGGGCTGAGTCCACTGGCAGGGAGACTCGGCCTGCTGGATAGGGCGTAGTAAAGTTGGAATAGCGGAAAAGAGACATGGAGGCTCTGGCTCTGGAACCTGTGCCTGAAATACCACCCACAGACCTGTGAAGAGAGCAAGCTCTGTCTGTATTATCACAAACCATCTCAAACACTTACCATCAGAAGATACAAACATGTAAACTTAATGAGATGTTGCCCTTGAAACTGGACAAACATACATATCTTAAAATCCCCCAACACAAATCTCATTTTTGGCTTTTCTGTGCAAGGTTGAAAGATGTGTTACACGTTTCAAGTGGCTGCTCAGTATTCTTTTAACATATCTAAACTTGAGTAATCAACTTACTGCAGGTACGGTCTGATAGCCACATTTAAGCTGGCGTGTGTTTCCAGGGGATAGGCACAGGAGAAGGGCAAAGTCATGGCAACGGTGAAGGATGCATCGCTTCTATGGTAGATGAACAAAGAGTTGGAGTAGATGGCGTGTGTGCTGTTGGTCTAAAAAAAAGAAGAAATAAACGATATAAACAGTTATCTATGATGATGAAGGTGTTCTGAAGCTGATTCTGAAATCTAACAGATAACACGTCATAGTAGCCATGATATAGATTCATAGGACTCAGAAGTAAAATATTCACCATCAGTACGTTTCCACAGCTTCCTGCCCGGCGCTCAACTTCAAACCACACTATACCATCATGGACTCTGACATAGGTGCAGTTGCGCATTACCAGATGACCAGAGAATGGATCCAAACCAGAGGACTCTGTACCAGCCAAATACAGGCCTACTTTAAGTTGATCACGGCCACAAATAAGCTCTGAGGCCAGGGGAGGAGGATCATGGGCTGGAGAGTGAGGGAGAAAGAGGAGGAGAGAGTAAGCATACATGAGGAGAAGTAAGAGAAGACATTTTGAAAGGAACAGCAAAGAATTGGATGGAAAACCTACATTCTAGTTACTAGTTACTAGATACTTTTTTAATACTTTTATTAATCAATACTAGATACTTTTATTAATCATACTTTTATTAATTCATACACTGTCCCCCATTGTTCATTATTTGATACCCCATAAATTGTGAGATTTCAGTGCCTTTATCTGTTTATCTAATTCAGTACCTTCACAGACGACACCAGCATCCTCATGGTGACCACAGTTGTGGGATCCGACTCCGAGGTGGCTGCACTGTGTGAGCTCTGTTTCGCTTCCTGTGCACCCGACATCATCCAACCAGATGGGTCCCCTTCCTTGTCCAAAACGTGCTTGATGTGGTGCTGACAGAACCCTGCCACAGCCCAGCTGTCTACACACAACCTGGGCATCAACCAGATCCCAGTGGTCATCGCACACCGTTCCCCACTGCCCATTGTGGAAGATCTCCAATCTGCCGGAGCAGGAGCCGTTTCCTCCATTGGCCAGACGGACCTGCCCCTCAACTGCTGTACTGTCATCTGGCACTGCTGTGTTGCTGATTGGGGGGGCTGATGTTTGGGTGATGCTGGTCGTTTGGCTTACTTCAGGTGTGGGTGTAGGTTCTGTTATGTTGATCTCTGTTCACAATGAAAACAACAAGATGCAACTGTTACTACAATGTGTTAATCTTCTAGAGAGTGAGTGAGAAAGAGGAGAGAGTAAGCATACTTGAGAAGAAGTAAGAGAAGACATTTTGAAAGGAACAGCCAAGAATTTGATGGGAAACCTACATTCTAGATACTAGATACTAGATAGATACTAGATACTTTTATTAATACCTTTATTAATCGATACTAGCTACTTTTATTAATCGTACTTTTATTAATTCACACACTGTCCCCTACTGTTCATTATTTGATACCACATAAATTCTGAGACTTCAGTGCCTTTATCTGATTATCTAATTCAGTACCTTCACAGACGACACCAGCATCCTCACGGTGACCACAGTTGTGGGATCCAATCCCGAGGTGGCTGCACTGTGTGAGCTCTGTTTCGCCTCCTGTGCACCCAACATCATCCAACCAGATGGGTCCTCCTCCCTGTCCAAACTCTGCACTCGATGATGCTGACAGTGCCGTGCCGCAGCCCAGCTGTCGACAAACCACTCGGGCATCATTCAGGTCCCAAGCGTCATCACACACTGTCCCCCATTGTCCATTATGGAAGACCTCCACTCTGCCAGAGCAGCGGTTGTTGGAGTTGACCAGCCTCACTGGAAAACCAGCTAAAAGAAAGACAGTCCACACAGTATCACTGAAGGGGGACCCAGATTTCACAAAAACGATGTTGTGAGATGCTATGATACCCTATAAATTGTGAGACTTCAGTTCCTTTATCTGTTTATCTAATTCAGTACCTTCACAGACGACACCAGCATCCTCAGAGTGAGCACAGTTGTGGGATCCGACCCTGAGGTGGCTGCACTGTGTGAGCTCTGTTTCGCTTCCTGTGCACCCGACATCATCCAACCAGATGGGTCCACTGCCTTGTCCAAAACCTGCATGATATGGCGCTGACAGAACCCTGCCACAGCCTAGCTGTCTACACACAACCTGAGCATCAACCAGATCCCAGTGGTCATCACACACTGTCCCCCACTGCCCATTGTGAAAGATCTCCACTCTGCCGGAGCAGGAGCCGTTTCCTCCATTGGCCAGACGGACCTGCCCCTCAACTGCTGTACTGTCATCTGGCACTGCTGTGTTGTTGATGGGGGGGGCTGATGTTTGGGTGATGCTGGTCGTTTGGCTTACTTCAGGTGTGGGTGTAGGTTCTGTTATGTTGATCTCTGTTCACAATGAAAACAAGATGCAACTGTTACTACAATGTGTTAATCTTCTACTTTACCTCTCTCTCCAGAGGTTCAAACAGACCGAGCCAGTCCCCAAGATTGAGGATTAAAGCAAAGTGCCACAAACCCAAAGCTATAGAATGATTTAACCTTAAATATTAAACTAGCTGACTCAACTTGCATTTTACTTTTAAAGACACATGTTTAAAAGGTTTGTTTTCTCAGATTTTACTGTGGTTCTACCTTTTTATTTATTTTCAGACCTTGGCTCATGTTTTGTCTGTTGTTTCTCACTTTCTAACACTGCGTTTTGGAAATGCTACAAGAATGGAGTGAAAAAGTCTACATATTGTATAAAGACAATAAAAATGGAACCATACCAGCACAGTAAGT
The DNA here is from genome assembly GCF_046128005.1 of Genypterus blacodes. NCBI lineage: Eukaryota > Metazoa > Chordata > Actinopteri > Ophidiiformes > Ophidiidae > Genypterus > Genypterus blacodes. The sequence goes on along the minus strand of NW_027466843.1, from coordinate 2,118,155 downwards.
AAGACTGCAAGCAGGAGGTTGTGTAAGTTTGTAGACATAGTAGTTTCCAAAGCAGTACTTGATGTGGATGGTATTTTGGCCAAAATAGCAGCAGTCACGATTCCAGTGATTACAGACAGTGCGCTGTACAACTTCAATTGGTCGCGTGGGATTTGGCTGTGTTAACCACATTGGAGCAGCTGTGCCACAGCTGTTCGTTTCTACACACCTATCTGGAATTTGCGCACTGGTTTGCCCCAGGAAGAGGCGATACCAGCCACACCAGGCAACATCTCGGTCACAGTATAGGACACCATTGGGAAACCTACATTCACAAACTACACCAGCATCTTCACTATGAACACAGTTATGGGCCCCAAACTCTTGATGTCAGCAGTCTGTTATTGATGGTTCATTTCCAAAACAGCCAACATTATCTAACCAGATGGGTCCTCTTCCCTGTCCAAACTGTGCTCTCGATGGTGCTGACAGTGCAGTGCTGCAGCCCAGCTGTCAACAAAGCACTCGGGCATCATTCAGGTCCCAGCCGTCATCACACACTGTCCCCCATTGTCCATTATTTGATACCGTATAAATTGTGAGACTTCAGTACCTTCACAGACGACACCAGCATCCTCATGGTGACCACAGTTGTGGGATCCGACCCCTGGGTGGTTGCACTGTGTGAGCTCTGTTTCGCTTCCTGTGCACCCGACATCATCCAACCAAATTGGTCCTTCACCCTGTCCAAACTCTGCACTCGATGATGCTGACAGTGCCGTGCCGCAGCCCAGCTGTTGACAAACCACTCGGGCATCATTCAGGTCCCAGGCGTCATCACACACTGTCCCCCACTGTTCATTATGGTAGACCTCCACTCTGCCAGAGCAGCGGTTGTTGGAGTTGACCAGCCTCACTGGAAAACCAGCTTAAAGAAAGACAGTCCACACAGTATCACTGATGGGGGGGACAGGTTTCACAAAAACGATGTTGTGAGATGCTTCGATACCCTATAAATTCGGAGACTTCAGTTTCTTGATCTGTTTATCTAATTCAGTACCTTCACAGACGACACCAGCATCCTCAGAGTGAGCACAGTTGTGGGATCCGACCCCGAGGTGGCTGCACTGTGTGAGCTCTGTTTCGCTTCCTGTGCACCCAACATCATCCAACCAGATGGGTCCTTCACCCTGTCCAAACTCTGCACTCGATGATGCTGACAGTGCCGCGCCGCAGCCTAGCTGTCGACAAACCACTCGGGCATCATTCAGGTCCCAGGCGTCATCACACACTGTCCCCCACTGTTCATTATGGTAGACCTCCACTCTGCCAGAGCAGAGGTTGTTGGAATTGACCAGCCTCACTGGAAAACCAGCTAAAAGAAAGACAGTCCACACAGTATCATTGATGGGGGACACAGATTTCACAAAATCAATGTTGTGAGATGCTTTGATACCCTATTGCTTGTAAGACTTCAGTGCCTTTATCTGTTTATCTAATTCAGTACCTTCACAGACGACACCAGCATCCTCAGAGTGAGCACAGTTGTGGGATCCGACCCCGAGGTGGCTGCACTGTGTGAGCTCTGTTTCGCTTCCTGTGCACCCGACATCGTCCAACCAGATGGGTCCACTTCCCTGTCCAAACTCTGCACTCGATGATGCTGACAGTGCCGCGCCGCAGCCTAGCTGTCGACAAATCACTTGGGCATCATTCAGGTCCCAGGCGTCATCACACACTGTCCCCCATTGTTCATTATGGTAGACCTCTACTCTGCCCGAGCAGCGGCTGTTTGAGTTGACCAGCCTCACTGGAAAACCAGCTAAAAGAAAGACAGTACACACAGTATCACTGATGGGGGACACACGTGATCAGAGTGAGTATACTACACTGATTTGGTGGAGACAGAGAACTCTTTGGAAATCTCACTGTAAGATTTGAATATATTTGTACAGCAGCAAGACAACAAATATACATTTACCTGCTTTTGCATCATGAAATTACATCCGAGTTTGAACTATATGTAAAGCCACATGATAGGAAATGTAGGGGAAAATTGAAAGAGAAAATTTAAATTTGTCATTAATGTAAATCTGACAATTTAGAGAAATGTTCGTTGATAAATCTGTTTGGGAAAACATTTAGTCAAGGTTGAGGTTGTTAATGGAATCTCGCTGTACTTGATACATTTAATGGCAATAAATGTCCCCTGAATAAAAATGCTCAAATAAAATTGCAAAGCTTTAGAAAAGTTGAATAAGGAAAATAGATTCACCTAAGGTGCTTCCTGTCAAAGCCTGCAGAACCAGGAGTAAAAACATCCTCCCATGTATGATCACCATGGGCCACATCCTGCTGCAAAGGGATACAAAAATAAAATATCAATGACGAGCAAATGTTAATGACAACCACACCAATTGCACACTAAACTGAAATGGTCCATGAAATGATAGTGACTTGCACCACTTACCTACCTGTTCGCCAATGCAGCAGGGTGTCGAATTGTCAACAAAACCACCATTCTGTGAGAATTTATAACCCAACAGAGTGAAACATAATACTAACATTACAAGTAACATTATATTTTCCATCTCACACTTCCTCATTTCTGGTATTGAATTGGTGCTTTCTTCTGTTACCAGAACATAGGGATGTTGCACCATTGGCAACAGAAAGTTGGCGATGGTGCAGAGCCTATGGAGATGCTGATGGTGAAGTGAAGGTGTGAATGATGAATCTTTTGTCTGACTTGTCCCATTCTGAGGCAGCCTGGTAGATCATTACTCAGTCTGCCCACAGTCTTATGTACCACAGTCCAGATGATGGATGCAGAGGTCACAGTCAGTGCATGACACAGAGGACTGATTGCTGTTGACTTGTGGCTTGAGTGAAAGTAGGACGAGTATTATTCCAAAAGGTTTGATGAACACAACTCATCATTGTGGGATAATAGTGTAAACATTTATTATGATTTCCTCTCTGAATGGAATTTACCCAAAGGCTGAGTGATTGGTGGATGACTGCACAGTTTGTGCGTACTGGCATCAATCCGATTCCATCCTCAGTGTGTATGAGATCATTGGTAAATGGTAAAAAGCATGTTTTATTTTTACTGTGCATTCCCAGTAACCAAAAACAGACATAAATATGAGCTGAATGTAATAAAAATGCTGTTTCTGCAGATGGACACGAAGCATATTACAAGAAGTGAACGTTTTACAGACGTGGCAGGTACACCGTTTCCATCTGCTGGGAATTGAATCGTGATGACTCCTCCTGTGTAACATGGAAGGTGTCCAACATCGTCTGCCACGCAACGTGGCAGACAGCAACTCGTTCCTTGGAGGTAGGCTATCACATTAACTGGGCTGAGACCCAAATGTCTGGCACCGCAGTACGAGATGTCACTGATCCTGGCACCACAGCACTGCGGCAGGGCAACGTCAGAACTCACGCGTGTGAGTGGACAGTTGATGTGTCGACCCATTTCTGGAGACCAATGGTTACCTTGGTGACAGCAGGAGGAATCACTGCTGCGCCAACACCAGCGCTGTCCAACTCCTTACTTCATTAAAACTCATCGAATTCTCAGCTCGACTTTTCCTCATTTCCTCACCAATTCAACAAACGCACAGAGGACTCTCTGCTCAGTCCTTGTCAACATGGTTAGGCGAAGAAAAGTTGCTAGGTTGGTAAAGATAAACTGTCACCACACAGAAGAGAAGAGATTCTGTTTGCACGTGGCACGTCCTTTAAATAGCGGTAGTGTAGCCATGCCACCTTCTGTGTTAATTGATCTCTGTTTAGCAGAATGGCCTTCAGCTGGCAGTCATCGATTAGCTCTCACCACCTGGCCAAACGTCTTATTTTGCATAATATAGACAAAGGGGAGATTTCTCGCATTTACAAACAGTTTCACAGGCAGTTTGAATGGAGTTTTTCAAAAAATGTATGGCCACTGAATGCTCTGTCTGTGTGTCATGAAACTATCAAGGTAATTCACTTAAAAGAGAGACACACCAGCAGTTTGTGTTCAACGGATGAAAATTGTTTAATGCAGGTGATGTGAACTGTTCCGAAAGACAAAGGCCCCACAAGCACCTAACTCAACCATCCATAAAGGAAACTGGGCCCTGGGCCACACTCTATTGGCCCAGACAATAACAGACCATAAAAAATGGTGGAAAATAAATTTCTTCATTTAGCCCGTTTGCCAAAAAAGAATATAAAAATCCAATGTGATATTGCAGGATTGTTTTATTCAAGCTAGCGGTCTCATGTTGACTGGTGGACAATGGTGGGAAATATATTTAATCCTGAAATGGACGTATATTGTGACACACATGTGTTATTATATATTGATTATTTTTCATGGATATATAAAGAACAAAAGCAGAAGGAAGAAGCAGAAACATATTTGCAACTTCATTTTATTGAAAGTCATGTATTGATTTGGATTCAAACACAACATCTACAAAAGCTCTATCGTACACATACAGTAGATATACAGTATATGTTGAGTTATTAGTGAGCTAGAACTGAATCACTGTGCATACATTAATAGATGTGTGTGCATGTGTTTGGATAGCAAAGATTGTTTTATGCAATGTTAAATCAGTAATTATCTTCTGCATTATAAATGAAAAACAAATTGAACCATCATCATATCACAATATGCGATGTGTTTGCATTGTGTAGTTTGTCGGCTCACTCCAGTAACTAGTGCCCTGAAGAAGCAGAAGGGAAAATAAAACAGGGTTATCAATCTGTTACATGTCATTGTGCAGAGACATCAGTACTAAGACCACAATGTCATAAGTCAAGTCATAACTCACAGTTGATTGGTCCAACGGTGAGGGGTTCAATGAGCACAGAACTGGAAAGAGAGCGGCGTGATCTCCTCGTGCAGGCCTGGGACGGGGTAAGAATGAAAAGAGATAATGTCAAATTTGAGCACTGAAAAGAGATAATGTCAAATTTGAGCACTGATTATAGATTGATTTAACTATGAGGGTTGTTTTGTGACTCACTGGGACACAGGAAGACCTTCTCTGGTCACACAGACTGAGGCTACAGTGGAGGAAGATGTCTTGATATTCATTCTGGAGCAGGAAGACCAGGGCAGAGAAACGAGCCTGGAGGGACAAGCCGCTCCTGACCACTGACACCTGTCTCTGGTCTGTGGGACACCTGGCAGGGAGGGCGAACAGGGTCATCAGGTCCCCATTTCCTTGATCCTCCCAACCACTTACTCATACCAGCATCCTCTTTTCCTCCTTCCCCTCACCCCCATTATCAAACCATTTACCCAACTCATCCCATCAATCTCTCATCCCTCCCTGTAGCTCTATCTTCAGAGCAATTGTTGTCGCACGGTGGTTCTTGCTTCCATAGTTAGCATTTCATCTAGATTAGATATTATCCACATTACTGATGTTCCATATTCTCTCTGGGCTCAAACCAGCTGCTGGAGAAAAGGGACACATACTTGTTCTGGATGAGAAAGTATCTCATGGAGTCATTGGGGTTCGATGAAGGAGTGGCATAACAGTCCTCCAGAACAACTGCAAAGCTCGGCTCACTCTCCTCCACTGAGACACCCACATGCAGGGCTGATCCCACTGGCAGGGAGACTCGGCCTGCTGGATAGGGCTTAGTAAAGTTGGAGTAGCGGAAAAGAGACATGGAGGCTCGGGCTCTGGAACCTGAGCCTGAAATACCACCCACAGACCTGTGAAGAGACTTGTGTATTATCATCAAACCATCTCAAGCACATACCAGAAGAAAAAAATACAAACATGTAAACTTAACAAGATGTTGCCCCTGAAACTAGACGAACAATACATATCTTAAAATCCGCCTACACAAATCTTATCGATGGCTTTTCTGTGCAAGGTTGCAAGATGTGTTACACGTTTCAAGTGGCTGCTCAGTATTTAAAAAGGCAATTAATGTGATTAGTCAACTTACTGCAGGTACGGTCTGATAGCCACATTTAAGCTGGCGTGTGTTTCCAGGGGATAGGCACAGGAGAAGGGCAAAGTCACGGGAACAGTGAAGGATGCATTGCTTCTATGGTAGAGGAACAAAGAGTTGGAGTAGATGGCGTGTGTGCTGTTGGTCTAAAAAAAAGAGGAGGAATAAACGATCGGTCATCTATGATGATGAAGGTGTTCTGAAGCTGATCCTGAAATCTAACAGATAACACGTCATAGTAGCCATGATATAGATTCATAGGACTCAGAAGTAAAATATTCACCATCAGTACGTTTCCACAGCTTCCTGCCTGGTGCTCAACTTCAAACCACACTATACCATCATGGACTCTGACATAGGTGCAGTTGCGCGTTACCAGATGACCAGAGAATGGATCCAAACCAGAGGACTCCATACCAGCCAAATACAGGCCTACTTTAAGTTGATCACGGCCACAAATAAGCTCTGAGGCCAGGGGAGGAGGATCATGGGCTGGAGAGTGAGGGAGAAAGAGGAGGAGAGAGTAAGCATACATGAGGAGAAGAAAGAGAAGACATTTTGAAGGGAACAGCCCAGAATTTGATGGGAAACCTACATTCACAAACAACACCAGCATCTTCAGTATGAGCACAGTTATGGACCCCAAACCCTCGATGTCGGCAGTCTGTTATTGATGGTTCATTTCCAAAACAGCCAACATCATCCAACCAGATGGGTCCTCCTCCCTGTCCAAAAGGTGCTCTCGGTGGTGCTGACAGGGCCGTGCCGCAGCCCAGCTGGCGACAAACCACTCGGGCATCATTCAGGTCCCAGGCGTCATCACACACTGTCCCCCACTGTTCATTATGGTAGACCTCCACTCTGCCAGAGCAGCGGTTGTTGGAGTTGACCAGCCGCACTGGAAAACCAGCTAAAAGAAAGACAGTCCACACTGTATTACTTATGGGGGACACAGGTTTCACAAAAACGATGTTGTGAGATGCTTTGATACCCTATAAATTGTGAGACTCAGTGCCTTTATCTGTTTATCTAATTCAGTACCTTCACAGACGACACCAGCATCCTCATGGTGACCACAGTTGTGGGATCCGACCCCTAGGTGGCTGCACTGTGTGAGCTCTGTTTCGCTTCCTGTGCACCTGACATCATCCAACCAGATGGGTCCCTTTCCTTGTCCAAAACGTGCTTGATGTGGCGCTGACAGAACCCTGCCACAGCCCAGCTGTCTACACACAACCTGAGCATCAACCAGATCCCAGAGGTCATCACACACCGTCCCCCACTGCCCACGCTGGAAGATCTCCACTCTGCCAGAGCAGGAGCCGTTTCCTCCATTGGCCAGACGGACCTGCCCCTCAACTGCTGTGTTGCTGATGGGGGAGGCTGATGTTGGGGTGATGCTGGTCGTTTGGCTTACTTCAGGTGTGGGTGTAGGTTCTGTTATGTTGATCTCTGTTCACAATGAAAACAACAAGATGCAACTGTTACTACAATGTGTTAATCTTCTACTTTACCTCTCTCTCCAGAGGTTCAAACAGACCGAGCCAGTCCCCAAGATTGAGGATTGAAGCAAAGTGCCACAAACCCAAAGCTATAGAATGATTTAACCTTAAATATTAAACTAGCTGACTCAACTTGCATTTTACTTTTAAAGACACATGTTTAAAAGGTTGATTTTCTCAGATTTTACTATGATTCTACCTTTTTATTTCAGACCTTGGCTCATGTTTTGTCTGTTGTTTCTCACTTTCTAACACTGCGTTTTGGAAATGCTACAAGACTGCTGTAAAAAAAACTGCATATATATTTATGCATAATGTATAAAGACAATAAAAATGGAACCATACCAGCACAGTAAGCAAGACTGCAAGCAGGAGGTGGTGTAAGTTTGTAGACATAGTAGTTTCCAAAGCAGTACTTGACGTGGATGGTATTTTGGCCAAAATGGCAGCAGTCACGATTCCAGTGATTACAGACAGTGCGCTGTACAACTTCATTTGGTCGTGTGGGATTTGGCTGTGTTAACCACATAGGAGCATGTGTGCCACACCTGTTCATTTCTATACACCTATCTGGAATTTGCGCACTGGTTTGCCCCAGGAAGAGGCGATACCAGCCACGCCAGGCAACATCTCGGTCACAGTGTATGACACCATTACTGTTATTTATTGAACGCCAGTCATCATTCAGTACAGTGTAGTGCTCGCATGGGTCAAGACAACGAGCGCTGCCATTAACATTAACGCAATCCATGCCGAGGGGACAAGCAGTATCTCCACAGTAAAACTGGACTGAGCGGGAGACGGCACGCAGGTTTGGTCCGGATCCACCACTTGACGGAGGCAACACGCATTCAAAGGAACCTGGTGTGTTCAGACAGACCTGAGGTCGATCACAGGGAAGATCCGGGAGGGAACATTCATCAGTGTCCACACAACCCATTTCTGGAGACCAATGGTAACCTTGGTGACAGCAGGAGGAGTCGCTGCAGAGTTCAACATTGTAACAGGTGACGCCGTCGCCTACAAATCCATCCTTACAGACACAAGAGAACAACTTGCTGATGAAAGTCTCGCCTCGATCAGCCGACTCCTGGCAGGAGGATTCATCATGACATGAATCGCAGCTGAGGACGGCTGTCCCTGTGAGAAGAGCAAAGCATTTGCAAAATAAGCAAGTACATTAATTAAAATACTGTGCTTAAATACACCTTGAGGTACTTTGAAGTATTTTTTCATACAAGACACTTGTATCCAACCAATCACATGCAATACTATAATAACCTGCACCTGAAACCTGATTTTTGTTGGCCACAGTGCTAAAAGCCGCATTTTTTTAATTTAGGGAGATTTTCATCCTTCAGCCCCCAAAATGAGAGATCATAACTCTATCATTATTGTTCAGAATTGTCTGTTCTTGTGCCTTAACATTTCATTTCAGTATCATTTCTTTAAATGTTTCAGTACACTTTCCACAGATTCTTATTTTCTTTCACCACATTTCACTATTAATACTTTTTTCGCTTCACAAAGTAGAATTTGGATAATAAAATGTAAACTCATAAATGCAAATCTGACAATTTTAAGAAATATTCTTTGATAAATCTGTGTTGGACAACATTAAGTTAAGGTTTTTCATGGAAACTCATTGTACCTGATACATTGAATGGCATTAAATCTCCCCTAAATGAAATTGCAAAGCTTTAGAAAAGTTGAAGAAGAAAAATAGATTTACCTAAGGTGCTTCCTGTAAAAGCCTGCAGAAAAAGGAGTAAAAACATCCCACGATGTATGATCATCACCAGCCACATCCTGCTGAAAAAGGATAAAAACTAGATGTTGATGACGAGCAACACCAACTGCACACTAAACTGAAATGGTCCATGAAATGAAAGTGACTTGCACCACTTTACCTACCTGTTTGGGAATCCAGCAGGTCGTCAAATTGTTGAAGAAAGCACCAATCCGTGAGAATTTATAACCCAACAGAGTTATTTATTAATCAAAATATAAAAAAGGATCAAACAGGACGGAAGAACATTAATATTAGACCTGGTTTATTTTAACAGTTTAAAGTTCTTGGTCAATATTTTCTATTGGTTCCTGTCCACAAGTTTGCACATTCCAGGATCCATGTATGTATTTAGTTGCCCTTTATTAACACCTTATGTCAATAGAAATGACTGACGAGGCAGAGAGTACATCAAACATCACAGTTTTTCATTAACTCCTGAGGAGGAAATAATGACATAATAGCTTAAAAACTCTACTTTCATTGCATTTGCTGGTCTTGTTCTCCCTGACAGATGTGATTTAATGGGATTAATATGTCACTTCAATTCAATATTTATTGGAATGATTCTTTGCCTTCCTGTAAATGTCACACCCCCAACATTTTAAATCTTTGACTTGGTGCTTTCTCCTCTTAACAGAACACTGGGGTGTGGTGAGATTACATGGATTTCGCAACACGAGCCTTAAAGACGATGGACGTAGTGAGAGCATGCCCAGACAAAGATGCATAGAAATGTCATAGAAATAAAAATATAAAAATAAGGATCACCACAGGAACCAAGGCTGTTAGTGACATATACAGACACTTTAAATTTGAAAGCCCTTTTAGCCAAGGATTATTTTTGCTTAACTAAGTGTCATTAAGATTGTCAAGACTATCTAACAAGCAAAATACTGAGATTCGCAATGAAATGTTATTGAATTTACTGTAGAAGAAGTAATAAAATATGCTCATACTTGTGTGAATTGTGATCAACTAAACAAAATGCAGAAAAATTCCTTTAGATTTAGATACACATTTAGTTATCAGGTTATAAATTACTGATTCGACCTTTAAAGTGATGCTGGATGAAGAACAGCTGTTGTCTTCAATGCTCAGTTAGACTCATTATTAGTTAAAACTGGAAGAGATTCAAGAAATCTTTCAAGGCAATTTGTATCTGTGAAAAAATAACTGTCATAATAAAAAAAAATGTTGGGCCTAATTTATGGGCAACATCTCAAGATAATAACAAGAACTAATAACTTTTAGGAATGAAAAAGCACAAAATTCAAACAAATGGTGAAGTGAATGTGTGAATAATTAATCTTTTCTCTGATTTGTTGCCAAACCCTTGTCCCATTCTGAGGCAGCCTGGTAGATCATTACTCAGTCTGCCCACAGTCTTATGTGCCACAGTCCAGATGATGGATGCAGAGGTCACAGTCAGTGTATGAAACAGACGACTGATTGCTGTTGACTTGTGGCTTGAGTGAAAGTAGAACAAGTATTATTCCAAAAGGTTTGATAAACACAACTGACCATTGTGTGATAATAGTGTGAACATTTATCATGGTTTCCTCTCTGAACGGAATTTACCCAAAGGTTGAGACCCTCACATCTCTCCTGTCTATGTTCAGGCCAGTGTAACAGCAGATGCTGCCTGTTCTTCAGAATGCTTCCAGCGTGTCGACGTACATATGAGAGATCTAGAGGAACTGTAGAAGAATGGAAATATATGGAAGGACTTGACTGAAATATTGTGTGGGCCGGCGCAGTTAATTAGTCACAAATAAAATATGTTCTTGATCAACAACAAACATACAGGATTTTTGAATAGAACAGAACTCCAGTGAGTGGTTGTGTGCTCTACGCAATAAATCCACCTTTATTCCTGGTCCTGACTCTAACACGACATCCTGTTCGTATCAGCATCTCCCCCCCAAACACATTTGGTTCTATTGTCCAGTGGAAAATCAGAGACTCGCAACAAAGTATGGGATTTCGCTTGTACTCGCTGATGAGGGAATGAAATGGGAGACTTCCTCATAAGACTAATAAAAGGTTCCATGACCTGGGAAATATTATCTTATTCATTATCTCCTTTTACATGAAATAAGAGCTTCATTATGGTGTGAGCACAGGGTGAAGCTGGAATCAGGCCCAGAGTCCAATCCAGTCTATGCTATGAGGGAGAAGATATGATATCAGTAACTTCCTGCTGTGCACACATTCACCTTTTTATCTTTATATATTGTTTGGAATTATCTGAGATCTTCTGTTAAGTTAAAGTCAGCACTTTACATTTCCACTTAACATATTGTAGATTGATGTGTCTGCCTTTGCCACAGGTGTGTGTACTCACAGCATTTTGTCCACAGCACTCAACACACACACTTACAGAAAGAGAGAGAGAGAGAGAGAGAGAGAGAGAGAGAGAGAGAGAGAGAGAGAGAGAGACTTATACTGGATGTGACAAATGTTCTTTCTTTATTCATTTAAAGATTATAGACAATATAAAAATAATTCCACAAATGTGTCATGTGATTAAGTCAGCATTATTGTAATAAAATAGTTTCCACTTCAGTGAGGCATCTCATAAAAAAGAAAATAACCCAACTTCAAAGGCTCTGGCTTTCAGCCTGCATCTTATTCCTCTGTTCACCACTCACACACTCATGCACCCCTGTTCTCTGTTTCTAGATTTTGGTCCATAGCTCTGCAGTGTTCTTTGGTCCTACAAATTTAAAAGATGCTAAAAGGTTTATTCCAGATTAGATTTAGTGTCCTTATTTATAGAAGATGATGCTTCATAAGAAATGAGGAATCTACAGTGTGTGTTTGACTTCCTGTAAACACACACACAGACGGTATTATAGAAAACAAAATATTAGAAGATTTCAGACAGTTTCAAGTTGTTGCGTGATGTTAATGTTGTAGTGCTGTTGATCAAAATGATCAGGATGTGAAAGTCGGCTTTTCAAAGTGCTCCTCTGAAAGCTTCTCTGATTGGACAAAGCGTGTCTCTGTTGGTCAGTCGGTAAACAAGATGGCAGACAGTAACTCATTCATTGCAGGTAGGCGATCACTTTCCAACTGTGCTAAGACCCAAGTGTCCCAGAAATAAAATAACCAGCATGTCACTGTTCCTGGCACCGCAGTGCCGCCACAGGGCAACGTCCGAACTCAGTGGATGATGATGCGTTAGTTAATCAGTTACTCTGATGCGTAATCCTGGAGGTTGCACGTCTCCATCAGGAGCGCCGCCTCCACGCTGACTGCACACTGGAGACCCTGCAGATCAGCTGCTTGGAGAACCTGCAGGACAGAGGGCTGATGAAAGGAGAGAGAGAGAGAGAGAGAGAGAGAGAGAGAGAGAGAGAGAGAGAGAGAGAGAGAGAGAGAGAGAGAGAGAGAGAGAGAGAGAGAGAGAGAGAGAGAGAGAGAGAGAGAGAGAGAGAATCCTTATATGGTATACAGTTGTTGTGGGGCAGAGCATTAAAGTTGAAATAAGTCATAATTGTCTATCTAAAAAAGGCAGCAGTAGTTTTGTCTTCAGAAAGTAGCGACAAGAGAGAAAATGTGTTGAAAGCAGAAATGCTGTCACACGGAAGTTTCTCAGTATTACACCATTGGACTTTTAATAAGTCTATTGTAAAGGTGAATTGCAATGTTTGAAATAAATCCCAGTGGTGTTTGGAATCTGACCATCAACTGACCAGGCCGGAGAAAATGAAGCAGTGATGTTGAATACTGTGTAGTAAGCTGAGTTGAGTGAAGTACCTGCAGTCTGCAGAGGATCAGCTGAGCTCCTCGTAGCTTGAACTGCTTCAGCAGGTCCCCGAGTTCATTGACAACAGTATAATCTATGACACTGACATGATGGCAATCCAGGACCACAGAGCGAGGAGGAGACGCTGGGAGACATTTAAAGACACATTTGGGGAGTGTGACCATAAACAAGAGTGAAATGTGAGAGGGAGGAACGAGTCAAACAGGACTGAGGACACCAGGTGCACAGCTCTCAGCATAAAGAGCATCCTTACCCTGCAGAGCCTGAGTGTGTATGCTGTGGCTCAGATACTCTGTGGCTGGAAAACTGAGCCCTGTGTCCAATTCCATCACCAGCATGCCCCGATCACACACCTGCACACAGCAGGGGGTGAGTTCCCAAAACACTGCTGTCACCGACGGGTTAAACATGTTGATCATGCTGCAGCTGATAGAAGAAGAAGTTCTGAGTCTAACATGGGAGAACAAACTCACACATTTTGCAGCCCTGACTTGTAAAGCCCTTTGAACATAAACCAAGTTGACTTGACTTGACTGACTGTTTAAAGGTTTATCTGATCATTTGTACAAAACTGTCACCGTTATAAAGGTTTTCTGACTATTTTAAAAGGTCAAACGTTGTAATGGTTCAGTTAAATAGAGGAGCAAACCCTTAAAACCCAAAGAGTGCAGACAGAACCTGATGATACCAAAGCCACAAAATAAAAATATCTGGATTCACAAAGAGGAGAGTGTTTTAGTTTCGACCTCCTTTTAGCGTCATGCTCACATTCACACTCACAGGCACACAGACATGTGCACCTTTAATTGAGGTCTGGCTAAGTTGTAGAGCAGCAAGGCTCCAGACACAGCGACGCCTCCTATGATGCCGTACTGAACCTGCCAGAAGCTCATCAGGAAGGTCACAGTGAAAGGCAACAGGTCCAGCTCTAAGAAACACACACACACACACACACACACACACACACACACACACACAAGCACTAGGATGAAGCAACCAACAAACACACGCTTACAGCTGGAGGAGAACTTGTTTAAAACACCTACTGCGTATCCGCCACATCTTAGCCACAACGCGGTAATCCACCATGGGAGCCACGGCACAGATGATGACCGCTGCCAGAGAAGCTTTGGGGATGTAGTAGAATGCCGGCATGAGGAACTCCAAGGAAAGCAACACTATGACACCTGAGAGGAGACACACAAGATCCTCTTAGCGGGGCAGTTCACCTCTTGCTAGGAGCAGGAACCATACAAAACTGGCAAAATCAACAAAGATTACATGACACGAAAACAACAAACAGACTGTAACAACAAGAAAAATGTTGTGTTGTTCAGGGGGAAGGTGCAGGTTCAACCAGTAGGGGGCGTACAAAAACAAAATGAGGGGAAACTAAAAAGGGAGTTAAGGGAGTGTATTTTATAACACAAGACCGCCACAAGAGGGAGATAGAGGGACGATGGAGAGAAATGAATTTGAGTTTGAGTTTGGACTCACTGGTGATGATTCCTCCAGCTGGGGAACACACACCTGTCTGAGAGTTCACTGCTGTCCTACAATGGAGGAATATAAACACTTGACACTGCGCATATGGAACACCTGAGCTCTGTCGCTTTCACACACACACAACAAAAGACAAACACCTTCCAAAGCTGCCAGTGACGGGGTAGGCTGACACAAAGGAGCCCATGATGTTGGTCACACCAATCGCCAACAGCTCCTGGTTGGTGTTGATCCTGTAGTCATTCTGGCTGGCTGAGGACAAACAAGAGATCAGAAACAACCAGGATTTACACTGGTGAAAGATTTGCAGATCCGCATTTTTTAAAAAGTGCTGACGAGCTGGAAAAAAAGAGGAAAAACACACACCACTCACCAAAAGCTTTAGCAATAGCGAGGCTCTCCAGCACGCCCATGAAAGGAATCACAGCGAGTCCTCCTCCAAAGTCCTGCACAGATCAGAGAGGAGATCAGTTCAGGTTCATTACACAGAGACATAAACCTTGAACTTTGAACCTTGAACCACAAACTAAAAGTCCAGCCCTTACTCCCTCTGTCCGCTCACCTCCACCATCTCTCCAAAGGGGACGACGGTGCCGTTGGCTGTGGTGTCCGAGGTGGGCGGCGGCCTGAACGGCGGGAGACCCTGTGTGGTCTTGCCCGTGATCGTGAAGACGTGATGACCGTAAGCATCCCAGGAGAAAGCAAGGCCGGACGCACAAACCACCACCAGGGCGTTACGCACTGTCCAAGCATCGACAACATGATGAAGGACATAAAGACATTCAAAAGCAACTGAGATGAAGATCCTGGAAAATTCTAACATGTAGGAGTTTGCTGTAATTTGCAGTGTCTTCGGGTTAATGCTATCATACACTGACCTGTAGCTACGGCCCACACTGTTCTCCTGGCCACCCTCACATACGCAGGAGCCTCCTCAGACTGCGAGGCCAGACTCGTCTTCATCCACGTCAGCATGAGCAGCAGGGCGACACACAGCAGCCCCAGGACCACGTCACCTATCCTGGCCTCTGGGATCTTGTGGAATGTGTAATAGACCTGCAGGATGAACTGATGGGGGATCCCATGCAGGCCCAGAATGTTCTAAACACAGAGAAGATGCCCGCCATCAGCTCAAAGCGCCCACGCCAAGAAGAGCAGCGCATAAAGCTGCTCGCCATCCTGTGTGAGTCACTTGTTTAAACTCTCACCTGCACCTGACCAAAGCCTATGGTCACTGCAGCAGCACAGGTGAAGCCTTTTATCACCGGGAAAGAGATGAAGTCCAACAGGAAGCCTACAGAGCAATGAAAGGAGACGTCGCAGGCACTTAACACAACCTGGAGAGCTCTGGTGAACACAGGAAGTCACAGACATGGAGGCAGGAAGCAGAAAGCAGCACGCAAACTCATGTCCTGCTTGGTCTCAATCTCTGTGGTTTGTTTGTCGTCATCGTAACTATGTTGTCAACTTCAGGTCATTCTAAATATGTCCACATCGGACCGTTTCGTCTCCCTCAGTGTCCATGTGGTACAAAGTGAGGACTTAAACCAGAGACTTGATTTTCATACACCGGCCTGTCCTCGCTCACCTAATCTCAGCAAGGCCATACTAGCCTGGATGAGACCGCACAGCAGGCTGAGCAGCACCGCCCGGCTCGGCTGCCCCCCCACCACCGTGAAGCACAGCAGGGACATGATGGCCGTGGGACCCAGCGTCACGTCCTTGGAGGTGCCCAGGAGGGGGTAGATGAAGCCCCCCATGAAGGCAGAGTAGAGCCCAAACTGTGGAGGAACACACTTTCATTCAATTGAACTTTCTGAGCCTGGATGAGAAATGGGAGCAGACACATTAACACTCAAATCTGTTATTAATTGTGGAACATTTTCGAGCATTGGAGGGAAAAGGAATGTATATATGGAGGAAAAAACACTGAAAACTATGACATCATACTGGACAATGACAAAAAAGGACCAAAGCAACAATCAGCCAATCAGCACGTCTCCTGCTGCGGCGTCTTGACTCTGAGCTTCACCTGCACGGGGAGACCTGCTACCTCAGCGTAGGCCAGAGCCTGAGGCACCACCGTCAGCCCCACCGTCAGCCCGGCGATCAGGTCCATCTGAAGCCACCTCAGGTTGTACCTGGGTAGCCAGGACAGGATGGGGAGCCAGGTCCTCAGGCAGTTGTAGGACCAGCAGTTACGAACTTGTCCCAGCAGAGGTTGATCCATCTTACTGGGGTTAAAGGTGAGGAGATAGTGGTCGCCAAAAAGTTGGAATGCAGAGCTGCAGCAAGCGCACAAGTGTTCCTCTCATGACGCCATCATCACACACAGATGAATGAAAGCCGTATAATGCTGAGGGACAGAAAGGAAGAATAGAATCTCAAGTATTTACATGTGTGTCAGGGTTTATCTTACTTTATTGCACCTCCTTAGAATCCTCCTTCATAGTGGCGGAGCAGGAAGACAAACACAGGTAGTCTATTTGTATGTTTGTAGAATGAAGGTGTGTGTGTGTGTGTGTGTGTGTGTGCTTTCCTGAAACAACACCCAACATTTCAAAGCGAGCAGATGCCACACATTCATATTCACATTGTCATGTAATAACAATAACATGTTACCAACGAACCTTCGAGGGGCTTTTGCCTGATGCAGCGGCCACAGTGACGCTTATTCTGGAGTGTGTGTGTTAGATTTCATCACATTTTATTCTATAGCTGTGATTTTGTCTGCTCTGAGGTCAAACGCAGCCTGGGTGACCTCTGACCTGTCATATGATCATCATATGACAGATCCGCTTTCAGCAGGTGTCATGTCTCCATAATCTCCCACAAGCAGCAACACATTTAAACTAATATTCCTAATTCTGGCATAGTAACCTGATAAAGTAAACACATCATACTAAGCAGGTAGTTTGCTTCCTACAGTATTACTAGTTAGTTGGGAGGCAGTAGTCGAGTGGGTAGAGCTTCCGCTTAAGAACCGGAGGGTTGCCGGTTCGAGTCCCTGCCGAGGTGCCTCTGAGCAAGGCACCGAACCCTCAATTGCTCCCCCCTCTGCGAAGGGTGGTAATGTAATGTAAGTCGCTTTGGATAAAAGCGTCTGCCAAATGATGGTAATGTAATGTAGTTAGTGTCGTAAAAATACGGAACCTTAGAGAAAACATTAGAGAAGAACAGAAATCATTTGGTGTGTGTGTGTGAACAGAACATATTTACAATAGAATAGAATAGCTCGCGATTTGGTGGACTCTTACCCGGTGTGATCGTCTCTCCTTTTACATTCTGCTGTGATTTTTACAGGAATCCAAATCAAAGCGCTGCAGTTCTCTCCACTGATACCACTTCCCCAAAACTACAAAGACACAGAGACAGAGAGAGAGACATAGGGGAGAAAGAGAGAGAGAGAGTCTATGCGTGTGAATTTCCGCGAGCTGCTTTGTCACGTGACCAGTATCACATGATGGAAGTGGGCGTGGCTTAGATTGTTTCAGGAAACCCTGTCCTGCTAACGGAGTTGTGTTGTTAGTTCGATTGTTTTGTTTTCATAGTTTGGTCCATGTTTCATGTTGCGTTCAAAGACAAACAGTCGGGACGTTTACTCCTGTGAGCCTGAACTGAGGCCGAAGGTTTGCCTCCAGTCCAAACTCCTCCAGATTCATCATGCTGCGTGTCTGTGTGTTCACTTTGTTTCTCATGTTGTCTTCGTCTCGCACCGGGGAGTCGAAAACGAGAAATGTGCTTCTGATCATTGGTGAGTGCGAGAATTCTCAACTAAAACTCATATGAATGAACGATAAGTTACACGTGAACAAAAATCTTCACATATCAACATTTTATTCCATTAAAACCAATCAAGGCAGTTTAGTTTGTATCTCATAATGATCGGTTATTGAATATGAAGTCGTTCTATCGATCCATTAACCTTTGAATGCCTGTTCTCAGCGGATGACGCGGGCTTTGAGACGGATGTTTACAACAACTCTGTGGTTCACACTCCTCACCTGCGCTCTCTGGCCCAACGCAGCCTGATGTTCAACAACGCCTTCACATCTGTCAGCAGCTGCTCCCCTAGCCGCTCCACCATCCTCACCGGCCTGCCACAGGTAACACACACACACACACACACACACACACACTCATACACATTCTCTCTCTCATAAACACACACTTTCATATGTGATCTTGAGAGATGTATTCGTCTTGTTGTCTCAGCATCAGAACGGCATGTACGGCCTTCATCAGGGTGTTCATCACTTCAACTCATTTGACGGAGTGCAAAGCCTGCCGCTGCTCCTCAGCCGAGCCGACGTACACACAGGTGAGGCGTGTGCTAACATGTAATCATTCATTCAAACATTGTGTCTCTCAGCTGTTTCCACATTAAATGAAATCACGGATGGGAAAGACAAAAGACGTGTGAATCCTGATCTCCACCTCCTCCCTCAGGTGTGATCGGGAAGAAGCACGTGGGCCCTGGATCTGTTTACCCCTTTGACTTTGCCTACACGGAGGAGAACAACTCTGTCCTCCAGGTGGGCCGGAATATCAGTCGCATCAAACTCCTGGTGCGGAAATTTTTCCAGACGCACAGGGAGGAAGCCTTTCAGGGCGGCAAGCGGGAAGAGAGGCCTTTCTTCCTCTACGTGGCGTTCCACGACCCTCACCGATGTGGACATTCCCAGCCTCAGTACGGAGCGTTCTGCGAGAAGTTTGGGAACGGTGAAATGGGAATGGGTAGAATTATAGACTGGACGCCGGAATACTACACACCGGATCAAGTGCAGGTCAGTCACAGGAGTCGATCTTTGTTTGTCAGTCTCGATCGCCATGAAATTTGGGACATTTCAGGATGAATTCTCGTCATTTTTGGGAATTCTTGGCTTTGTTGTGTCCAAAAATGCAGAACTAGCTGCATTTGAATAGAAAGAACTTGATGAACCTTTTTGTTTCATCTCACATCTATGATCCGCTCTCAAGCCAAACTACATTTTGGGAATATGTTGATGCTTTGCATTTATTGGAAATTGTTTTTGTTGTCGTTTTGTTCAGAACCTTTCAAGCAGCTAAACTTTGATCTGTCTTGATCTTCCTATGTGCTCCAGGTTCCTCCCTTTGTGCCCGACACACCTGCAGCACGAGCTGACATAGCTGCACAGTACACCACGGTCAGCAGGCTGGACCAGGGTGTGTGTGTGAGAAAAAGCTCATGCTCGATACACAAACACAGAAAGAACAAGAGTCCTGCAAAGTGAAACACCAAACTTTCATGGTGTTCTCTCCCTCTGCAGGTATCGGTTTGGTTCTTCAGGAGTTGAGAGACGCCGGCTATGAGAATGACACTCTGATCCTCTACAGCTCGGATAACGGAATTCCTTTCCCTAACGGCAGAACCAACCTGTATCGCTCCGGTACGGCAGAGCCCATGCTGGTTTCCTCACCGGAGCACCGGGATCGATGGGGCAACAGCAGCCAGGCCTACGTCAGCCTGCTGGGTAAGAGACAGAGGGTGGAGAGGCAGAGGGTGGAGAGGCTGCAACATGGAGGCCTCAGTGATTTCCGTGGCAACAGGAGATATAACCAAATGAGCTACATTGCGTGTATGTTTGTATGTTTGCATGCAGGATTTGCAGAACAAACCAGCTTATGGAGTAGCTTATGGAAATAGGCCTCCTGAGAAGATGAGGAAAATGAAATCCATGGCTGTAGTTGCTTATCTGCTCCAGTTACATTATCATGCCCAGAAACACGCACATACACCGTCTCTGTTGCTTTTAAGCTGACTAAAACAAATGAAATATGATTGATTTGGTGTGAAAAGGAGAAGAGTTTCTCACTGATGTGCTCCATGTGGCCACAAGAGGGAGACAGAGCTGTGTCATGTGATGTGAAAGTACTGTGTTCTAATATCAAGAGTGTATTCTCTCTTAATATGTTGTGTAGAGTTTAAAGATGAAGAGATGCTGTAGAGCAGGGGTCTCCAACCTTTTTGCCTCCGAGAGCTACTTTGACAATATAAATGTGTCCGGGAGCTACTCATGTTTAACATTATTAGTGACATTTATCCACATGGCTTATTCTCCACCCAAACCCTCTGAATAAGCGTCTTTTGTGTGAACATTTACAAAATGATGGTATCAAAATCTCTTCAATTCAGCAACATGAGCATATTTTTTCCTGTACACATTTTCAGTGTGTCAGGCTTTTTAGTGACTTTACTCTTTTAGGTAACTTTACTCTTTTTAGTAACTTTACTCTTTTCTGTATTTTGACTCTTTTAAGTAACTATACTCTTTTTAGTTACTTTACTCTTTTCTGTCCTTTTACTCTTTTTTAGTAACTTTACTCTTTTATAGTACTTTTACTGTTTTTAGTAACTTTACTCTTTCTGTACTTTTACTCTTTTTAGTAACTTAACTCTTTTCTGTACTTTTACTCTGAGTCATTTCACTCTTTTAAGGAACTTTACTCCTTTTTGTGAAGTTACTTGTTAGAGTTAAGTTACATTTTTAGACTAAAGTTACTTTTAAGAGTTAAGTTACTAGAAAGAGTAAAAGTACAGTAAAGATTTAAGTAACTAAAAAGAGTAAAAGTACAGAAAAGAGTAAAGTAACTAAAAAGAGTAAAATAACTAAAAATAGTGAAGTTACTAAAAAGAGTAAAATAACTAAAAAGAGTGAAGTTACTAAAAAGAGGAAAAGTACAGAAAAGAGTAAAATTACTAAAAAGTAAACTTACTCAAAAGAGTAAAAGTACAGAAAAGAGTAAAATTTCTAAAAAGAGTAAAAGTACAGAAAAGAGTAAAGTTACTAAAAAGAGTAAAAGTACAGAAAAGAGTAAAAGTACTAAAAAGAGTTAACTTACTAAAAAGAGTAAACTTACTTAAAAGAGTAAAAGTACAGAAAAGAGTAAAAGTACTAAAAAGAGGAAACTTACTAAAAAGAGTAAACTTACTAAAAAGAGTGAAGTTACTAAAAAGAGTAAAAGTACAGAAAAGAGTAAAAGTACTAAAAAGAGTAAACTTACTAAAGAGTAAAAGTACAGAAAATAGTGAAGTTACTAAAAAGAGTAAAAGTACAGAAAATAGTAAAGTTACTAAAAAGAGTAAAATTACTAAAAAGAGTAAAGTTACTAAAAAGAGTAAAAGTACAGAAAAGAGTAAAAGTGCTAAAAAGAGTAAAATTACTAAAAAGAGTCAAAGTACAGAAAAGAGTAAAATTACTAAAAAGAGTAAAAGTACAGAAAAGAGTAAAATTACTAAAAAGAGTAAACTTACTTAAAAGAGTAAAAGTACAGAAAAGTGTAGCCTTACTTAAAAGAGTAACATTACTAAAAAGAGTAAGAGCACAGAAAAGAGTAAAGTTACTTAAAAGAGTAAAGTTACTAAAAAGAGTAAAATTACTAAAAAACAGCAAAGTTACTAAAAAGAGTAAAAATACAGAAAACAGTAAAGTCACTAAAAAGAGTTAAAGTACAGAGTCAAGAAATGTCAAAAAAGTGAATGTGACTGACCTAGTTTTCTTGTACCTCAATCCCTCTCATGCGACAGTCACCTGATTGTGTGTCAGCATGCTTATGCATGAATGGCCATGATCACAGATTTAAAATGTCACTGAGGTCATTTTTCAATTAGCACAAGAAGTGCCAAAGTCAAAATGTCCCAATATTACAAAAGCTACTAAATTAGACTGTAGAACTTATATAGCTTTATTGTGACATGGTTTAACTCAATGTCAACTGCTGAAACAGATGATGAATATATGCTTTTTTAACTCAGCTTCTACTAAACGACTACATGTCTCTATAGAGTATATCAGCATGTGTGACCTCTCTCTCTCTCTTTCTCTCTCTCACTCCTGTCCTTTGTCCTCCTCTTTCTTCCCGCAGACATCACTCCCACTATTCTTGACTGGTTCTCTGTTCCTTACCCGCCTTACAGTCTGCCCGGCAGCCCGGGAGCCCCGGTCCACCTCACCGGTCGCTCCCTGCTGCCCGCTCTGGTCGCCGAGCCCAGCGGCTGGCACACAGTTTACGCCAGCCAGTCCCTCCACGAGGTCGGCCAGTCTTACAGGACACCTGCACTGTCAAAAAACACTATACAGAATACTGACCAGCACGATCACAAGCTTCTCCTTGTAATTCCAGGTGACCATGTACTACCCGATCCGCTCTGTCCACCAGGGGGCCTACCACCTCCTTCACAACCTAAACTACCTCATGCCCTTCCCCATAGACCAGGACTTCTACGTGTCTCCAACCTTCCAGGACCTGCTGAACCGCACCAGACTGAGTCAGCCGACACATTGGTTCAAGAGCCTGCAGCAGTATTACTACAGAGAGCGCTGGGAGCTTTACCACACCAGGTGAGAGGGAGAGAGGGAGAGAGAGAGGTCAATAAAGTCAAAAGTTCAGATCAATACAAACCATTGACCCTCCAGTGTCAATTTCAAAATGCGTTTCCTTTTTTGTGCCACTGGAAGTAAAGAACAGTCCTCAAAATGAATCTAATCCATGTGAGGAAACAAACAGAATGCTGACACACACTGATGGTGTCTTTATCCATCTTTATCCATCTTTATCTTTATCTTGGTCCGTTTGAGTGTTTGCTTCAAAGGTCCATTTCTGTGTTCTAACCCAACCTGATACTCACCATAGAATCCTTTCTCATTGCTGTGTTGACTCACTTGTCCACACAGGACGGACCCGTGGGAGACCAGGAACCTGGCGTCCGATCCGTCCCACAGCGCCGTGCTGGAGAGCCTGAGGCAGAGTCTGCAGAAGTGGCAGTGGGAGACGGGGGACCCTTGGGTCTGTGGACCAGACTATGTGTTGGAGGACAAGCTAGAGCCGCACTGCAGACCACTATACAACGGACTCTGACAGGCTCCACACACTGCCTGCAAGCGTGAGGAAGTTCAGCACGAATTATACTGACTTTGACGTAAGAGACTGTGTGTGTGTGTGTGTGTGTGTGTGTGTGTGTGTGTGTGTGTGTGTGTGGGTGTGTGTGTGTGTGTGTGTGTGTGTGTGTGTGTGTTTATACCTTTAATGATGTTTGTGTTACTGAACACACACCTTTTAAATGCAGATGTTTATATTTAGACATTTTCATATGTCAGTGTTGATTTTGTTTTTTAAGATTAAACAAAATTTTGTCTTCAGACAGAAACGCCGTAATGAGTTTATTCCATCTTCATCTTTATGTTCTGCTGTCCTTTAGGCAGCAGCCCTCCTCCTCCTCCTCCTCCTCCCCCTCCTCCGCCTCTTCCTCCTACTCCTCATCATTTAAGGTGGATCCAGACCACCATATAACCTTATTTAATGGGAAACAATATGCTTACAGATGTTTTCTAAGTTCTACGAACTATAACGTAAAAGCTTCTCTCCTTTGTTTGTAAACCTCTTCATCACTTGCTCTCCCCGCTGACTCCACACACGCCCGGCTGAGTTCCTGACGCGTGACGGTGATGTCGTTAAATCGATGCGTAAAAGTGTTTGTATCGATACAAGTCCCAGAGCTCCACTTTGAAGTGAGACTTACTCACAGTCCTGCTGAAACCCAACACAATTTCAGTCGATAATTCATTCATGTTTATCGATCTGCTCTTTTGTGCGCTTTGATCTGTCCGAACGCTTTGTTGTCCGGCCTATAATGTCCACGTTTCATGTTTTTTTTTTTTTTTTTCAAACGTATAACTAAACCGTACGGAACAATTAAGTTTATATCTAAAAAAGGCCAGAATCAATGATGGATTCAAGTGCGTTTAGACGGATGAACACGTTGAAATTAACGTGAAAATAGCGACACAGTGTGGATCCTCCTACGTCTTTACTCGACCTGCTGAGCGTCAGAGGCCACTGACGTCCCTGTCCGCCACCCCAACACTCAGTAACACAACATACATACGCACGAACACACACATCCCACCCCCGCATCACAAACGGATCAATTCTCCTCGCTGTCGCTTCTCTCGTAAAGGCGAAACATCATCCGCCCACTTCACTTTTTGATTTGTCGAACGTTGTGTGTCACCATAACGTCGCCCAGCCTTCCTATATAAACTCCACAAACTTTTGCGACCATCACACCAAAGCTTAACCAGGACAGAAAGTAAGCACGAAAACGCACCAGCAAAAGCTCCGTTGATATCTCTGCGTCATTACGCGCCAGACATGGAGAGGTCAGTGCGGTTCGCGGTAGTGTGTGTCGGAGTGTCTCTGCTCATCTCCTGTCACCCGGTCGAGGCTTGGTACAAGCAGTCCACCGGGCCCAGCTACTACTCGGTGGGTCGCGCCTCCGGTTTGCTGTCCGGCATTAGGAGGTCACCGTACGTCCGCAGGTCCGAGTCCGAGGAGACGCTGATGGACAGCGGGGAGACGGCGGGCAACAGCGGGATACCAGAGAGCAGCAAACAGGTGTCCATCCTGAAGAGCATGGTGAGGACACACACACACACGCACACACACAGACACAGACACACACACGCACGACTGCTGCAGATACACACATATGAGTGAGCTTAGTGCAGATGCGTTCAAATGACATGGAATCCCGTGCGTAAAATCTGCTTTCTATTCCAGTCTGCAGTTTTAGAACAGCATGAATGTGCCACCAAGTAATCAAACGAAGTATTTTACATTGATTACAGATGTTTAATGTAATGTTGTCGTCACATGGGCTTGAAGTGTAGGCGGAAATAGAATAGAGGGAGAGGTTTAATTGGTGCGTAAAGGCGCAGTGCAGAGAGGGAAATCACAGCAATCAAAGCTGTAAAAGTGAGACATCCTCTGAAAAATGTCTTAATACGTTGCTGCCTTATAAATGAAGTTGCATTTCTGATCGCTGTGACTTCCTTCCTCCCCCAGGCCATCTGTGTGAAGGACATCTCCCCAAACCTGAAGAGCTGCGAGCTGCTGCGGGACGGGACGGGTACCTTCCAGTGCAAAGCGGATGTCTTCATCACCCTGGACTCCCTGGACTGTCTGTCCGCGTGAGTCCCCTCTACACACACCACCGGAACCGGGGCTTCACACGGAGCCGCGTGGGGGGCGGATGAGCTGGATGGTGGGACGCGGTGGTTAAAGATGTTAAAGCCCCTTTACGCTGATGGACCGCTGCAGACTTTCTGAATGTTCGTTTGTCATTTAAAACATTAACATTGTAAAAAAAAAGAAAAAAAGAAACTGTGTGAGATGTTAATTGATTCTGTGTTTATTATGTCCCAAAACTGCCAAACTATAGGCGATATTAAATGTCCATAAAATTGAGCGCAGAGCGGATTTGTTGGAAATTATTTTTAATTTATTTTATCTATTAAAATGAACAAACACTGGCAACTTTGATGTGGGCTATACATTTGTTTATGTCCTCAAAAAACGAGATGCAACATGAAAGATGATCCACTAAAGTCACTTGAATGTATTTTATAGTGGAGCTCCACTCAGTAGAATGATGATCAAACAATAGACAAGCAGATTTGAAGATTCAAAGAGAAGCAGAATGAAATGTCAACAGGAGGACAAATACACACATACAATTACCATACACACACACCAAACGGTATTTTAATTACACTACAGCATAAACAGTTGTCATGGTTGATACATTGTTATTACAATGTTATAAGGCACTTGTTGGCGTTTCTCTCCATTCCCACTCCTGATTCTTACTGGATGTGTATCAGAGCTCACAGGGGCACCCAGGGGAGCCTCAATGCTTGGCTGACGCATCACAGCCCCGTGGTTGCTTTGCTGGAGGAAATTAACTGGGAGCTTCATGTATGATTTCCCATTTCCTTCACAGGCAGTTTTTCCCATTTCTAATTAGATAACACACTTCCCATCACTGTGTTATTCCCCGCAGCCTCACTGATTGTTAGGGTGACAGGAAATGTGGCGCGGAGACACAAACTCATATGAATGGGGTGTGGGTGAGGAGTACAGACATAAACCCGCTGGACCTTTTTGCACTAATTACAGCCCCATTAAGGAGGGTGTGATGCTCAGGACGTGCACAGCGGAGACACAGCTTAGTGATGGATGAGTGGAAAACACAACATGGTATGCATGAGTGAACCCTGCTGCACGGAGGAAGGGACAAACAGTAAATCTCTGCCGCCTCTCTGTCGTGCCCACGCGCAGGAGGAAGACAAATGGAACACATAACGTCACTCTTCATAGACTAGTTTGGCTTGCATAGTGAATAAAAGTACAAAAAAGTAGAAATACTCATTGGTGCATGAAAAACAGCAAAACAACCTTCTTAACTTAAGCTGTTTGTATAGAAGTTCACTGCTACATGAGATGGAGCGTTGCAGCCACAGGCACAAAATGGCTTCGGATGACCAGTCCAGTCTGAGAGGGGCTACAGCAGCGACACGGCCTCCAGGTTCTCCTTGATGATGGTGTCCATGACGACTTGGAAGACCACCTGAATGTTGGAGGTGTCGGTCGCCGTGGTGAAGTGGTGGTAGATGAGTTTGCTGGCAGCGACGTTCAGGGAGACGAAGGCGGCGGCGATGAAGCGAGCCGCCGAGTCCACGTCGCAGTCTGCACCTGGAGAGAGAGAGAGAGAGAGACTGGGTCAGACTGAGGGTCGAGGTGGAGATGTGATATCATCAAATCCCACAAGGAATCCTTTAATGATCACATCTGACATCTAACTCGTGTTTTCAGTGTTGTTGTGCTGCTACTTTTACCTGCGCCAAGGTAAGACCAAGGCCTTAAAGGTGTGTAGCTAGATGAATGGGTGTGTGTGTGTGTGTGTGTGTGTGTGTGTGTGTGTGTGTGTGTGTGTCTGTGTGTGTGTGTGTGTGTGCACGCGCAATGACCCTTCCATTACATATTAAAAACATCATTTATCTAAACCAAATAAACAACAAGATCTTGTTTACACCGGCAGATTTCTTACGATATCAGAAGAACAGCAGAAATGAACTGATCAGCTGCTCTGTTCCAAACTCAGTCTTACCTTTAAACTGAGGCAGGTAAAGTCGCAGGTGTCGTGCAGAGTGTAAAATCTTTTCTTGGAACAGATCGATCTTGTTCATGAATAAAATCTGCACGAAAAAAGAAAAAGAGGAGATCCAAATCAGCCAAAGCCTTAAGATGATTGCCACACCTCTCTGAATCGATACACCCAAACCTGAGCGGAGGAATGTGCTGATTGGATTTAATGATTCCCACATGAAGGAATGTAAGAACAGAGCAAACAATGAAAGCGATCAATCAGCTAGTTACTGTAATTATACAGATATTGGAGTAAAAATGAACATCAATGCTCGTGTTGATATTAACATAGGATGATAATGTTTTGATGACATCGCTCCACACATCAGTGGGCGATCAATCCCTCACACACACACACTCATACATCTCCTCTCCGTCTCCAAACCAATGACTTTGTAATTGACAGATTAAAAGACAAATAAAAAGTTCTCTCTTTCGAAATCTTTGATCAGAAAAGGCAGACTGAGCAGAGTGTGTGTGTGTGTGTGTGTGTGTGTGCAGGGACGTGCTCTCTCACATGAGCTCTGAAAGGAACTTAAGTGGAATAAATTGAATGAGTTTGTTCCACAGTTGTTTAATACGATAATTTACCAGAAGCCAGAATGGAAAAACATGCAGAGGGGAAGATGTCGCCACACTAGAGCCCACAGTGGTTCCAAATTACTGTTTAATTATGAGTGACAGACCACTCAGACAGTGTGTGTGTGTGTCTGTGTGTGAGGAAAAAGCATTCCTCAAACATATCAGTGTTATTGTTGCTTAATGGAGACAGACAGACATCTAGGAATTCTAATCCAAGTACATAAATGTAATTGAAGCATATGGAGGAAGAGGAAGAGAGAGGTAGAAGATGAATGATTAATCTCACCATGGACGTGCTGCGGAAGAAGACGTTGTTGCAGATGGAGGAGAAGAGCTTCATGCTCTCCTGCAGGCGATTCTGCACAGATATCAGTGTGTGTGTGTGTGTGTGTGTGTGTGTGTGTGTGTGTGTGTGGAGGGGATCAGAGAGCAAACAGTTAGTGACTGTAAACATGATTTGGGAGCATATAAGAGTGAGCTGGAGTGTGGACTGTACCACTGCAGGGTCCTCCACCAGGGTCATGTCGTAGCCACTGAGCGACACCACATACAGCACCGCCCTGACGTCCTCGAAGCAGCTGATCCACTTCCTCCGCTCTGTGCGCTGACCTCCCACATCGTACATCCTGCACACACACACATTTATAAATAATATCATATACTGTTAGAGTCACTAATATGTCACACCTACAGACAAATAATACTACTAATGATCCTGATAATGGGACTGGAGCCATGGTGTACTGTAAAAAGTCCAAGCCAATGTGATTGACTGTGTGTGAGTTACACACACACACACACACACAGAGGAGAGGAACTCTTTCAGTCAGTCGTCAAGTTAAGAGTCAAACAAAGTAAATCAAATCCTGTTGTTGCTGAGGGAAGATTCAAACTCATCACTCTCCTTCTCTCAGCAGACGACCTATTAACTTTTTCAATACATACATTGTTTTTGTTTTGTTTCAGTGTGTGCTTTTCCAGCTTTGCCAGTGTGTGTGTGTGTGTGTGTGTGTGTGTGTGTGTGTGTGTGTGTGTGTGTGTGTGTTTGTGCGTGTGACACACAGAGGCACAGCTGTGGGAATGATCTCAGTAAGCGAAGTGATGGAAAGCCGCCTCTAATCAATGACGGATAGTATTGGTTTGGCCAAGGTCAGATTTTTCTCAGATATGGGACACACACACACACACACACACACACACACACACACACACACACACACACCCAAGACAAGCGAGTCACGTCTCTGCAGACTGTGTCCCTGGTTTCAATTTTCCCTGTGGACATACACAACATAACATTTCCCCTACACAATCACAACACTGCAGCACAAAGAACTTAAAGGTCAATGTTCTCCAAAGAGAAGAAGAGAGAGGGGGGGGGGGAGAGAAAGAGAGGGAGAGAGGGAGCACTGTCTACACCGTCCCCTCAAAAATGCATCCTTGGTGGAGGTATTAATCAATCAGTTAGTTGAGTCTACATCAGGCTTTGGTTGGTTGTTGTTACAGAGCAGATAATCATTTTATCGTCATGTTCTTTATATTTCTTGGCCTCAGGACTGGAGTGTCATTGATCCAAACAAAAACACAGAGACCTGAGAGAGACCAAGTGACACCTGTTAAGGGTTAAATGCACTTCCTCTTCCCTCTCTCTCTCTCGCTCTCTCTCTCTCTACACAGTTGTAATTGCAATTATTACACCATGACAGAGCAAACACACGAGACCCTTCTAACACTGAGGGGTCAAAGGGTAAACAGCACATCTGTATGCTAACTAGACTGTGTCTGGGTTGAATATTGGGAGTGTGCGCACACACACACAAACACAAATTCAAAAATGGAGATACAGGGTTTTCATGAGACAGCATTTTAGGCCAAAGCGTAACTGCGGCTATTGCAGCGCCACCTTAACAATAATAATGCTAATGCAAATCAGTTGAATTTACTGAGTCCTTGCATGTGTATCATCACATCTCTGACATTATCCCGCAAAGACACTAACACACACACACACACACACACACACCATCTCCGTCTCCAAATCCGGTTAATGAGCTTTTTTTGTTTCCTACTTTGAAGTAATTACATCCAACCACTTATGCTAAACTCTTCATTAACCCCAGGGCTCGATCGGTCTGTACCACACACACTTACACACGCACTTACACACGCACACACACACACACACACACACACACTTTGTGAAGCAGCCGAACCCATCATTTACTGGAATCGGCCCACAGACACCAAACGTGAGCCAGTTGAGAGACAAAGACCAACAGGACACGTCAGCATGTGAAAGAGAGACGACGCACACTGAAGTCGTCTGTCTGATGAACTGTCCCTCTACCGTGTTTATATGCTAAACAGAAAGCTTATGAAAAGCCAAGTTGATGTGTTTTATTCCTACAATTTCATAAGGAACGCCGTGCGGAGCAGCGATGAAGAGCGGCTTGTTATTGTGGGAGGAGGAGAGGAGAAGATTTGATCCTCAGGTAGACATTAGCCAGACAGAGCGACAGAATAATCTGATTTTATTGATAC
>NW_027466843.1:1935000-2082500 GCF_046128005.1 Genypterus blacodes | reverse complement strand
AATGCACAGGCCAGAAAACTGTGATCTCATCCATTCATATAGGCCACGCCCACTTGTTTGTTTCTGCATCTACTGCAATCTACAGTTTCAGCTCAGTCGTCACAAACGCTGACATGTAGAATGTGTGTAAGTGTGAGCAGATCCACGTCCAGGCCCACAGCCAAGGACCAGCCCGGTTTCAGATGTTTCTCCCGTTTCCTAGGTCACATATCATGCCAATCACACACACTCAGATATGGCAACGTAAAGCTCAGCCGCCTGGTTTTTGGAGCCTGTTTTCTATTCAAAGTGAAGATTGAAGCTTCACAGAAACGTCCTAGTCCCTGTTTCACGTCCTCTTATAGGTGAGTTGAGGCCAGCTGAGGTTTGCCGTCCACTCGCAGACGTATCGGGTGTCCACAGTGTGATGAAGACAGAAAAAAAGGTCAAATCTGTCCTCACTTACTCATTACACAGTGTACTTGCATGGCAGAGAGGAGGAGGAGGAGGAGGAAGGGGGGAGGAGGAGGAGATTAAAACTGGTGCATGTGCCATGAAAAATAAAATTCCATTCTTCTCCATTCTACCAGAACACACACACACACTCTCTCACACACACACACACACACACACACTAGAGATGCAAGCCAAACCACTGCATACCAACTAGGTTCTGACCTGACGAGTGCATGAGAAATCATCAGAGAGTCTCTCCTGATCCAACAGTGACACTACTCATCATCATCATCATCATCATCTAATCCATCACCTCATCTATCTCCTCTTCATCTTCATCCTTTCTTTTAAAACTTTCATCTCCTTCTATCTTTTCTCGTAGTCCCCAGCACATAACCACTACGAACAACTGCTGGAGTAAAGGTTCTGATGGGGAAACAGCAGAACTATGAAAACAAAATGTCATTAGAACCATTTGCATACTTAACCCTTTCCTGTCTGTGTCAGAAAGGAAAGGGACATTCACACAAAGTCCACTGTATGTTAATAGGGTGAAGAGGTTATCTGATCAAAACACAGTCGTGTGTGTGTGTGTGTGTGTGTGTGTGTGTGTGTGTGTGTGTGTGTTTCCAACCTTGAAGCTCATTAGTTCTTGCCTGGTGAAGCCATTACTGTGGATGATCTTCATCTGTTTCACCAAAGTGCTTTTTCCACTCTCTGCTGCACCTGGGACACACATACACACACACACACACACACACGCACACGCACACGCACACACACACACACACACACACACACACACACAGAGGGAGTAACAGTTACATGTTAAATAAAGTGGCTATTCTTTTATTGGAGATCAAATGGATGAATCTGAGACAAATCAGTGTAAAACCCTCATGTAAGTGTTCAGCCGTGAACCTGAGGAGTAAATAAACAAGGAGTAATAATTCTAACTACTTTTCGCAATGAAACTTCTTCATTTTATGTGTTGATAACATTCCAAATGAAGATGAGACTGAGATTGATTTTTGAGATTGAGTTCCAGATCGAGCGTCCCACCCAGGGATGCTCGGTGTACCAGTGGCGGTGTGTGTACCACAGCTTGAGACCCACTGGTGTGGTACTGTATGATGGTGCAGCTACCACGTGTCTCCTCTCAGCTGGGTTCACCTGCAGGTTCAGTCCCTAACAGTCTCACCTAGCAGCAGGATCTTCACCAGGTTCAGGTCCCTCTTGGCGGACTCGTACAGGTCTCGGTCTATGCGGGCGCTGTGGATCCTCGCCTTCTTCTCCTCCTCCGTTACTTCGGCACCGAGGCACAGTCCCATCCTGAGCGCTCATCCCCCTCCTTCACAGGGGAACCAAGACCGAGCTGCGCCTCATCTGGAAATCTTTGGCAAAGCTAAAACAAATAGAGATCCAGGCCATCTTCGAGTCCCCCACACACAGGATCCCGGGTTCAGTGCGTCAAACACACGCCCAGATGGATTTGACGCATCGCTCCAAGATGCTTGAAGTTAGAAAACAGCGGACTTTTTTGTTGTGTTGCTGTGCGCCAAATCCCAAACGAAGTCCCACTCCGGTCCAGCTTCCTCTCTCTCAAACTCAAATTAGAGCCTTAACTCTCCTCCCACCCGAGAGCGCCCAGACGGGAAAGTTTCGGACTTCCCTGGGAAGTGACGTGCCGGGGACAATGTCTCTGCGCTGATTGGACGCTGTTTGTTACCTGCGGCTGCGAAGAAACGCGCACAAATATACTGCGTTTGAATGTTTACATGTGCACAAGTTCAGTCACTGTCACCGATCTGAACACATGGAGCCTCATTCCAGTCACTTATAAGATAAATCAGCTTTTAGTTTGTGTTTTATGATTATGAGAAACGATCTTTTAAGACGTAGATAAGTAATAACAATGAAATAATGTCATTAATACAAAACTTTCTCATAATTATGTGGGACAAAACTCCGGATATTGCTTTTAACTCCGGTGTTTTACATTAGGATTAGAACACACATAGAAAACTACATTTCTTTGACTGATGTTTGGATTCCAAACCCAACTTCCAGAAAAAGACACAGGAACGTTGATGTTACTATGGTTACATAAATACACAAACATACAGTAACGAACTACTACTGATAAAAACACATCTTTTTAATTTAGGAATATTTTTAAGTACCAAACCACTAAATGCTGTATCTTTTTTCGAGGTCATAATTTATAGTTTAGGCTGTTTTATTTGTTTATTCCAAACTCTAAATTCTTGTTTGGCTGTGCTTCTAGTCAGAGGGAAGATTAAAGTTTTGGGGGTGGGTGTGGGGGGGTTAAACCTGCCCCAGGCCCTCAAACATCCAGGGCCGGCTCTGCACAGGACTGTAGCCCCTCTATTGTGCCGGTCGGTTTGGCTTAAAGGCTCTTTGTGTCAGTAATGAGGCGACCGTGTGCAGTTCTTCTCTTAATCTGCTGTGGCTGTGCAGGATTTGTCTTTCTGAGGGGCTGTGGCCTCATTTCACCGACTCACTGAACCGTGACCGTTATCTGCTGATCCAACAAAGATCCCCATCAGATTTCACACAATGTACTCACACACACACACACACACACATACTCGTCAACCCCTACAGACACACAGCTTGAGCGCTTGTTGGAAGGGGAACAGATTCTGAAGCAGAGTATGACTAATATAAGATTAGTGCGTCTAAATTACTGAAGTTTCTTTCTTCATCATTCCCATACCATTCCTATTTGTGTGCCATGAAGTAGAACACACACAATGATAAGGAAGTAATGATTAACTGAAACAAAATGAATCACAAATGATTAAGTGATGAGTGTATGCATGTAGGTTCACATTCATTATCACATAATGGGTCTCAGGTCATTGTAAACTTAATTATTCTCTAATAAGCAGTGATGTTACTCGTTTCTTGCTAAATACTCTGCATTGTTTGTATGGCTCTTAAGTTTTACAGTCTAGTTTAATAAGACAAACAGAAGTCACATGGCATGTTGCTTTGACGAATCACTGATTTATTTAATATTGGAAATTTGCACAATGCAATATGACAGATATTTAAAAATTCCCCAAATCGTCATCATCAAAGACACACACACACACACACACACACACACACACACACACCTCTTCTGACACTTAAAGCAACTGAGAGTAAACTTTGTTCATCTATCTGATCTAATAGCCTGCAGAAGCACACGGAAAACTCATACTGGCTCCCAGATCAAAGTCACTGGATTCTCTGTGATGTTCTCAGACATTACACACTCTCTGATAGTGGATCGGTGATGGAAGAAGAAGAAGAAAGAGTCAATCAGAAGTTCACAGCCCTTAATTATTGATACCTGAAGGAATGAGGCACTATCACCGTTTTACAGTTTACAGCGCTTCAAATCACTTATTGCTGACTGACTCACACACACTCTCTCCCCACCCTCCTACACACACACACACACACGCACAGTGCAAATTCAGGTAGTTAAATTCAACACTTAAAATTAGAATACTATTTCACAGCGATAAGTATACTTTTTTTTTATAGCATGGACAATAGAAACACGCGACGCATTAAAAATGAAGTCTTAGTATTTCTCTAAGTGTATTAAAAATAGCCCACATTCGTCTTTACTGAGCACACCTCTAACATTGATTGATTGGGTAAAAAATATCTAAAAACATAACGGACAGTGACGTTAAAAGTTTTTGTAAATAACTTATGGATCCTTTCCAACTCAACATACCACTTTTACACCCGTATATGGACGTGAAAGTGTGTGCTTACATGAAGAAACATTTAATTTAAAAGCCAGAGGTGTAAAATGGATTCTTAGGTCAAATCATTGTGCGGTAGATTCTTTAGTTTGTTCTGTTCTTGCAATATAATGAAGCTGTTCTAATCTCGTTCAAATGGTGAAAGTCAATTTAGATGAAGTCTGAGAGAAGTGTCAGTCCCAGGTTTGGATGATCTTAACCTTCGCTCTGGGTTAAACAAATCCACTGAGCGTAGTGAGGACAAATAAATTAGGGACAGAGCAGAGCAGAGCAGAGTCCAGGGTTTGGTGTCTCTCACTAGTGAGCCAGCTGGGCGGCAGCTTCATCCTGCGCCTGCTCCTCCCGCTTCTTCATGGCCTCGATCACCGCCATCTCCTTGGCCTCCTTCTTTTGGTTCCTGGCCTCAAACTGCAGCCTGAGAACGAGAGGGTGAAGAAGAGGACGTGAACAAGGAGACGGAATGAGTGAAGCAGGGTCTCTGCAGGGAGAGGGAGTGGAGAGAGGAGTCTGACCGGTTTTCAATGATCCTCTGGACGATGTCGTCAGTGGTGAGGTTGTTCCCGCTGTCCACCATCTTGAATAAGCCCCTCTTCTTCGGCTCCTGAGGACAACACACAGATAAGAGTAAACCTCTGCCTTTTCCAATCATAAATAAAGAAAGAATGTAACATGGACACATTTACCACTACGGCCGTCACTATGCAATATTTTGTTATTCGCTTAATGTACGAGTCCATCAGTGTCTGTGTGTCACATGTGCTAATTCTGACTTTTGAACTGTAAATGGTTTCCTAGACGCCTTGATGGCAGTGTGTCAACATCTCACCCCGTCCAGCAGGCGGCTCAAACAACACAAAAATGTTTAACAAAAATAAATCTGCACATTTCTGGCCTGCTGGTGCCCCCTGCTGGTGAACCAGTCCAGTCCAACATCAGGGGAAACACTGCATGGGCCTTTATCTAGACTTGGCAGAAGTTTGCAGACCCTGGTTGTTGTCTCTGTCTAGAGTTGAAGGACAACTACAGGTCTCTCTAAATATCTGTCACTATTAAAAGTCCACCATTCAGTTAAAGACCACACACAGAGGCGGGATAGAACCACACGCTGCACCGTAAACAGACACACTCACAGCGTAGGGGTCGGCTCCGTCCTTGTCAGGGAACACCTCTGTCTTGCCGTGACACACCAGGTCCACCTGCACATTTACACACAGAAACCGGGTCATACATGTGGACGCCTTTACACACACACATACAGTAGACCGCCCTCTGCAGTTAAGACCCTGTGTGCTTTGTGTTTGTTCACTGTGGTGTAAGAGTCACCGTCACAGTCACACACTGTTTGTACACTAACTGCTTCCTTGTAACTACTTTGCATATAAACGGACACCTCAGTTAAGTCTGTTAGCAAATGAATCTATATTATCTGTAGCTAGACACAATAGAGGAAACAATAACATTTTTCACATGTTTCACTCTAGATTAGCGACTTAGCAAATACAGCGCCGCAAATGGATGGAATTAATACACTGTTTGCTGAATATACACAATTGGTTGCCTAATCAGCTTAGGAGGGGAAGCAGAGTGGAGAGGGAAGGCGTGTGAGGAATGCTCATGCAGAGGGAACCATAATGGATCCCACACATGCGGCATGAATCAACCTACAGCCGCACGGTCTGAGTCTGACACACACACGCTGAGTCACGCTGATATGAGAATAGCATGCACATCAAATTTGAAAAATAAGATTTATTGACATAATCCAAGTATAATCAAATGTAATTACAGCAGAAAATAACACTGAGCTTCTTCTGATGCACGTAGAGGAAAGAGTGTACGAGTGAGCAGAGACAGTTTATCAGCCTTACACTAAAACACAGGCAACTCACCCTGAAGTGATCAAGCAGGTCTTTGCCCACAGCATAGGGAGCACCGATGACTACCTCAGACACGTACTGCAGACAGGAAGAGAACCAGAGCAGGAAGTGAGCGCCACACACACGCTGCTCACTGCAGGGACTTCAATTCTGACTGTCTTCAACAGGTACTGAGTTTAAGTGTGAAGTGTGTAGTGAAGAGCAAATCAAGTCAGTTGTACACACACACACACACACACACACACACACACACACACACACCCACACACACCCACATTGTTTCATCAGAGCCATGCCACTGTGCTGAACAACTGACAGGCTCTCTGTGTGTGTGTGTGTGTGTGTGTGTGTGTGTGTGTGTGTGTGTGTGTGTGTGTGTGTGTTTGCTTACTCACCCGACAAGCGAGGACACTCAGCGTCCTCTCATGGATGTTCATGATTGGATAGTTCTTCCCTTTGTAGCGATTCACTTCCTGCAGAGATTGAAGAGTTCAGTTTCTTCATTTGCATTTCTGCAGCGTCTCACACATCGAGCTGACAGCTCAGCACGTCTGTACCTGTCACTGAAACTCCACCATGATCAACCACTGACAGAGTTCAACCTAAGCAGTGTGAGCATCTGTGGTTTTAACCGTTTCCAAATGTTTCTTTACTGAGCCAGCAGAGGGGCGAGACTTTCACCCTTATGGAGACGATTTGTTGAGGAGTGTGTGTCTGCGAGTGTGTGTGTGTGTGTGTGTGTGTACCTGGTCGAAGTGCAGACCCACAATGACGTAAGGCCTCTCTGCCTGTTTGTAGACCATTTCAAGGAAATCAACATGGCCAATATCTGGCAGGAATCTGTTGTCAAGGTAACAGCAAACACGGCAGAAACTTTTCGTCTCCCAACTCCTATAACCTCATATTCCTCACTAAGGATACGGAAGAGATCAAACGCCCCGGCCACGTAGATGATGGTGTCTCCAGGCTGCGGCTCCTTCCCTGAAGCAAACTGGATGATCTTCTGGGACGTCTGGAGGAACTGAGACACCCCTGTCCACGGACTGTGGCCTTTAGGACCCTGAGACACAACAAAACACACTGAAAACACAAATCACACCTACCATGGAGGACAGGAGACACACTGAGGGTACTGCAGAGGCTGTATAGCGCCCCCCTCTGGAAAAGGTCATCCAGTCAATCATAGCAGATGAAGGGTCCTCACCTTTCCAAAATTGTCTGTATGCTGCTGGTAATCTGGGTTATCCTGGAGAAATGAAAACAAACAACAAGGTTAGAGCCAAACCAACACAAACAAAGAGCCATGACCATATGGAGAGGATGACCAGAGCACTCACGATGTTACTGTGATGGGCTTTGGTCATGAGCAGCATCCGTCCCACCAGGTCGGTGGTGGAGACCCCCTGTGTGCGTCTACACTCCCGATAGCGGCCCGCAAGCTTCACCTCTTCGTACGTGTCCTTACCGTCCACTGTCAGCGTGATGTCATCTGGAAAACAGAACCATGGCATCAGTCCATCATCGGTGGCTTCAGCTCCCGAGCTCACATCTGGAAGCTTTCTGAAGTCACGTGTTCAAAGAGAAGGAAACACCGCTCTCAAGTCTGTAAAGCGCAGAGAGAGCAGAGTTCCTCGCGTTTCACCTCCATGCACGCAGAAGTCACAGTTGTACTTGTCCAGCGTCTCCAGGGTGGTGACGTACGGCGCTCCTTCCACTATCTCATCCACCCATTTGATGGCTCGCACCATCTTGTAGCGTTCCTCCTGGGTGAAGACCGGAGGGCCTTTGTGTTTGGAAATCTCCGCTTTTGAGAGAGGATGGGAAGAAACGCATCACTGTTAGAATCACTGCTCTTTTTACTGGGAAACAATATCAACAGAGTCTTTGTGTTTGTGTGTATGTATGTCGTTTGGAATCAGGGACAGAAAAAAAGATATGTTGTTATTATATTATATGATAGTTCATATTATTATTAAGTCAATGGATAAGTGAAAACAAAGTGAATAAAAACTCAGAATAACACACTGCACATAGTAAATCTGAGCAGTGTGTGTGTGTGTGTGTGTGTGTGTTACCATCTGTATGCACTCCCACAATGAGGTAATCGCCCATGCCCTTCGCCTGCCGGAGCTGGTTGGAGTGGCCGTAGTGCACCATGTCGTAACTGCCACACAAACACAGGAAGCGACGTCATCAGAGGCGACATCATCAGGCATTTGCATTGAAACGCACTATTAATAATGACTATTATCACTTTTATACTTGACAAGATATTAGGTTGCTATGAAATAAACATGAATCCCAAATCAAGTTTAAAAGCCAAAATCATTAGGGGCATTTTTGCACATTAGTGTGTATTAAATGAGTTATTGTCTCATTTGTTACTGTTTGAGTTCAGTTGGTGGAAGGAACAGATTATAGTGCCATGAGGCGTTCAGGTGACGTAACTCAGGCCTGGTTCACGTTGAGAACACTGTTGTGTTTGCAATAAAATCCCCACACATCCATGACCTTTGCAGCACCGTGGTTAGGGATGACGTAAAGGGGAGGAGGGTAACAGTCACACACACACACGGTGCTGTAAGGTGAGCCACTGTGGATTTGCCCTCTGTGCTTCTGTCAATATTTCTGTAGGCTTTTCTTTATTTGGAATAATAAAGGAAACACAACTTCCCCCTTTGTGACGTTCTTAACAGCTGACTAACCAAATGATAAACATCATCGTCGTCGCTCATTCCCTGCAATTTGTTTCATATTCTTTTTTTTTTTAATACTCCTATCTCTAGCCTCGCTCTGATGATTAGTGGTTATCCAAGTTCAGCGGACTTTGTTCAGCTGTAAGACGACACCACGCTGTTCTTCACTCCTGCTGTGACAGAACATTCCTCCCTCAGGCAGAGTCAGAGTCCAGGCTTTCTAAACAGCTGATGTGTCACAGAGGTGTAAGACCGGCTTAGTTCATATATACGATATATATGTAATTCAGTTATGACCTCGGATCTGTGAATCTATCTGATGGATCAACGTGCTCGTCTTACAGATGCGGACGACATTTCAATACATTTCAACAGGGATTCATGTTGATCTGGCTGAGCTCCGATTGAGCTTCTTTGCACTGATATTCCCAGTCAGTGTAAGTTTCCAGATTAGTAACAGGTGTAATTCTTCCAGTGACTGCATTCTGTCACTGTGCTGCCTCTCCTCTCCTCTCCTCTCTAATGACATTACCTCAAGCTTCTCCTCTCAAGTCCCTGAACAATAATCCTCCATCCTCACTCCCTCAGCCTGCACAGGATCAGACACACACTTCCTCCCCAGTTGCAAATCCACCTGTGTACATTTTGTGCGTGTTAAGCCAATAGTTGTTTTGGCAGTAAAATCTATGATCACACTTGAAAAACATCAACATAAAGCATCAGAGAGCCTCATAGTTTAGTTTAACACCAGTATGCATGTTTCTAATGTTTAAAACAAGAACTGGAACTCTGGCTAAACTGAAGGAGCAGACTCTCGTAGACAATCTTCCCTCTTATCCACCTGTTCTCCACATCTCCAAGTCTGTCATGAAGTCTATGCTGTGTCTCAATAGGTCCTCATTTAGCCCCCTAAAAGAGGGGACCCCCATACCAGCATAACTACACACAGGCTCTGTATCACACTGAACCACATGTCCTCTATGTTAGTTATTTATAACCACCACATGAGATGGCAGACTAGCTACCATTTCCTGGACTAGTGAGTACAGGAAATGAATTGGGCTGCAGCTGCATCACATGAGGATCATTGTCTTTCCCTCACAGCACAACTGCGTAATTGCAGGGTTTTTAAAAATAACAACAGCAACAAAGAAATATGACTCATGTTGGTTCACTCCAAGTGCTACAGATCCCTTGAGTCTGTTAGAGTGATGATGCCAACATCATCCTCTAGATAATTCTTGAAAAGGGAGGATCTGCACAACCTGTGTGACACTGAAAGCAAAACAATAGATGCTGCTGAGAGGCTGCATGAGACGTCTTGGAAGAGGTATTCCTGTGACACAGGGAGGGGAGGGCGGGGCACTAAGGGCCTTTAGTCAAAGATGTGGTTTGGAGTAATGCAATCGTTTCCGTAGAAATGCATTCAAGTGGAAGCCTGTCAAGTCATCTGTGAGGTGGAACATCATCTGTGTCAGAAACACACACAGCTGTTTGGGATGTAGTACTTTTATTGCATCTAACGTGATTATATTATTCTTTTCATTGTAGTAAATGAGGACTCCTCCTCCTCCCCCTAAAATGAAAGTCTATTCTGATGTGCGGAGTTGAAAACAGATCATTTATCCATTAGTATTATTTAAATATATATATATATATATGAGATTAGGCATCAGCCTGTGTGGGGTTTAGCAGTTACATGAACAAGTGGTTTTTGCACAAAACAATAATACTTCTATGGATTTAAACCCTAAGAGGGATCAGACGTCATCCCAGGTAAGATCAGAGGGCAGCGCTGACATAAATGAGGCTGTAGTGATCAGAATGTGTCTTTACCTGTTAACCTGCATCACTATAACATGGTTGATATGACAACAACAAACCATTTCTTTCCTAAATAAAACAGTCACAAATCAGTGAAACGTGTATCGATCACTTGTCGATTGGAGGACACTGGTCTGTGCAGTTGGCAGCTTTATGATCTCACGAAGGAACACATCTGTTACAGCGGCGACATGATGAAGATCCTGAGCTGCTTTGACTCGCGTTGCTAAGTCGCAAAACATTAGCTAGCGTTAGCTCGAGCTCCGCCCGGCGGCTTCCTGAGAAGTGTCGCCGTTATGTAATGAACGTACTGAAGTTTTAGTGCAACACACTCTTTAAAAAAACGTTTCATGAAGCAGCAAAAGGGACACAAGCAAACACAAACACACACTCACTCACCACCCGTCACACC
Organism: Genypterus blacodes; assembly: GCF_046128005.1. Lineage (NCBI taxonomy): Eukaryota > Metazoa > Chordata > Actinopteri > Ophidiiformes > Ophidiidae > Genypterus > Genypterus blacodes. The sequence goes on along the minus strand of NW_027466843.1, from coordinate 2,071,465 downwards.
ACAGCCGGACGGTGCGCTTCCTTTTCTCCGGGCTGCACGTTGAAGCCGCCGGCTTACTGCACCCGGCGCCGCTCCCCTCCTCGGTGCTGGCGTGGTTTCCGTTTTTAATCATTCCGACGTGTAAATAACAGTACGAGTCTGACCCAGAGGAGGTTTGGTGTGTGTACAGACACTCGGTTTAGTCTAACCTAATTTCCAGGGCGGCTTCTCACCATGAACAGAGTTTCGGCGCTGACACTGACCTGACCAACGCCTCCTGCTTGTGACGTCATGGCGTGAGCGCTCTGGAGCTGACGTGCGCTCATTGCGTAACGTGTCACGCGATAACATGCCACTCTCTTCTCAGACACTGGAACAACTTGAGCTCAGCATACAAAGATTAAAAACAGATAAACGTGAAACTGAAGACATTTTGAGAGCGCAGATCTCCATAAAAAGTGTTGATATGACTTAAAGAAATAAAAGTGGTTATTACTATTTACTATTGTGTCTGTATGTCTGCTTAAACAGGACTATACTATTACGACTACGAGATGATGCCTAATGCCAAAAGTATCTTAATACTTGCACTTTGCCTTGATTGAAAATCATTCAAATCTATGTAAAAACAGTAGCATTCAAAACTAAAACGTGGTATTCAAGTTTGAGTCGTTTATATTTGATGTTTAGACAGGGTTTGGTGCTTACTGTGTCAGCAAAGAGCACAGGGGTGTGTATCGGTACAAAGAAGACTGGAGCAAGGGTTGGATTTAGAACTGGTACATGAACAAAGGCTCTCCACAATGGAAATTTAACTTGTTAAGCAAAATTAGAGAAATTAGAGCATTTAGACTTCTTTCTGGATGTTTAGTTTGGCATAAACAAATAACACATCAGGTTTCTGTTGGATTTTGCACCTTTCCCACCTTGGCTCATCCTTCTGCCCGCCTTTATTTCACTGAGATATGTATATGCATGTATTTTTCAGATGTTTTGAATGAAATGTTACATTTGATGAGGAAAGTCTGAACACCAGCATTGACCAAAGATGTTTCCATGATACAGAAACAGCTGGAGAGGGTCAACTCAGGTCAGCTTTGATCGTACTCTAGGAATCACTGATGGAATTTCAGCCAATAAATCCATTAGCGTTCAATGATTAGTGAAGATAAGTAAATTTGAGTATGTCAAAGCAAGTCATATACAGTTGTTTACCAGGCTGCGTATTTAATTATCTGATGCTTAGACAATTCTTCCAGAACTAAACAGCTTTTTTAGCCACACAGTTTGTAATGAAGTTTATGAGGGTTACAGATGAGGGTTATTTCTGTGAACTGCTTCTCTTCTCCTTGTCCTGTGTGCGATGCTACTCTACTGTTTGCCGCATGCACAGGAGCACACAGTGTAGTGAATCATGAACATAAAGAGCTGAAGTCAGATTGTGAGCAGTGTACTGAATTTCATCCTAATCCAATCAAGGCAAGGAGCAGCAAATACAAACAAAACCTACTATGGCAGATAACAAGACGTGAAAGAACTTAATCTCAGTTTCTTTTCTTTATTCTGTATAACACAGAGGGCATTAAAGTTCCAACACTGGGGACATTTTGGAATGCTGCTGACACCAGCTCACCATGGCTAGTGTGACCTTTCATGACCTCTAACACTTTAACATACATTGCAGTACAGGTTATGATTAATAACATAACACTTCTTCATGATCCTGAGATAAATTAACAGTGATGCATATTTTCTCATTTACCATGATGTCAATATAACATCTACTTACTCAAGCACTCAGAAAAACTCAAAAAAACAGGTTTCCTTGCTGTGAGCAGGCAGTAACATCTGCTGCGACTTTCTGCAGAAGTCGTGATAAAAATCTAAACATAATAGAAAAAAAGGAAGCGGTTGAGTGTAAAGGAAGGTACAGTAGCTGTGCTGTACAGAGTGTAAACCTGAGTAAGGGTGGTAGTTGAGTTAGAGCTGACTGACATTTCAGACGTCATCTAAGTCTGAAGAGAGTCAAATAAAATCATCACAATTAGACTTCAGAATAAGACATTCAGAAATTTAAGACAAATTATAAAGAGACTACAAAAATATAATTTACTGTGAGTAATATATGTAGAAAATGTTAAGATCTAATCTTATTGTATCGTATAAAGTAATATGGTCCTTGAGGTGAACGTTTTGTCAGAAGATCAGTCAATCCAAAAACAGCCAACAAACACTTGTCTGTGTTATTCTGTATGCTTGCTTCCCCCCCCCTTAAGTTTGTATTTTATATTGGTAGCTGCTATAACATTGTCTTGTGCTACAAGCCAGGCCCTGAGTGTGTGGGTTTCCCTCCCACACCCCTTGTGTGTCTGCATACACCCCTGCACGCCTCTTAAGACTGTCAATGATCGCCTGGTAGTCTTTCTTTTCAAATACAATCATTTACTGGAGCCTCTCCATGGACAAGAACTACAAAATGTTGGGTCTGGATTGATAAAATTTCATCACACATAACGGAGATGAATCCCTAATTGGGAATAATACTTTCCATCGCTTAGAACCCAAATGTGCGTACTAGTGACATTATGCAGCTTTTTTCTTCTTCCTTCTTCCTTTGTTATACCCTCGCCCAAACCAGCCGCCCTGCACAGCTGTGGCATCTGCTTGGCCCCAGAGCTCAGCAGAGTTGTTATCCTGCCCAGCAGAGGGAGCTATAGCCTCACGAGTATGGCTTGTGTCCTCTTTAGGCTGCAAAGGTACGGCCAGGTGGAAGATGGGATCCTCTGCCCTGAGAAGAAATGTGTTGTTGAGAATCCCCATTGACTGAATTTGACTAAAAATGATGTAGAGTTCCTTTCAGACACTTGGCTTTCGGCGAGGGCACACAAATATTTTGATCGCTCATTTTGTAATTTCAGTGTTGGGCTCTTTAGTGTGGTTCTTACTTGTCATACACGGGGATCTCGATGTTCAGCTCCTGCATTAAAAGTCCCATGACGTCGTCGCACCTGCCATGAATTTTCAGCGTGGCGAGATCATCTTTGGGCGTCCACTAAAACACAGCAGTTGCCCCATAATCAGACAACAGCGGTGATTCATTAACATCACATTGAAATTCAACTTGAAATGATGAGTGTGAGCAGACCTGGAGGTTAATAATGTAGAGTTTGGGCCTTTTGTTTGCCGGCCTGTTCATGCACCACAGACAGGCATATTTCTTCAGCACCTGCATGAGAGACAGACAGCACACACACTAGTGAGAACAGAGCACATGCTACAAAGAAATATGAATCAACCCATCAACTATGATTCAGATAAAATACAGCATTCTATCATTGCTGGACCCTAATAAAGACTTTCCGTCTACATATCGTGGTTTATACATCCCACCTTCAGACTGGAGCCCAAACACAGGATGACGTCGGCCATCTCGGCTCCCTCTGCGGCTCCCCTCCAGTTGAGCGGTTGCTCCAGCGTCCCTCGCTCCCCAAAGTGCACTATAGTGTCCCTGAGCTCTCCGTCACAGTGGGAGCATCTCCGCCCCGTCGCATGCCGATGCAGCGATGTCCGTTCCGTCACGTCAAATAAACGCACATACTCTCTAGCTGGGGAACAGGATGTACACACCTGGTGAGAGGGAGAGGAAATCTGCATGTTAACATAACCTCATAGGTTTAGACAAGGAGAGAATAAAATCATTCACAAAGCAGTGGTTTGTTCAGCATTACTTAAACCCAATAAGGGCGCAAGATGGAACTTCAAGTACTAGCATAGTACTCTATCACACTATATATCAATTCATTCTTAGTTTAGGTTGCCTACCTTTGACTGTGTGTTCATTGTTGCCTGTGACTGTCTTACTTCTCAATGATCTTTCCCACCTGCACCTTCCATTAGTTAAGAACTACTATGACGCTGATGTTGCGTTACTGCCTACTACTACCACCACTAATAAAGTGTGTATGTGTGTGCGTGCGTGTGTGCGTGTCACCTCAATAAACATATTCCCATGGAGCTCAGACAGGGCATGTTTGGGAAGACCGCTCCGTAAGTGAAGTCCGTCACAGTTCTGAGACACAACATGCTTCACCTTTGGAGAGAAACAGACATAAATGCCACCGCAACATCAATCTGCACACATTTTTACACAGGAGTCACATAATATACTGTCACACTTTCAAGCTAGGTTTTGATCTCATTCAGATGCGAACATGTCAATCTGAAATGTGTCTTGCGTGCCCCTCTATGCTCTACACATGCATTACAGAGGGGTCAACGCAGGGCAGCCATGATACAGCGCTCTTGGTCCATACGGGACTCCAACCGGCGATCCTCCGGTTCCCGAGTCCCTATGTACTGAGCTACTGCAGCCTCTCAGTGGCTCAGGTCTGCAGCTGACCCTCACCCTAAACAGCTGAGTTGAGAACTGAACAACAGAATTCAAATCTATCATACAGTGTGAGGGTTAAATCAACTGTCATTAATCAGTACAAGGTCTGTCAAGTAGTGTCTGATCCAAACTCAATTCCAGTCAGGAGGTCTTCGGCACAGTCAGAACACCGTGTCACTCTTCACGAGCATGACCTGTCAGTCTGGAAGGTCATCAAGTTAAGTGTTCCATACCAGCTTCTCCTTCTGCAGCATCCTGATGCACATGTGTGTGAGCGTGGGGTCGGCTTTACTCAGGTCTGACGAACTTTTTCAAGAAAACAAATAAAAAGAATAATTGAATCTTCAACACGTGACGAAATTGACTTCACACGCAACATGTCATGGTCAAGAGAGCATGTAGTGTGTGTGTCTCACCTGACAGCGTGGCCCTTTTGTAGCTGTGTCCACACTCCATTAGGGCCCCTGTAATCAGGGATGGAGGCAGCCTAGGATACAAGACATCGTCAGTTCAGAGGAAGTAAAAAGTGGAAAGATGGAGGTGGAAGATGCAGAGTTGGGCTTACCGTGCTGATGCCTGCGCCGGTGTAAACCACCAGGTGTTTGGCTTGTTTGATGGCTACAGCCAGCTGCCTCACTTTAGTTTTGAGCTCATCAGTATGATCAAATACCTGCAGGGTGTACGGGAAAAATACGATTCTTCAGGTTTACAACCGCACACTCCTGAAGAATAACTGCTTGGCAGAAGCTCATGCACAAAAATAGAATGTATGTGATTCAAGTGACAATGTGTTCATATATAATCACAGTTTAGATTCTGTGTCAATTGACCAACATTATGGTCCGGAACTATGTGAGGAAATGATCTAACAAACATTACATAGTTTAATTAGACCCTGTGTGCAGCAATATCATTTCTTGTTTTATCAATAACTAAACCTGCCACAGCAAATGCGCACATTTGTGGCACCGGTGCGTTTGGGGTTGTAAAGTGTAATGACGTCTGCATCCACCAGGGGCCGCTAAAAGACTCATTACTCGTGTTGGTCAATAGCGCCCTTTAATACTGAGGAAACGGCGTAGTGGAAGCAGGAAGCATTTTGTCATTTATCAATAACACCATTTGATAACAGCAAACTGGCTTAACTTTGTCTACATTTAAGTGAAATGGTCCCCAGTGAGCTGCCCAGACTTATCCTCACCTCTTCCTGCTTCCTCTTCAGCACATTCCTGCGGACCTCTCTCTTGCACAGCTCCTCCACTGTGTCCCCGTGCTGCAGCAGAGCGGCCGCCTCCTCCTCCGTGCGCTCAGCCTCCTCCTTCTTCAGGATCCGCGACACCTTCAGTAAGCAGGTGAGGACAGTGAGTGTGATGGACTGTATGCTGAACACCACACACACAGGGTGCTGAAGCTAGCAGCAGGACACAGCTACCTGTAGAAAAACACACAACAATGGTGTTTTCTCTCCTTACCAGTTTAAAAACATTCCTCTCGCTTTCTCTCTGGAGGATCTTTGCCTTTTCCAGCGCTTTCCTCTCCACTCGGGAAGGACCACCGGCGTGCGCCTCCTCCGCCATCCTCCCGTAAATCAGCTGTGAAAACAAAGATCCCACCACCAGCACAGCCACAGCGGATGTTGTCCAGGTGAAAATGAAGACAGAACGCACAGCGCCCACTGCTGGTGGGAGGCAGGAAACACTCGACAAACTCAACAGTGATACCGCAACTTTTAACAAACATTTATTACAAACCAATAAATAAATAACATGTGAAACAGTGTAAAAACAACTACAAAAGTGTAATTTGGCAGATATATAAACCAATACAATACTCTAGTTCAACTATTAAGGCAACACCTAGGAATAGCTTTTCAAGTGTCTACATACATATACACATAAGTCTCCTACAAAAATACTATTCACACCAAAGGCGTGCCATCAGCATGTGCTTATACATCTGGAGAGTAAATACATAGTGGCAAAAGTATAGGCACATCTGTAGGATGGAGGTAAACATTAGTTCTTCTGGCACAGTTCAGATCAGTCTCTCCTTGTGCCTTTTTGTTCAAATGAATATTGAGCAATGGGAAAACATCAACATCAATCACAGAGCTTTAAAAACAATTACCGGGTTTAAAAAGGGGGGAAACTGTCAGTGCTGTAGGAGCGATGAAGAGAGGAACAGTTACCGATGATCAATTCTAGATATAATAGAATTTTGTCATGTAAGCTTTGACAGTACAGATGTAGTGATGTCGTATCCCCACATCTGTGCAGCCACTCAACAAATGAGGAAGAGCTCATTAAGAGTGGCATTATATTCACAGAGTTACTTGAAGTCTCGCCGAAATGTGGACGAAATCAGGGCACACGGAGCAATGCACAATAATATGCTGCTCAACAAATGTGGATGCTTGTAAGTTCCACAAAAACTGTGTAAATCACTGGAGGATTTATTTCTCACTGGGGCCAATTACGAAAGTGTCAACGTGGTCTACTGGAGGACGAGTTCTCTGGGACTCTCTGAGGATTGGCTCTGAACTGTTTGGGTTTGGTTCCTCGCGGCTGGTCAGCTGAGAGTCCCGTCTGGTTTCCGGCCCTCATCAAAACGCCCCTGCGTGTTTCTCCTGCCTTCTTCTGAATCCTGGTGGAATGGAGAAGAAAACAGGTTTTGGCCGCTGGTGAAGCTTCCGTCTATTCTTCACTCTCTCTCCGTCTTTACCCTCTGGTGATAGACTTTCAAATAGATTTTTTTTGGGATTTTACTTTTAGTTACAACTGATTTGCATGTGATGAATTTTCAACTCATCCGCAAAATATGATGAGCTTATGGCAAAGTCCTGAGCAGGTTAAGACATTTGACGTCACTTCTTCATCCAGTGAAACTCACATCACACCTCTCTTCCTCTCCAGTGACTTCTGCGTTCCAGCTGACAGAGAATTCTTGCCTCTGGGACCGCCTGTGTGCTCACTCTGAACACACACACACACACACACACACACAAAGACAGACAGACACACACACAATGTAACGGTTACTCTCCCATATTACCTTTCGTTTGTCATTTTAGTTACCTCACTACTTACATGTACTAACCTCTCCTCAAGTGTGTGTGTGTGTGTGTGTGTGTGTGTGTGTGTGTGTGTGTGTGTGTGTGTGTGTGTGTGTGTGTGTGTGTGTGTGTGTGGTAAAGCTGCTTTTACCTGTCTCCTGAACTCTCTCTCTCTGGCCAGCCTTATGTCCCTGATGATCATCTCCATCCTCTCTCCTGCAGACTGGCTGAAGAATATGTCGTAGACCTCATAATGTGCAGCACGCAGCTGTAGTAGGAAGCACAGAGCACTGAGGTTTAAAAGGACAATCAAATGATCAGCAGTGGTTAAGTGCTGATTGTTTGATGGTAGTGTGTAGATGTTAACAACAAGTGTTTGGCTTTATACCTGCAGAGTGACTCTGTCCTTCAGTAAGAGATCCTGTCTGATGCCGAGTTCTTTGTCAGGGCTCTGCTGCTGGAAGGCCTGCAGGAACTGGTTGGTGTCCTGAGTGTCCACACACACACACACACACACACACACACACACACACACACACACACACACACACACACAGTCAAATCTGTAACAAATTAAAGATGTCAACAAGCTTTTACAATTACACACACAACCAACGTCACTGTCCTTACTGTTCAGTGGCTCTGACCCAGCTGTGGACCAATGAGACACAAAAGGGAGGAGAGGAAAAGAATGACACAAAAAAGGAGAGGAGAAACGTCTCACACACACACACACACAAATAGGAGGGCAGATATTCTACCCGTCTCCCTGCTCACCTTGATGGTGCGACGCAGCTGTGCCACTTTCTCCGTCCTCATTAGCCTGCGCGTGAGGAAACCCTGGACGACTGCCGACACCAGGGGGCGGTAGCACTCCGACAGAGAGCCGGAGAGCTGAGGCAGAGGAGGATGAAAAGAGAGGGAACAATGAGAGAGTGAATAATGAGGAACAAGGGGGAAGAGAGAGGAGAATACTAATTCCATCAATGACAACCAATTAATTTCCCACACACAGATTTCTCAAGGTCTTTTGGCTGGCATCTGTTTAGCACGTCACCACAAGTGGACTTGGAAGCTTATCATCATAATAGGAAATAATAAGAAGCAGATTGTGCCGCGGCTCACTTGTTGATTCTAAAGCCGCTGCACTGGGAAAGAGAACAATAACAGATAACGTGAGTTCCGGAAAAAGATTAAGACATGAGCCGGTGTCTCTTGTCAAAGGGGAAATATCAATTTCTCCCAAGTGTGTCGGGCTGCCGGTGATGATTAAATACACTCTGGATACACACTGAATACGCAGGCCGGGCCTCATCGCATCGCATCACTGACATTCATTACATAACTAATGTGTTGGCAGTACCTGAGAAGAGGGAAAGGTCAGCGTGTCCCTGAGACTTGAACCTGATGAGGGACAAGGGAAGGACACATTCTGCAGATGACAATGCACTGACAACGCCTGAGACAGAGAGAGAGAGAGAGAGAGAGAGAGAGAGAGAGAGAGAGAGAGAGAGAGAGAGAGAGGAGAGAGAGAGAGAGAGAGAGAGAGAGAAACAGAAAGGAGAAATAAGTAATAGGGAAGGAAAAGAATGAGAAAAGCAGTATGTGGTGGTTGTGGTGTGTGTGTGTGTGTGTGTATGTGTGTGTGTGTCTGGGGTAGGGGGCATTTGTGCTTTTGGGAGCAGGCACGGTTGGAAAATATTGAATTGGAAAGGACAGCAAATGAGGCAGGAGGAAGAAATTAATTGAGGGTAGAGAGGAAGAGACAGAAGGGGAGAGACGGGGCACAGAGAGGCAAGAGGGAAGAGATGAGACAGGGGGCAGAGGAGGAGGAGGAGGAGGAGAGGGATAAAGGTGATGATGAGAAAGGAGAGACGGAAAAGGGTATTACAACCAGCGAATACGATGGTGGAGGAGGTAAGAGACGAAACAAAGAGAGGGATGAGCGCAGATTAGAAAAAGAGGAGAAGGAGCAGGGACCATTAGCGTCGGCACTCGGCGGGCCAATCTGGCACTTAACCACAGACGCTCATGAATTAAACAAATTATCCTTCCTTTTCTGTGTCAACTCCCTCAGTCCCCCTCCTGCCGCTACCAAAGAGTCCAGCGAGCTCCCCCCCCCCCGCTCACATTACAACGCAAATGACGGAAGGACGGACGGGGAGTCAAAAATAAGTCTTTTATTAAAACAGCTTATGTTAATTATATTGTTGTTAGGGAGAGACTGTAATTAATAAGGCAAGGACACTGGCCAAGAACAAATACACACAGGATGGAGATACAAGAACTGGCAGCCAAAGAACAGCAGGCGTCCTTGAAGACGTGCACGTGCGAGCACACACACACACACACACACAGTCACACAAACACAGGGACCATTCCTCTGAAGGATCTAATGAAACATTTATGCTTGAATCTTTTACAAGGTCTCTTGTAATAAGCAGGTGTCTGTAGTCTGCCCACATCCTGAGTCTCCAGAACCTAACTCTAACAGGTAAGGGTGTGTGTGTGTGTGTGTGTGTGTGTGTGTGTGTGTGTGTGTGTGTGTGTGTGTGTGTGTGTGTGTGTGTGTGTGTGTGTGTTTCCCCTCAGGATTCAGAGGAACATTTGGGATCAATGTAGGATCACGGCTCGTAGTAGGAAGCCTTTGGTCGTATCAAAGAGGTGGAACTTGAGCAGGACGATCATAACTCATTGCTCATGGGTGACTTTGGGTGGAACCAACCAACCACCTCTGCCAGATTAATTAATGGCAGCTGTTCTCCAATTACATGGTGGTCCATCAATAGCAATTGATGCACAACAATAAGTGATGCAATCTGTGAGACGATGTAAACATCAACATCTTTCTGTCCTCTTCTCGGCTATTCTTTATATGCATTTCATTGGTTAAGTGGTTGTTAGGATTCATTTTCAAACAGCAAACTGTGTGTGTGTGTGTGTGTGTGTGTGGTGGTGGTGAGAAGCAGATGCCAGTTCAGTCTTGCTGCAGGCTGAAGTGACCGTCTAACCACAGAGCAGAAGGTGACATGGAGGCTCTCAGCACCTTATTGTGTTATATTGTCAGCAAGAGTGTCTGGTAAGTTATTCTACAACTGCCCGGTAAATACCTACAATGTACAAGGTTTCATTTGGACATAGTGAAAAAGAAAGAACAATGTCACCACTATTGACTGATGATAGAAAAAGGTCCGGTTCTTTGCATCTTTAACCTTCTGTTTACTTCGTGCCAGCTTCCTGTATTACCAAATGAATTACCTCTAATTACTAATAGCCTTGATGTATCTCTCTCTCTCTCTCTCTCTCTCTCTCTCTCTCTCTGTGTGTGCTGTACGTGTCCATTGTCTCACCTGAAGTAGTTCTTCCTGTTGTCTCCTGTGCTGATCTTGCAGGGCTCTGACCTGAGCAGCATGGGCCAGTTTCATTTGCTGCTGCTTGTCCTTCAGACCACCGTGACCTTCACTCCACCGCACTGCAGCTACAGGCAGGTAGCAAAATATGATGTCACACATGAAGGCAAACTGTGGTCAAGACTCAATCTGATACAACTGATACAAGAGGAGGGGCCAGTATTTAGGTTTATATTCCAACAGAAGACACACACACACACACACACACACACACATACACACACACACACACACACAATACTGATGTTTCAGATCTAAGTTGTCAGTCTCATTGGTGCCAAACAAGACAATCATGATGCATTTTCTTTTGTAATATAATAAGTTTTAGGTACTACAGCTCTTATTTTGCTAATAGCGAGACACATGTCCCCCCTGCCATGGTCTTACCTCTGGGGGTGCTGGAGTTGGGTCTGATCACAGAACCAGCCCTGGTATCTCCTCCCTTTTCTTTGGCATCGTCTGTGACATGCATGAGAAGTCTTCGCTTGACCTTGGACGTGCCTCCCTGACCTTCGCTCAAACCTTCTGGGGTTAGCCCCTTCTCCTTAACGCCATGGCCGTTTGAGCCCCAGTTGCCCTCCGGCCCTTCGAGGTGCCACAGGCCAGACGGGGCGTCCACATCGTAGGACTGATTGAGAGAGTGAGAGTGTGTAGAGTCCTTCTCCTCCACAGTGCCCTCGCCGCTTCTGTCCACTGGCTGGTCACTGGTATCTGACAGCGTCGAGCTTTCACATGGCACGGTGGTTTCTGATGGAAAGGTCCTAAATACGTCACGAACGCGCATCCGCTGGGTTTGAGAGAGGGAACATTTTGGTTGCTGCTGCCCACAAGTCTTGCTTTGTCCTCCATTACTGGGACGTTTTTCCTTTTCTGGCTCTGTAGTTGAGGTGTTTGTATCTTTTCCATGACCTTCACCAATGTGACTTTCCTGCACTATGACAGGAATACTGTTGATGATGCTTGGCTCAGGTCCCGTCTCTCTGTGCATGTTCTTGTGATTGTTCGACTGTATTCTCTCCTGCTGGTCTTGCTCTGTATAATTGCTATCAACCCTGATCGCCCGCTCATTCTGACCGTACTGGGCTTTTTTAAATTGGTCACAGTGTTTGATGCCTTTAGAACGCAAATCGATCTGTTGATTGTCTTGGGTTTGGCTGTGATTGTCTGAGTTCTCTGCGAGTGCAGAGATCAGTTCTTTAAGACTGGAGAGGTTTGACTCCAGCTGATCTATGTGCAGTGAACTCCTGGCTAAGACTCTTGTTACTCCTTCTACTTCAACCATGTCATTTACATTCAACCTAGCATTGATCAACGATTTCCTGTTTGGAATCTCAGCTCCATCAGCAACATCTCCATCTTTGATAGCGCCTTGGCTCTTGCAGGGAACAGGACTCACAGATGTGGGACAGGTGGTATCCTGCTCACTGGTCAGGCCAAACGGCTGCTTGGGGAAATCTGCTCTTTCTTTGGGCTCCATTATGACCTCTTGTGAAACGTTATTTTGGGGGTCTGATTGTCCTTCAACTCTTGTCATCACCATAGCATCATTATCATTATCAACTGTTAAATTGGTGCTTTTAGGTGTAAGATTTTCCTTCATCTTGTTGTCTTCCTTGACTATACCCTCTCTCAGAATTATCTCCTCATTTTCAAAGGACTTGGGAGATGTTTCCAGTGAAAATGTGCCGCTCCTCTCTCTCGTTTTCTTCTCCTCTGAAGGGACAGTGCCCTTGCATGGGACTCCATCATTCTCCTTATCAGAGAGGCTTTGCTCATCCTCCCTTGGTTTTTCTTGGGTTCCTTCCTGGAATTTTGCGTTCTTGGCTTGGTTCTTAAGCATCCGTTGGTACCGCACGTACTCCCTAGATTTCTTAAGCAAGGACTGGAGACTTACTTTGTAAGGCTCCGCAGAAGCATTTAAGTCTGCTTTGCCTTCCTGGTTGTCTTCCTCTGTTGAACAGTGATCCGTGGTTAATGTCTGGGAAAATCCTGAATTTTCCAAAAGGTCAGTACTTAGTAATACAGAGACTGAGCCCTCATTGGTGTCTTCAATTTGATCTTTGCAGAGTTGTGCAGTTAAGGCAGGGCTATCACACTCTTCAGATGTTCCAACTGGAGATTGGCTGCATTCGACCGACTCGTGTTGAGATGAGGTATAACAAACATCTTCAACTGGGTGAACAGCTATAACGTTTTTACAAAAGGACAAGTCTGTTCCACTCTTCTCTAGTTCCTCTCCATCCACAGGAGAGTGGCTGATAATGTTTGGCATCTTGGCTATTGTGTTGGAGGTGTTGTGTAGGAAAAACCCAATTGTACTATTGGCTTCATCCAAAGAGCTACAGCCATCATCTGCTGTCTCAACCCTTCCATGCACAATGGCGCTGTTTTCAACATTCTCGTATGGACCACATTCTGAAAAAAGTGAATAGTGGTTTGCTCCATTTAGGTAACTTGTCTCTGGGTGTGATCCCTGTTTGACCTCACAATCAATAAGGCATCCGTCCTGGTACTCTGACTGAGGTGTAACATGATTTGTAAAGAAGGAACTATATGTAGTTGATGTCAGTGGAGGAAAACAGACTCCATCCTTTCCATTGCTTATGTCTGACGGCAGCGAGAACATCCCATTATCTTTGGTTCCTGTGACGACATCACTCTGAGATACTGATCCAAACGGACAATCTGCGTTGAAGTTTGATTCTTGAAACAGCTCCTCCAGTGTTGGTGTTTTCCTCAGCTGTGATTCATGACAGAAATAAACAAACATGAGGACAGACAACAGACCTTTGTGAAGAAAGACATCAGACAAAAACTAAACACTGATGGCTGCTATTCAAACAAAACAACTGCGAGTCTGTGCAGTAATAACTATTTTGAACTGCTCTCACATGAAGTAAGAATATACTCCCTAATTATATGCGACCATAGACAAGTAATCAGTCAGGACTTTACCTGAACGGTCTGTAGAATAGTTTGTACGTAGGCCATTCTTGATTCGGCTTTCAAAAGCCTGCGTTCACCAGCGTTTGTTGCTTCAGTTTTGTGTCGTTGCATTTCCTCTCGCCGTTGCCTTGACAACTGTTATCATTAGAGAGCAGAGCAGATACAGAATTAGCAGTCACTTAACAGTCATAAACACATGGTGGTTTTTAAATAAATTCGTATTTTTCACGTATAACCCCACTGCTTAATCTAACTTTAACCTGATCCAAATTCCCACCATGACTCCCTTTCAGGTGCTGTTTGTGCAGATATGACAAGATATATAATACACACGTTGTTTTAACGTAAGCAGTAAAGCAGGTTTTGAATCAAAATAAGTATATACCAGGGGTGGAAGGATGGGTTTCCCATAGAAACGGATGAGGGAAGTTGGTGTGGAGGCTATATCATCCTCATCCTCAATCTTTGTCAGCCCGGATAGGCGACGCTGCATGAACTCTTCGTAATCCTCCATCAGAACGTTTTTCCTGTTCTTTCCTCCCCGTTGACAACCTCAAGTCGCATTAGAATACTGTTGTGGCGGTTGGCATCACTACAATGTAACGGCTACCTGCTAACAATTTTAGCTATTAGCTAGTTAGCGAGCTAGCTTTTTAGCTTTTGTTGCCCTGGTTAGCGTCTAATGCCGAACATATTTTACGTCAAATAAAGGAGCGCTGCTAAGAGTTGTATGAGCGTGCCGCAGACCGTAATCCAGGGCATACAAACAGTAATATGGCGTCAGAAAGCTGTTTGGTAGCAGAGCAAACGTCTCCTGCGGGTCACTGTTTACATTTTACCGCCTCTCTTCCCGGGGAAACTCACTGACAGTTTGGAAACTAGCGAGAGACGCCCGGAAAACCTGGAGTGGATTCACGGTATCTGGATTAATCAGGTTAAACCTTGAACGCACCGCCGCGGTATATAAAAACATTTTCCAGCTAACTAAGAATGAAACCACACCAGCCAAACACAAACTCTCCACACACCAAATGGCCCCTTCTGCGGATCAATAATAGGGCGTCACAGATTCATATAATCCAGACTGGTTGAGGCTGGAGGGAGGCGATGTCAAATTAATATACTGCCATCTGCAGACTGAGCGTCTAAACAAAGAAAGGCTGAAATGGACAAAGGGATTTGTGGAAATAGTCTGCATACAGTAGGGGTAAACAATTAGAAGTAATTTAAACTACATGTGCTTTAATGAAAATAGTGCATAGATAAGATAGCTGCAGTGCGTTATATCCGTTTAAAATAGAATCAATGCAACAGTACTTGGAGGCTGATTCGCCTTAAAACATGTTTATTGGTCATATACAAAATAAAGTAAGCTGTTTATCAACAAACATACAGTATATACATCAATAAATTAAAAGATGCATCAGACTGATGATGAAACAATTAATTTTATGATTACCAATACCTTGTCATCATCACTTACATATCTACAAATTGCAAAAAAGTACAATAATTTAGTTGAAGATAAATACTTACAAAGACTGTCACATTTTAAGTATTTTCCCATAGAAAGTACTGTCATAGAATAATTTATTACACCCCATACAGAAATATTACAAAACACAGAATTTCCTATTACAAGGTCATTTCTGAATAGGCTAAGCCATATTCTCACAAACTCACTACTTTTCTATAGCTTTAAATTGACCATTATATACTTTAGAAACACAAAAATATTCCAGCTCCCTTGAGCAAACTAGTTAAATGTTCACCAGTACACCACATACTGTATGGTTTGATGAGAAATAAAAATGAGAGGGTAAAAAAACTAAACAAAAAAACTCTGGGGAAGAATTAATTTTTCGCGCGTGTGTGTGCGTGTGCGTGCGTGCGTGCGTGCGTGCGTGCGTGCGTGTGCGCGTGGAAGCCAAGCGAGAGAGGGAGAGAGAGCAGAGTGGGAGACAAAGCGAACATTATTGATGAAAACACCAAACAAACGATCAAAGGAATTCTTGGTTCATTTACTCTCATTGATCGGCATCAGAGGTGAAAGGGTTTTACAGTCTAGTGGCATGATTCACTAGACAGGAAAACAACTGAATGGCTTCATACTGATTGGTCAAGCAGCAAGATAAGGAGTTAATGATTTGCATCTTAGAATAATCGTATGCTTGAGAGAAGGGCGCAACAGCCGACAGAGTTCACATCAATGCCGACTGTATAAACAGGAGTGAAATGTGAAGTGGGAAACTCTGTGTTTTATCAAGTGAGTCCACAACATTCCTGTTAGCTATTGTAAAATGTTTATGAACACGGGAAGTAGTGCTTGCTTGGTTTTATGATGAAATGGCCCCATGCAGGCAGTGCCAAACAAGGTCAGCATGTCCCACAATGCTCTGCTGTGAAAAGCCCCAGTGCAACCCAGTCTGGATTATCATTAGCTCACTGCTGACCAATGGCTGCTCTGCAGCGGCCGGTGGGAGACATGCACGACAACACACCGTCACTCTGACCCAAGTCACAGCTTCACATGGGATGGAAAACATGACAAAAAGTGGAATCAAACTATGGAAGACAAAACATCATGATCAACCTGAAGTCAAATGGAGGATCTGTGTGAAAAGTAAAGCATGTTTCACTTCTGTCTGATCCCAAACTGAACTTGGGGGAAGTAGTTGCAGTGTAATTGACTCCTTTCACAGTTAACGTAATACTTGAGAGAAAAAAAGAAGGAAGCAAAGTAACCTACCCCATTGTAAGCCAGATTTAAAGACAGGGACAAACTGTTAGTGGTATTTGATAAGCAAATATAGTTAAACATTCTGGCTATCCTGTAAGCTTTTAACCTCGTCACTTCACATTCTACCTGAAATGAAGACACATAACTTCAGACAACTACAAGAGCAGAACTGTTCCAGTGTAGCAGACAAATGCTACCCGCTTGCATAATTTCAGATGCCCATTTACCAACAGTGACAATGTTGCCATATGTACAGTATACTCACTTCATTTGCATCCTCTTTAAAAGAGGGGAACACAAAAAACACAATACAAACTATGTCCAAACATATTTTGTACAACGGGACAGTGGCGTGTTTTGACAAGAACCATGAAGTTTCAAGCTTTTGTTCTATCCTGACGCGACCTCGTCGTAGCGCCACGTCTCATCCTATCTTTATCACAACATGACCATATATCACAATAGACCTTCCGGTCTAAAACAGGACAATGACATCATTTGAAAAGTAAATGTAACAGGCAGTCACCAACAGAGAGAGAGAGAGATTATATGGAAGCGGGAACAATTTCACAGATCACCAATCCTAGAATCCCGTCCATATAAAGCATTGCAAAATACATTCTGTATAACATAAACATTTGGCGACTGGTACCTAGATTAGCTTGTAGGGAAAGTCCCATTGAATTCATGTGCTGAAATAAAAATGTATCACACATTTTCATTTGACATTTGTAGCCGTCTAGTTTCACGGTTGGTTGAACTGGCAAAATGTTATCAGTGTAAGCTTTATTCAATTCTTTAAATCTCAACCCCTCCCCCTTCTTATCGGTCACCTTTCGTGTTTGAATTATAGACTAACGCAGGTACAGATGACACTTTTCTAATCTCAGTAAATGCACAGTAGTAGGTTGCTAATGTAATTTTCTTCACAGTGGAAAGTAGCAGTTCAGGTAAAACACGACTCATGGATGTTTGTAATGTTTTTTGTCATGGTAAATGTCTTATACGTATGTTAAGGACTCAGTTTGAATCAGGTGTTGGCTAAAATGTTTGAGGCAATTGGACATCATAATGGTAAACCTCACCCTTTGACAGGTGAGACATTTAAGAGAAATAGATTATTTTTCTTCACGTGATAAAAACAGCACACAGAACTGTTTCACTTCCCTGGCATTTACACTTCAAAAACAAATAAAACAGCATCACCATTAAATATACACATCAATAGGAAATGTACACAGCAAAAAACAAATGATCTTAATTACACACCACAAAAATAACTTATTAAAAGAGCAAGAGTGATGGCAGATGCAGCCTTGTAGACTTTCGCATCCCTGTTATCTCCAATGCCAGATGACCTGAATACGCCACATCACCGAGGTCAACCACAACACTTAACTTAACTCACAGGTCATTTCTTATCTGCAACAATGACTCTGCAAAGACCAGAAGGAAAATAATGAATGAAGAAAAAAGAAATGCACAAGTC
The DNA here is from genome assembly GCF_046128005.1 of Genypterus blacodes. Taxonomy (NCBI): domain Eukaryota; kingdom Metazoa; phylum Chordata; class Actinopteri; order Ophidiiformes; family Ophidiidae; genus Genypterus; species Genypterus blacodes. The sequence goes on along the minus strand of NW_027466843.1, from coordinate 2,053,459 downwards.
TGAGGCTGAATTTCGGGGCATGTTATTGTTAGAAACAGACTGCCGTTATGTTTGGAGCCACAACCTGCTTTGCTCTGAAATCAAACAAGAATCAACGTCACATAATGGAGCGGTGAACATTACCTCGTCACATACCTACACAGCACACGTCACACGCTAGCCCACGGTTACAAACACGTGCCTAGTCACTAGAGAAAACAAAGCTATTGACTTCAGTAGTTAAGCCACTTTTGGTACAATTGCAAAATAGAGAGATACTGTTTATCAAACAGATTTTGTTATACCTTTTCTTTTACAGGTTGTTTACAAACAATGCAAAGATAATTGTCTTTATAAAATTCCAGACTTCACCATACAAAGACAAAGATTCCATTTGAGTATAGCACACCACATAAGACTACGTTTATGGTACAGCTCATGGGAGATAACATCCATTTGTGTGACTGGAAATTCAAGCAAAACATCTGCACATCTTTCTTTTTGACAGCTGAGATGTCTGTGTTTGTTGTGTGATTAGTCAGCGGTCACATTTGCTCATCAACCAGAGAAAACCACTTTGACTCAGTTTTGGTTGTTGACGTACAAATTGGAGTCAAACATAAAATCCCCTTTTTCTTAATGGACGAACTTCTAAGTCACATAAATTGGTGTTACTATATTGTCATTATTGTTTTCATTATTAATAATCCTGATGGCTACTAAATGGGTCTTACAACAATACACCGCAATAGTTAAATGCTGTCACAACCTGATTCCTGATTGGTCAGTGTGTCTCATTAAGCACAGGTACAAGCAGACACCTGCATTACATTTCCACCATCCTTCCACAATTCCTTATATCCTCTTGACTTCTTCTTGATACATATCAAAAGGTGACCAACGCACTCCCCCCGACCAAATTTCTTGAATAGACTTTGAGAGGAGTTCAGAGAGATAAAAGTTAATTTCAGACTTGGTTTTCAAATCAAAGAGCAATTTCCCTTCTCAGCAGAAGGACTGAGAAATCACTAGAAAGTGTGTGAGATCAGATCCAAACTGACTTATCAACTAAGTGGGCTTATTAAAATGTATTGATCGATAGTGTAGCATTATGTTTTATGAATAACTTATCCAACAAGCAAAAAGAAAAAGGCCTATCTGCTCTTACGGACACGTCTGAATTTCCCCCTATTGCATCTGAACTTTTAGATCTTTGTTTTTCAATTCATTTCATTTGTTTGTTTTATGATTTGCCTTCCTCCTCCTCTCATATAGCCAGGGAGTATGTATGAATGGAAGCCAGTAGGAGTTGGAAAATGGAAGGACAGAGAGACAGTTAATAGAAAAGAGAGACAACCAGAGAGAGAGAGAGAAAGAGAGAGAGAGAGAGAGATCGTACAAAAAATACAGCTAACTAAATATAGCAATACCAAAACGAACACGCACCACAGAATTTCACAGAATTCCTGATGTATAACAAGTCACACACAGAGAATACACTTTGGACCTCATGTGAATGACAACACAGTACAAAACAGTAGAAATACAGTTACCACCATTGTGTAATATATATTTTTGACAGTAGTTTTCTGAAAAAGTTCTTGGCTTGGTGGAGCAAGATGGGACTTCTTCATCTGCACATCACATGAAATTCTGTATTCTTTTGGATTTATATGACATATACATATAATCAGGGTTCCAACACTTTGTGAATCAAATACCACGACATTCCTGTGACTCATCCATAAAACCAGCCTTTGCATTATTAACAGGCGTAATCCACGAATTGAGAATGTTTATATTTCGTGTGGCCAATTAAGATATCCAACACCTACGGAGAGTTCAACCTAACCTGGAACACTCCACTGATTGAAATGGCAACTGCACAAAATCTAGCAAAAACCTCCCCAGGCTTTCAGTGATCAAAGGAACCCTGTGTATCTGTGCTAAATGATGATGCGCTGACCAAGAGCTGCTCTTAATAGTCTCCAATTATTCCCCCGCTTCCATCCTGTCCTTCATCTGCACTGATGTGTGACAGGTGACAGAACCACGCTGAGGTGATCTGACAGCTGCCCGGCTGCTTTGAGTCAGTGCAGTTAGAGGAGAGGTGGCCAGCAGAGACCTACAGGGGATTACACTGATCCAGCAGAACTCCATCCATGTACCCTCCTCTCCCTCAAGACCGTGCATCTGTTTTGGACTTGACTATTGTAATCACACTTGTTGCTGTAGCCACCTTGCCTGGTATAAGAGGACCAATGACTGATGACGCCAACCCTCCACCTCCTCCTCCCCCTCCGGCCCTCACGCCGACCCCCACGGTCGGGCTTCGCGCCACAGTTCTGGCAAAGGTCTGTAATGCCTCATACTTAGACCTCAGAGCATCAAGCTCCACACGCATTGAAGCGTTCTCATTGGCTAGTTTGTCCACCTCCTGCTGCAGCTGGGCCTTCTGCTTCTCCAGCTCCTCCTTCTGGGTGACACGCTTCACCCGGCAGCTGGCGGCGTAACCGCGGTTCTTTAGGGTGCGTCGTCGCTGCTTCAGTTGCAGGATCTCATCTTTGGTGAGCCCTCGGAGGTGCTGGTTTAGCTCCCGCACTGACATGGTTACCAGCTCGTCATCTGTCAGGCTGGTGCCATTCTCCCCAGGCTCACGCTTCACCTGAACAAGGGGAAATGCAGGAGGAGAAACAGGGTGAAAGATAACACATGTCACTAAGCTTAAATGTACATACAATTCTACAAATACAAAAAATAAATAATTCACAGGCAACATATAACATATAGTTTACAAAGAACGCACAGCTTACCTTCAAGGCTTTATTTCCTTTGTTTGTCGTCGTCATGCCACAAGAGCTCTGCTCTTCTGAACAGACCTAATGAGATGAAACACGTCACTTAGTCGGAAAAGGGTCTCACATAAAAAACCCCCAGATAAAGCAGATTCAAGATCTATGTCGAGTTAGAAGGCAGAATAAAGTCTGTAAGCTAAAGAATACCAGCTCTTTGAAAATGAATTGAAAGTCTGTCTATGGCACCCATCAGAACCAGTGGAAACATGCCGAATGTGAACATGTTTTATGTATATGCATGTGTGAGTGAAAGTGACACACACGTGCACAAACATTTCTCAGAATTTCCCTGACTTCCTGTTTCCTGGTGGTTAAACTGACGGTGCCCACTGCCTTTGTGCTGCTGAACTCTAATTGGTTGGATGTAGGCCAGTAGGAATGAAATGATCGTGAAAGAAGAGGAAGTGGTAAAATTTGTGGGAAGCAGCCCAGGGGAAAACCAACTGTAAGAGCCACAATACACACACACACACGCACCTTACCCTTACTAGAATCAGGTTACAGAGGGCAGAAGTTAAAAAACAAACACCTAACAGTCATAGCAAATTAAAAAGAACAATGTTTGAATCAAAGTGGAAACAAGAGACAAAAGGTTGGAGGGAAACAGTATGAATCAGAAGTCAGCACAGAGGGAGCAGGGAAGTGCTAAAGATGAGGTCAGTCCTGAGAGCGCACAGCTCCACAGAGGAGCGTCTCTACCAGCCTCAATGTGAGGCTTTGTAGTGTGTTGTTCTGGCTCTCATCTCTCAGACCTGTGTGTGTGTGTGTGTGTTCGATAAAGGGCAGCTATTGTTGCTGCTGCTGAGTGATCATCATGAGACCGGTCATGATGACTCAGCAGATTCTTGATCTCACTCCTCTCTCATCCCTCACACCCCACCCCCACCCCCACCATACAAATCTCTGCTCACTTTTTTGAAGCCCTGTCACTCCATCCTAAACTGCGACACTTTGCCTAAAACGCAGCCGCAGGCAGAGGAAAGGCCGAAGGGCTCATAGAGGTGAGGAGGGGTCAATGCTACGTCCAGCATGCAGTGGAAATATTCTTGTCCTCAAGGTATTAAAGCTGCATTTCAGCTAAACAACTACACCTAAGTAATAATGCTGAATCAGAGATTTAGTTAAGCCAATTTGCTGATTAAAGACAGTCTGTTCTGTCAACATGCATTTCACATCAGAGCCACTTTTAAAAGGTAAGCAGTTAAACCAAGTTCAACAAGATTCTGCATTGATTTTTTTGCCTTCATTCACAAGTCATGCAGTCTGAATAAGTGAGCTTGTGCTTCAGCATCAGCGCCTGCTTGCTTTCACTCTCATGAGGATGTCATTTTCTTCCTCTGGAAAGCAAAGCAATCCTCCCCCACAATGCACTTGTCTAGTTTGTGCGTTAGTGAGTATGCCACAATCACCTCTACAGTTATAAATAGCTGTGGATCAAAGAAGCGTGCCGATACCAACACACGTGTGCACAAGTACGCACAAATATGCAACGTTCACACCAACTCTTGACAAAAAGTCCATGTGAAGGTTCGCAAGCGCCGACCCAGCAGCTGTTTGCCTCATCCAGACGTCAAGCACTCCTCAATGCGTTCAATCAATTATAAACCAAACACTCTTTTTTTAACTATGCATGTACTTAGCATACATATAACAGAGCTGCCTCTTCATAATGGGATGCCTTCCATCCTTCACTCTTGTGTTTTCACGGGATACAGCCTTACGTACCCACAGCTGGAGGTGAATCGTTGCACAAAAGATGGATCAAAGATGTGGAAACCGGGGGTGGCTGGGGGGTGGGGGCAGGGTGAGGGGGGGAGCGAGAACAGAGGGGCAAAAAGGAGGCGTTTTTTTCCTGCCAGGCACAGTTTTATTTCCCCTGTGCCCAATGCCCATCCCCCCCATGCCCCATCAACATGCAAACAAAAAGCACACACATGCACAGACACACATATAGACATTCCCCTGCCACCATGCCACTGGGCTACAATAAAACAAACATGTAAAATCCTTCACTGCAGGTACATTTCATGCAAATGTAGCTATATTTAGAGGCTTTAGACATTGGTGGAAACATGCCGATGATAATCGTTATTTATCTTCGACGAAAGCTACGAGCAAGCGGCACAATTGCACTGCCAAGATCTGTAGCTTCAGTATCAACACTGACACTCGGCATCAGCTAACCTCTTTGATCATCTATTTTCTATTGAAGAAAAAGATTGAAAGGAATCTATTATCTTATTCACCAATAAAAAGGCAATTCAGTATGAATAGAAAAACAGTTATAGTATGAAACTATTCACTCACTCTACTTCTACTATTTAGTAAAGATTACTTCTGATAAATGTTTTCTTTGTTCTTATCAACAGCAGCAGTCAGACTGGGAGAGCAGCACAACAAATACAATTTGGACCCCGTTTCAACTTGACCTACAACACAAGACAAAACTGCAGTAAAGTAGTTTGTGTGCATGTATGTGTGTGTGTGTGTGTGTGTGTGTGCGTGTGCTTTTGCATGTGCGTGTGCGTGTGCGTGTGCGTTTGTGTGTGTGTGTGTTTTCTGTGATCTAAGGCCACGTGTAAGTCATCCGGGTTAAGGATCAGCTGCTGAGGAAAGACATCGCCATTCATCTTGCATGTGCACTCACACACATACACACTCATTGCCAAAGGTGTCCTTCCCGTCCGGCTGGTGAGGTGGTCGCTGCGGAGTGGTCAATGCCACAGCCACTGTTGCTACTACAGACGGCTTTTTTTTGCTGCGGCAGGCTGTAATTTTATGGAGCAACTGAAAGAACGCTGACGACTCAAGAGCAGAGCTGCTTACCGTTACAGTGGAGAGTCATCACACACATACACACACACACACACACACACACACATACACAGAGGACAGGACGTGGGGACAGAGGGATGGGAGAAGAGGTGAGAAGGAGAAGGGAAAATCTAGAAGGGAGAGAAACAAAGATAAAGTAGAAAGAAGAGTTAGTGGCAAAGTGAAGACAGACTAGGTAAGGTGGGGGGGGGGGGGGTGGGGGGGGGGGGGGTGCAGTGTGTGAAGGAGGACTGAAAGAATGCTGACGCCTCCAGAGCTGATTAGCGTTACAGCGGAGACATCACACCCACAGCAGAGGAAAATGCTGAGTACGGAAGGGTGGACGGGTTTGGGGGGGGGATTGCAAATGACAAGGGAGAAAGAAGAGAAGAAAAAGAGAGAGGCAAGTGAGTGGGGTGGGGGGAGAGGAGGACAGAGGTGGGGATAGAGGAGCGGCGATGAGGGAGAACAACAGGAGGGAGTGAGCACGGCGAAGGAGGTGGAGAAGGAGTAGGAGGAGGGGGCGGTAAAGCGTTGGGGTGAAAATGCATCCTCAACACATTTGTAAGAGCTTAGCTGTTGGGTATGGTGGGGGGAGGGGGAGAGAGAGAGAGAGAGAGAGGACCAGGGAGGGAGGGAGGGATGGATGGAGGGGGATTGGGGTTGAGGAGGAGGTAAAAACCCTGAACTCAGCAACGACCACGACTAAAACCTCCAATTAGAAAAGTTCTGAAGCTGATCCAACACAATGAAACTGCTGCTCCCCCCCCCTCATCCTCTCTCTTCTTACACACACACACACACACACACACACACACACACACACACACACACACGCACGCACACGCTCACACTCACACTCACACACGTACACAGAAGAGGTTCAGATCCAAATCAAGTCCCAGTGAAGGAATGAGTGTAGTAACCCGGCAAAAACGTGAACGCAGTGATCACCGAGCATGTAAAGAGCATTTAAGCAGCAGGGGAAATGGAACGGGACAGATAGCACGGCTCCATACTCTCCATCCTGCGCCATCGCACACGATGATGAAGTCTATACGAGTGTTTTCCTGGCTCCAGACGCTTCTAATTAATCTTGTTTGAGAGAAGCTCTTCGTCTGGCCGCTACCGCCGCACAGAGAGGAATTTCTTAGAAAGAGAATCCCTTAAAAGCTTGTAACAGGCTCAAAACAAATCACTGGCAAGGGCATTTTGAAACAACCTTTGGCACTTATAGAAGGTGATCAGGATAAACTAGGAGACACTAAATTTGCAAGACAGTCAGCGAGTTCATCTCCATTGAATTTACCCCATGACTGCTTTAACGCCGTTCCCTCCAGCCGATACCGAGAACACAAATGGTGGCAGGCGGTGGCGAGGGAAGACAGAGAGGGACATGATGGAGAGACTCAAAGAGAAAGAAACATCGAGAGCGTGAAATAAAAACCTCGGACTGGTTCCAGGCTCCAGCCCACCTGTGTTAAAAAAAAAGAAGAGGCGCTGTGCTCATTGATCTAGTGTGGTCTTACAGCTTTGGGGGAGTCTGTAAATAATTAAACGACGAGCACTGTGTCTGGGCTAATTGAGAATTAGGAATCAGTTCAGCAATAATGGCAACTGGTGAACAGGCTCAGGGAGGAGATACGGGGCCGTGGAGGGAAGGTGGAGATGAAATGAGACGAGTTCACGCTCTGTGTGTGTGAAGAAAGAGCAGGACGCTATTAACTAGGAGCTATGCAGAGCGTGAAATAAGCACGATAACACAGAGAGGGCAGGAGACGGAGAATTCACACGGAACAGTGAAGGAAGAGACTCGGAAAAGAAGACAGTGTCTCGTACGCATATTACAATATATGGAGGGAGGGAGAGAGGGAGAGAGAGAGAGAGAGAGGGAGGAGTGATCACTTTCACACTCCTCTCTGAGAGTTCAAAAAGAGTATTGTGTGTGTGCGCGTGGTTGAAGTGTGTGTGGGGGTGTGTGTGTGAAAAACAGTGTTTGTGCAAGTGTGTTATTAAAGGCGAGAAAAAGTCCTGGCGTCGACACGTTTTTCCCATTCCAGGTAGTAAGTCGAAGTGTGATGACAAATTTCCCAACACAAGCAAAAAAAAACTGCACTGTCAGGCAATTGAGCGCCGGCTCTTTTTTGTATTTCATAAGGACTTTTTTGAGGAGAGAAACCATGTAGGTTAATTTGGTTCTCTTAGTGTGTGTGTGAATGTGTGTGTGTGTGCGTGTGTGTGAATAACTGAAACAGAGTGCTGCAAGGGAAGATGACGATAAGGTGAAAAACATGCTAGTTTATTTCCCCTAGACACTCGACATCCCAACTCAGCAAATAAATATTCAAAGTGAGAGGAAGAGGTGCGGGGCCCCAGTGTGAGCCAGCAAAGCATCACTCAGACACACACATTCATCATTAGCAGCCACATCATGAGGGAGATTTCATCCCAAACCAGGCAAACATTTAGGAGGGAAAAGTAAAGAGGGAGTTGGGTTTGGTTTGCTGTCACTCAATTACAATGCTGATGGTAACTCAGTCAAATACTGGTGTGTGTGTGTGTGTGTGTGTGTGTGTGTGTGTGTGTGTGTGTGTTTGTTTCTTACTGTCTTCCATAAGAGTGAAACACACATAAAGCTTGTGCCACACAGTACAATACCCATTTACTTTTTGTATGGTTGTATTGCCAGATTGGATGCGTGATGATATGTTGAAGCATTTTCGGAGCATGTGCGAGAAAAAAAAACCAGCGTGGAGGAAAGCAGCGGGTCGGCTGCTGGTGGCAACACAGCAAATGTGTTTGATCGCCTGAAGCAGGAAAACATCTGGCGAATACAAAGAAAGTCACACCAGGAGAAGAGCCAAAAAGCTGATTTATGCCCCAAAACAAGCAGGCAAGTGACGCCGATTCCACTGTAGAAGCTAGCTGAACAAAGGCTGGAGTCAAACTAGCAAAGCAAAGGCTGAAGATGTGACGCCAATCTGAAACGGTCAAAAAGCTTGAATCTAAATAGCAGCAGCCAGACACACGATGCAATGCTAACGGTACTTTGCAGCCGTAGGCCCAACCTGCGCCGCGCTAACAGCCACTGTGAGCTGTGCAGCTGCTGCCTATAAAAAACAAGCTTCTTTCCCAAAGACCACAGGGGCCAACATATTTCAAGGGGCCTAAGCAGATGGTGAAAGTGCCCTGCTCGCTCCAGGTAAACCTAACTTGGTGATGCTTATGTTTGGTAAAATACTAAAATAGGGGCTGTTAGCACTGGAGGGCAAATCATAGCCATGAATCAGAGCTTAAACCATGGGTACTTTATTAAATATGTCTATATTATTCTGAGAATTGCTACCAAAGAATTATACTGAAATACGTTATATTATACATGCTATTTTAAGTTTACATCACACATCCCTACTGTGGCAGCGAAACTCGCAAAACAAAGACACCCAGAGATCTGTGACGACTCCACGGGGGAAACATAGCCTAGCTTAACTGTGATCTTTATCGGCTCAATGTTTCACCAAAATAAAGCTGTGACACGCAGTCTACTGTCTCAGTGTGAACTAAGATATTAAAACGTAGCTGTGAACGAAGTGTTGTTACGTGGAGACCACTTCATGCTACAGGTGTAGCCAAAGGATGGCTGCCACATTTGAGCGACACTGTTATCCGTGTTCAACCCTCGTTGCTCCTTGGCTTGAATCAAAGCTGTTTTCATTCAAATATGCCCGATATTCACACTGCAATCCTGGGATCAACACACTGCAGTTAGAAAATGCGGCAAGTTGGCGCAGAGAGATGATGCAACTGGTAGACAACCTCTGGTATGGATTCTACCGTTACCAGAGCCTTGCATCTCTGCAGCTAGAAACCACTTTCAATATCTCCACTCTGATGCTAAACTAAATCACAGTTCAGTGTGTGTGTGTGTGTGTGTGTGTGTGTGTGCGCGCATCTGTGTGTGTGTGTGGGGGGGGGGGGGGGGGGGGGGGGGGGGGGGGAGACGGATGAAGTTTAACTCTGGAAAAGCTCCAATGTAAATCAGAGGTCCTCAGAGGCAAAACACGAGCGCTTGGACTGAAGGATTACTGATCAAAGAGAGAGATTATTGGTACAGATAAACAGCTTTGTAAATGTGGTTATTGTGCAGAGAAAAACAAGCTACTGCAAGGGTTGATTCTGTTAGGAACTGCAGCCACTTCATCTGAATTTAAATATGTTGTCCTTTTCTTCATTCTTTTTTTTTGCCTTTTCGACACATTGCAATGGCGTTTCTCTAGATTTTACACCTTCTTAGGTTCTCGGGGAGGTTATGTAAATATGGGTTAGGCACTTGAGGGGAAATATGTTTAGACACACACACACACAGGCGAAATAAAAGAAGAAGAAAAACAACACAAGGGCAAACACACACACGCACACACACACACAGATACACACACACAGAGGAAGGAAAACAGTGGAGCACAGCAATGATTATGCACCAGATCTGCTTACACCATATTTCATCATTACTGTGGAGAAAAAACACTCGACTATTGATCTGCCCCACTGCTTTCCTTTCTCTCTCTCCCCCATCTGTCTCTCTCTCTCGCTCTCTCTCAAACACACACACGCACATTCTCAGCTTCCGTCCTATATTCCTGCTTTTACTTCTCTCTTCTTTTTTTCTTTTTTTTTCACTTCTCTCACTCTCAGAAATTTGCAGTCTTAAGAGACTTTTCTGAAATAGATCCCAGCTGTAAACAACCTCATAAACACACAGAGGTGTCTTAAGAATTCTCCTTGGAACAAGAAAAACACTCTCTCTCTCTCTCGCTTTCTGTGTCTCTCTGTCACACACACACACACACACACACACACACACACACACACACACACACACCGCATCACGTCAGTGCACAACACACACAGGGAGTGGACAGATACAACATCCTGAACACATGTGCAATCTAATGCAATCCGCTACAATATCCCTGCAATAAATCCAACCATCGTGCAGCTTAAAGTTGTCCAAACTGTGTCCAGCAAAGTTATTCTGTATTATACATTGAAATATCGCACACCCCCCCTCAACCTGACAAAGTGTTAACAAAAGGCGATTACACAGATGTTTACAGCAGCGTTCTTTCACTGTAAATCTATAGGAACCAAGACAAAGTTACAAATCTATCAACGCATATAAATAACCGGAGTGGAGCTGTTCCTTCCAGTGGACACCTGTCTGCTCCTGCCCCATCTCTCACCCACCTGGACACTGTGTCTCATCAACTTGACCTTTGCTCGCTCGGGGGATCAGACAAGTCACTTTTGTCACACCGCTCTGATGTGCAGGATGTGGCGTGATGTTGCACTTGTTGTTACTTTGGATTTCTTCATGTTAAAGGGAACCCTCAGGGCGAAACCAGATCAACTGTCGCAAACTTCATGTTGTAATGGTCAACTGATAACAAAATAATTTCCCAATGCAGCAGCCAGGCCCTCTCACACACAAACACACACACGCACTTTCTAAAACATAGGTTTGTACCCAACTTTCACGTTAACCCTGTATCGCTACTATAGATATTTGCATCTTATAGGTGTGTTTTATATCTGCTGCTCTCTTCATTGTCTGTCACATGCACATGCACACACACACACACACACACACACACACACACACACACACACACACACACGACAAGGCAAAGAAACTAGCTGTGGTAAGTAACAAGTGAAAACGCCATCTGTCAAGCGAGAGCGCATTTGCTTCGCCTCAGCATTTTCAGGGGAATGCCTTGAAGACAAAAAGGTCCTTGTTCTCAATCTCTCCGCAAATCCCATCTCTCATTCTTCCTCCCTCTTCCTTCATCCCCTTGCTCTGCGCGTCTTGCCGCTCCGCCACCATCAGCAAAGTTGCACACATAAGCATTGGTCAGCGTTCAATTACCGTGAACACCAGGGAAGGATGGGGAAAGTACTTGACAGAGAAATGCACTTCAAGCACTGATTAAATACTGATACCAAGTATAAAAAGCTTAGCCCCTAGGTTGTGTGTGTGTGTGTGTATGTGTGCGTTTGGAGAAAAAGAAATGGGAGAAGTGTGTGTGTGTGTGTGTGTGTGTGAGAGAGAGAAAAAGACAGCAAGAGGGGGGTGGAGGTGCTCTTCTCTCCAATACTGATACAACTGTTTCATCATTATGACCCTCTATTACAGTACTTGCCAACTTGCTTACTACATACTTTTGATACACTCCACAGAGTGCTGACTCGGACTAAAGCTGCTGCTATGGAGTCATTAGGGGGTGAAGTTTCTGTTTTTCTTGAGCCCACCGAGCTTCCCTATTACTCTTCAGTGTTTAAGAGTTGCACTGCTCATCCAGGTTGCTACCAGGCTGCAGATAATAGCCTCACTGAGAAAAGATCAATCACAAGATACTCCTTTGCAACCCATGAGACCTCCCTTCACTGAGGCAGGTTCGTTTTTCTTCTTCTTCTTCTCTTTTTTTGACATATATATTAATCTGTCAGGCACATAGGCTCTAACAAAGTTGCTCTCCACATAAGCAGCCACTTGAAGTTGTTCTCCCCCCTGAAGCATTATTGTGACTTTGCCCATATACATGTAATGATAATTACACACCAGTCAATTCTGCTGTAAGACATAGCTCACTTTGCTTTGTCAAGTGTGAGTTTTAGACAAGGTTGGAGGGGGAAACAAAAAAAAACATTGTTTTTTTTGTTTTGTTTTTTTAAAGAAGACAATAACGTTCACTTTAGGTCGGTTTTTGTCACAATATAAGAAAATTATTTACACCATATTTATCATGGCTATGTGCTCACCCTACCATTTCTCCTTAACCCACTTTAACGGAAACGTGGTGAAATACACCTTGAAACAAAACGAACTGCAGCAATGTGTGTGTATGTGTGTGAGTGGGTGCCGTTATTACGCCGTAAACACCGCGCACGCGAGCAGGCACGGTTATTTTAAAGCAGGAGCCCAAATATAAACCGAGCGGTGCCTCCTCCCGTCAGACCTTTGTCCGCCGCCTCGCGCCGGTGCCATGTTGTTGCCATGGCTCCCTCATGCCTCCGCTCCGCTCGCGCTAACGTTGAGAAATAACAACGTTGTGATGAATCAGCATCTCCGGCGCGAGCCCCGGCCGGCCGGCTCGTAGCCCCGGTTGTACCCAGAAAACGCTTCGCATTTCTGGGAAGAAAGTCGACAGAAACCCCCGAACGATAAGCTCACATGCACAGATACACACCGGGCCTGTGTGCCGCTTGACACAAAGCAGATGTCAAACACTCGACGCGGCTCTCTCGTACTAACAGCGGGTTTACACCCGCCCGGTGACAGTTACAAACGCTACGCACAGCCGCGTTTGTTGTTGTTGTTGTTGCTGCTGCTGCCGTTTTAGGTTTATCAGAAATGTCTACTTCCAACCGTGCAATCAAGCGGGTGATTATCTGAAGAGACTGTCAGGTCCATTACAAAACAACGACAACAAACAAGCAAAACAAACAAAACAAACACCCAGACACGGAGCCAACAGCTGACTGACCACCTTACCTGCCGGGAGAGAGCGACAGGCGGACGGAGTCAGTTGGCCGGGGACGGGGAGACCGTCAGCCGCGTCTCGGCTTCCAGTTTCTCTCCCGCCGCTACAAGCGCGTCAGAGCGGGGACACCGAGAGCGGCTAAGCGCTTAGACTGTTTGTTGTTATGGGGGCTTCCTCCTCTCTTTGCGCGGCTCTAAGTTGTCCCTCTGTGTCCGCGTGTGTCCCCGGCTCTCCCTACTCTCGCTTTTCCGGATATCTAGCCGCTAATTAGCCATTAAACACGGGGATTCCCTATCATTTCAGCAGCCGGTGAAGCCTTCTTGTTGTCGAACTCTCCACACGGGCTGCTGCTCTGTTTCATCCAGACACATGGCTTCTTCTCTGCTTTAACGCTTGACAGCCTACGTAACATCAGCCCCCTTTGTCTCTGCTGCTATGAAATCGCCGGTTGCTCGGTCAGAGTCTCGGTGTGGCTATGGCGAGCATGTACGGGGACGGTGTGGTGATGATTCAGCACTCGTCTGGGGGTCTCCAGCCCTTTAAACAGCAGCGGCGTTGCCCTCCCGTTCGACTGAACCGGTCGGTGCGGCGGCAGCGGCAGCGGCGCTCACCGGGACGTGCGGCGACAGAAGCGTGCCCGCGTACGGCGGCGATAGCGGCGGTGACCGTGCACACTCAGCAAAACAACACATCTATATTCAGCACTTTCACACAATTTTGAGTTTTGATTTCGACGAAGCTGACTCACCAGAAGTCAAACCGGCGCCGGTTGGCTTTGCCGCTGGATGGTCGAGCCCGTGTTGAGAGCGACAGTTGGAGAAATGTATTCCTCCGCTCACGCCTCCTCAGATCCCCACATATATCCACTCCTTCCTCGCTTGTTTTAGTCTACGGTCGGAGGCGCCAGACGTCAAATGATGTTTGGATCACATGGTTTCATTCATGAAGGATCTACGCAAGCCGCATTTAAAGAGACATGAGGCGGTACTACAGCGGGACGGGCTGTTTCTGCGTGTTAACAACAGCCACCGTGGAAAGTGTGACAAGACAACCCCACCTCTCTGCAAACGGCTAAAGTTAGAGCTGACATTTGAATCAGTGACAGAGACGGAGTAAGTCTAATTATTGGAGCAATTAGATGAACTGGTTTGTAGTAAAGGCCCAATTAACATCTATGTGCATAAACATAGCTGTACTAATGTACTCTGAATGAAGTGTATTTGCTTGAGACTCTATGAGACGCATCTATTCAGTGCATGTGAGTTCTGATATTTAAAAATCTATTTGCAGACTCTCTGTTTAAATGAACCGTAAACTTCATTTATGTCACAACAGTCTTGTAGGTGACTTCCTCTAACATGAGGGCATGTTGTTACTGAGATCTTGACTCTTGACGTTTTTGAATTTTGCAATGGCCCTAGATATTTAACAGATACTGATATATATATATAATCTGTATTCCTAGTTATCTTCACCTGACTGTGTTACATGTCAAAGTTTACTGTTTGGTAGTTGCTGTGACTATGTAGTATAAATTATTCATGATTTTGTTCATCTAACTTAAGTTTTTCTCTTTCAGCTGTCTGAATAAAGAGTTTTTCTGTCTTCATTAACAATAAGTCACACAAAATGTACTATGGCTTGTCCTCCACTTGGGGGTCCACCTGTGTTAGATCTTAATTGTTGTGTTTTTGTATCACCCGTATCATCATAAACATGTTAGAGCAGTATTTTTTCATCTGAGGAAGCTTTGTAGTCTTCATCAGCACAGACTGGTAAAGGAGGTGCTGTATGTCTTATCATTCTATGGTGCAGTTGAAAGCGTTCACACAGCCATCCATGCCTGCTGCTGCAAACTTGTTGATGTGAGGTCAGGCATGTGTTGAAGCTTTGAACAGCCTGCACAGAGTGGATCCACTGCAGTGTGAGTGGGTCCTCAGGTATATCATCTGTCTGTCAGAGACACAGACGGGAGGCGGCATTCACCCACTCTGAACCCTCACATGCCGGCCCAGACCAAAGCTGTGTGAGCATGTGTGTATGTCTGGAGATCAGTGCACATTCATACTGAGGAACTTTCTGGACATGTAGAGTTCGAGGCAGCGGGTATACTGCAGATTCACAGACTGTGTGGTAACTGCCAGGGCTTCCTCTTTCTGTGACCATCTCACCCGATAACTGCACCAGGATGATAAGATCAGAGATCACAGTTCTGCATGGGTCTGTCTCACACACACACACACACACACACACACACACACACACACACACACACACACACACACACACACACACACAGACACACACACACACACACACACACACACACACACACACACACACACACACACACACACACACACACACACACACAAACACACACACACACACAGTCTGAATCACAGTGTGCACTAGTTAGTCCCTGTGCTTTTTCATTCTAGAGAAGATTGGGAGATGGCAAACTGATTGTAGAGGGGGAGGGGTGGGAGGGGCAGGGGTCCTTACATGCTTACATTTATTCAATTGTCCTGGATTTGGGGCATTCTTCCCAGCCTTGATATGGCATGCAAACAACCATATTACTGCAAAGGTCAATGATTACATTGATTGAATAGAGATGACAGGGAGCATCTGGCCTATACCTGTGGATAGAAAGTCCATGCTGGGCAAGAGCAGACACTTACATGCACACAGACACACACACAATCACACAGAAAGGGAGCGTGAGAGAGAGAGAGAGAGAGAGAGAGAGAGAGAGAGAGAGAGAGAGAGAGATAGTGCGCGAGAGAGAAAATAGTCCATACTTTCCACCGAGGATTATCAGCCATTGAACTGCCAACTACCTGCTGCTGGTGTCGAGGTGATTGACACAGAGCACATCCACTTCACCTTGGGTGGAAGTGGAGCGGCGCTCAAAGCTACCAGACGCAATGAAAGGTAACAGAAGTCTAATAATTAGAGGCAAATGGAAGTCTCTCCAGGAAGGGCTAATCTTTACAGACAGCAGCTGGAGTGAGCGAAGAATAACCTTTTGGAATAAAAGAGGGATTACCAAGACACTTCAGCAGCGGGAGGAAATCGGTGCATTCACAAAATAAACAGGCCGAGCATTTAATCAAGGGACACTGGGCTGTGTATTAGTTTAAGGAAAATAAACTAATCCTACAACAGCCATAAATTGTTCAATCATAACAAGGACATGGCGCTTCAGAAACCATCACTTTCCTTCTGTGGTTTGATTTTGCCATTACGCACCTGTGTGTTGCTTGTATAGACTCACAAGCCTCTCTCACTCTGCCACACAGTGTTATCTGTCAATCCACAATGCAGCGGCCCGCAGCGCAGGCACGGGCCCTAAATATCTCATAAATACTTCACAGCCTTTAAATTTAACACAGAGTTTCCCACAGCTGCTGTAATTACCACACAATCCCATAACGTACCCAAATGTAACTACACGTCTGCCCGTAACCGTCACATCCATTTAAATCTGGGTGATGTTTAGTTTCCAGACACAGCATCACTCCTGTGTTTCTGATGTCGTGAGGTGATAGATAGACTGGAGAACTGGAGCCAGGGACAAAACCACAATCCCACTCCCTGCTCATATGTCCTACTGACAAAAAGTTTCTAAAATTGGACCGTTACCTCTTGGACCAGCCAATCACAATGAGCCCTGAGGCCTTTGAGGAATAACACATTTACCTATTTTATTCATAAGCATGGTGGACTGGAGGAGGAATCTGGAGGGACTGAAACTGAGACAGAGAAGGGGAAGAGGACATAGAGACACTTTTGGGGTACACAAGTCCATGTTTGTGGTTTAATTTGTTGTTTTGAAATGATAAAACACACCAATAAGCAGACGTCTTTCTCTCTACAACCTGTATGCATGATACAGTGACGTTTAGCAATCAGATAGAAGGTGCGGCCATTGTTGACGTAAGGGTCAATTTTAAGTCACTTTGAAATGGCAGAAATGTGCAGAGTGTGTAATGTGATCTACAGACATGTGCAAAGGAGTCGCTTATTCACGAGGCGCCACCTACAGGCCAGGGCGCATCACACTGCTTTACTGATGGCAAGCTCACACACACACACACACACACACACAAACACACACGAGCAACGGAGAAATGAATGAGAACAGTTCTTGTGTATCAGTTCACAATCAGAGACAAATTAAAAACAAAAACAAAGGATTCTGCAACTTTATTCATTTTTTTGCAAATCTACAGGAATGATATAACACAGACAATCTGGACAGACTGATGACTGATGAAATGTTGTACACCATTACCACCTTGTTAGTATCTTTCATACGGTTAGCTTGTAGCACTTTCAGGTAACATTCTCTCCGCAGAGCTTTCTTCATTGAATTAAACACAAGAGGGTTTGGTTTCAGGGTTCAACACCTGCAATGTCCCTAAGACAAAAGACAAACAGGACATCAGGCGGTGAGCAGAGGGACCTGAGGAAAATGCTGACAGCAGAGGTGTGTGTGGTAAAGCCTTCAATGACCTTGATAAGTGAACAAAAGAGTTGCCGGGTGACACGGTCAGAGACGCCATGTTCTTGTGACATTGCAGAAAAGATTGTTTATCCATGCACACCAAAGAGTTTATATACAGTTTACCTTTAAAAATCTACGCAACAAAAGTTATAAATTAAGTGATCGATCTATCTTTCTGCTTAACAATAAAAAGGTTTTGGCCAAAGAAATGTTTTTGGAGAGGAACGACTGGTAGATGATGATGGTCTGCTTCATGGACGTACATTAGTGTGGTGGCATCCAGCTGCCATCTGCTGCCTGGTGTGCACCAAACCCCCATGATGCTCCACTGGGTCATAACATTTAACAACCCTTGATAGTCTGGAGCGCATGCAGACAGACAACAGATTGTAAATGCACTTTTGCGCTCTCAGAGTGTGTGTGTGTGTGTGTGTGTGTGTGTTGACAGCGATGCTGTCAACACACATAAGGCTATAACTGAGTCCTGAGTCCTGTAAACACCTGTGTCTGCCTGCGATAAGGGGGAGACAACATTTTGATATTCTCTTGTTCAAAACTGTAAGGGTTGATTACTAAGGAAAACAAATGTATATCCACATGTGAGCGTGCTTGCACTCTTCAAATCTGTAACGCTAATGTGTTTGTTTGTTTGTTTGTTTGTTTGTTTGTTTGTTTGTTTGTTTGTTTGTATTTCCGGGGTCAGGTCTTCTTCTTGGTGCCAGTGCTGCGGTTGTTGTTGAAGAGGCTGAGTCCAGATCTGCCGTTTCCATTGGCCGCTCCGCTGGCGGCGACACCGGGCTGCTGTAGCACCTTGTCTAGGGTGGTTTTCTTAATGGCTGCTGGGGAGATCCGCTCTTGATCTGCCAGATACTGCAGCTCCCTGTGAGGAGAAGAGAGGGTCAGGTTCACTGAAGAGAAACTTTGGCTTTGCTCCTTTTCCCTTCCTAGTCCTAAACTAACAAGCAGGCTGTCTCACTCTCACCTTAGTTGGGTTGTTCGATATCCAACATTCACATTTGTTTATCCTGTCAATAACAGCTCATCTTGGGTGCAGATGTGTGTGTTGTGCTCCTCTCACCGTGTCCTGATACATGAAGCCTCCACTGCATTGATGAGGAGGCTACGGAAGCCACCGCTCTCCATGACGTGCAGGGCGTGGATGGTGGCGCCCCCTGGTGAGCATACGTTATCCTTCAGCTGGCCTGGATGCTGCTCCGAGTCCAGGAGCATCTTTGCTGCTCCCTGAAGAGAAACAGAGAATTGTAACGCAGAATCTACAATGATATTAATGGCTTCAGAGACGTGTATAGGTATTTTGGCTGTGGTCTGATTGGGATAGAGCATAGCTGAAAAAACATGTTCAAGGCCTCACACATGACTGCCATGAAGACGCTGTCATGTGAATCACCCCAGGTCACATGACAGCGTCTGAAGAAGTTCCCCGAGCATGAAACAGGAGAGCAGAAAGAGTCTGAAGTAGCCTCTATTTAGAAAAAACTATTCTATTTCTATTACTATTACTAAATTACTTTGATCAATTCCCCCCAAACTTTTAGAACAATGTTTCAGTTTTTTGCCTGAACACCTGAATCTACAATGTGGAGAGCAGGACCTGGCAGATTCTTCTTCCTGATTTGTGTGATTTGTTTATTAATGAATACAAGACCGCAATTACCGACCAGACGCAGCAACGCCACAGCTCTACAACTCTAACGCACAGACGACTGGTGGCTCAGGGAGACTTAAGTGATGAGACTCCGAACACACAGACAGACAAACCACACCCACACACACACCCACACACACCCACACACCCCCCCACACACACACACACACACACACACACACACACACACACACACACACACACACACACACACACACACACACACACACACACACACAACTTACCAACAGAGCCTGGGCTCCTAGTCTGACAGCCAGTCTCCTGGGCAGGCCCATCTTCACTCCTCCGTCTGCGAGAGCATCCAGCGCTGTGAACGCCTGTTTAAACACAAAGCAACGTTTCTCCTTAACAGCGCCCGGCAACATCACATCGACACCCAGCATGCAACAAACAAACATTTGATACGCTTAACACATCCTGCTGTCAGTCACTCACGTATGCAGGCCCGCTGCCACTCAGCCCGGTGACGGCGTCGATGAGGTCCTCCTCCACCTCAGTGCAGAAACCCACACTGGCCATCAGCTGCTCCAGTAACTTGCCATCCTCCACCTGAAGGAAGGAAGGAAGGAAGGAAGGAAGGCAACACGCCAACAAATGAGAGATTGGAATGTCATACAAGTCGAAAGGAAAACAGAGGCATGCTCTATTCCCTAAATCATTCCTTCAGACAGCCTTTGACCTTCATCTGCACGCCATGTCGCTCTTCCTCACCTCTGCGTGTGTGCCGGTGGCGTACACGGTGGCTCCCTCCTTCACCACCACTGGAGTATTCGTCATGCACCTCATCACTTTAGGAGTCGGACGGTAGTGGAGCAGCTTCTGTGAATTGACAGCGGAAAAGGAGAAAGTGAGCGTAAGAGAGGAGTGCAGGCGCCACAGGGTGAGATAAAAGAGTGTGTGTGTGTTTGTGTGTGTGTGGGGGGAGGGGTGTCCGAGGAGGAGACAGGGCCGTGAGGGGGGCTGACCTTCTCTATGGAGCTGATGGTTACACCAGCGGCGCAGGACACTATTAGATGGCGGTCCTCGATGTCTGGCCCGATCTCATCCAGAACAAAGGGGATGATGTGAGGTTTGACCGCCAGGAAGAGGACGTCGCTCTTATTGACGGCCTCTTTGTTACTGGTGGTCAGGGTCACTCCCATTTTCTACACGGGGTAGAAGAGGAAAGGGAAACAGTGATGGGAAAGTGTCAGAGATGCAGACGTTGTGATGAGAAGCATGAGAAACCTCCCGGGCAGGTCAACGCTTGCTCAAATTACACACACAGACACTTTTTCAACACTTCAGCCATTTCGAAACACCTCCGACTGGTGTGGAAACGTTTCCTCTCACCCTCAGCCCTGACACAGTAGGCAGGTCCATGTCCGGGGAGCTGGCTGTAATCCTGTGTGTGGCAATCACACCTACAGAGAAAGAGAGAGAGAGAGAGAGAGAGAGAGAGAGATAAGGAAGTGAAGGACAAGAGGTGGGAATGAAATGTGAAACAGCAGGTTTGAAGAGGTTTGGTGCTGAATTCATGTTTTCAAAGTTTGGTACTGAGCTCATATTAACACCACAGGTTATGAATATGTCAACACGCATTTATAGCAGATTGACTGATTTTGTATTTCAACTAATAAGTATTGAACTAAATTTGACTTTTAATACAGTTTGTCTTCTTTTAACACTCACTTTTTTTGAGAATCTGAAGAAAAATCGTTAAAAGGCAGAAGAAATATGCAGAATAGGAAGCAGAAGAGATAGAAATTCAAATGCATTTCCCCCTTATGCCCCCTGATGGTCGTATATGTGCTAAGACAACTGTGAATTTGGTCTCAGCAGAAGCAGAATTGGGACTCACCTGCAGCAGTAAAGCCTTTCACCAGAGCGTGAGCCAGCTGGCCGGCTCCAATGAATCCAACACTCATCCTGTCAGCTGATGTGGCTCCTCTGTGCTGCAAATCACAGTCAGGACACAGTTAGACTCATCAAGCTGCTCACAAGCTTTAACAGATCACAAATAAACCCCATCAGGAAATATTAATCAGGTTATATCTCAACTATTGCAGAACAAACATGCAATATTTATTTAATCGATGATGCAATGTAGGGAAGAGACCGGAGCTGCTCCACAAAAAAAAAGAAGTGAATGATGAAACAGCTGGCAGGACATTTTGACATACGCATCACATGGACACGACATAGATATAAAGAGAAATCATTCAAACACAACAAATCTGGATCAAACCAAAACTCTCGGAGGAATTAAGAGTCACTAATAGCTCTAATTACGTCACTACCAAGTCCTGAAGCTTTAAATTAGCGGCGCAGGGAGACGCCCCTCTGTGTGTGTGACTTGATAACCCACAACTGGAGTATTAGTGTCGCTTTAAATTGTCTTTTAAGTGTAAATGCTGTCTTTGTGTCAGTGTCCTCCATTTGCCGGCTAGCTGTTAACCTAGCCAGTGCTAGCATGAGCAAACAGCGATGGTGGTGATAGCCGTTTATTAGCACCAGGTAGTGGCTCTATAGCTACACATAAAGAGGAATGTGACTACTTTATAAAAGGCGGTATCAGTTACCGTCTCCTGGATGTTCCCCCGCCGGTCGATCAGTTCTCTCCTGGATTAAAAACACACCACTTTTTATGTCAACGTGGCTACCGCTTTACTCAACCCCAACGTGTTTGACACCGGCCACGGACGGACACACACGCTGGCCAATCATCACACAGAAAATCCGCGCGTTTGACCAATAAGGATTCAGTATACAATAGTTGGGCGGGGTTTTGCTGTTGTCACGCCCAGTTGCATCAGACCTCTGCACTTGAACGCAGCGTGGTCGCCAAGCTAAATGTGGGTCAACTCCACCGTGTTATGTGAGGTGGGTTATGCTTATTTGGGACCAGGCGTGAAAAAGGAAACATTTATTCACACTGACTCACTGAAAGAAGAGGGTTAGTCTACAAAAAAAAATAGTAGAAATCGTTTTATTACCTTTTGTTTACATTGTGATGTCTCATAAATGAAAGGTAGAAGTAGATTTAATAGAAGTTTATTCCCCCCTTTACTCAACTATTTCAGTATTTGTGATTAAAATCCAAACCTTCTTACAAATTTAACAAAATCTCATGATTGACAGGAGGTCATTGACATTGTTTTTCGTTGGAGTATGTAGGTTGGAGAATTTTGCCAGATCTTTGAACAGACACGTGGATCCATGTCACTTCAAACAGCACAGAGAAACGTGACACTGTGCACTATGGGATCACAATCCATTAAACATACAGACATTTCATGGTAAAATGTCATAGGAAAACACAGTGACCATATTACTAATCTATCTATCTATCTATCTATCTATCTATCTATCTATCTATCTATCTATCTATCTATCTATCTATCTATCTATCTATCTATCTATCTATCTATCTATTCAAAGGCCTCTCCAGTTGTTAATGAAAAATCAGTCCAATGTGTTTTGACACAAAGCTTTGTTGTTAGATGTTAGACATGATCTGATATTCTAGACCTTGGGCTGTAAAAGGCATTTTATAATAAAACATATGCCATGCAAGTGCCTTTACTATTTATTTCATGCTCCTGAGTCAATATTAAAATCATATATATAACATATAAAACATATACCCAAGCTCATTTTGATACTTTCCTACACCCCTGTGAGTCTGGGAGAGTTACTCTGGGTGACTGTGTTTGTAGATTCATGTATTCTGTTTCCTTCCATCACTCTCCAGTGAGGCCTTTTGGATCAGCTGTGTTGCATTCAAAGCACTGTAAAACATAAAGCTGACTTCAGATGACTCATCTCAGGCTGAAGAACTCCCTGTGCCTGTTTGAAGATGAAATTTGAAAACCAACTTTGCTCTCTGAGGCTTTCACTCAGTATGGTGAGTCATGTTGTTTAACTCTTGGGTACCCAGACCTGTTATGAGTCAGGTGTCATTCATAGAGATACACACCTTAAGCAATGGATGTTACACACTACACTCAGCTGTGTTGTGCTTAAGTGTTAATATACATAAGTATTGTCACCCTTTAGTAGATGTTTTATCATTTTCCTTTATCATTTATAGAGCGGTTTCATCAGAGACAACATATCTTTGTATCATACAACAAAAATATTTTCTAACATATTCATTAGTTTGCGTTTTCCTTTCTTTCTTGTTTTTGTTTTTTTAAATCAATGCAAATGAATTTAGATGTGAACATGAACTAAAACACTAAAACATTTCATGGGACTAGAAGTGGCTGGGGACATTTGAGGTTCTTGAATATGAATGAAGGATTGTTATTCAAATAGCAGATAGGCCAGTACTTTTGGCTTCTCCCCTCAGATTTAACAGCGTCTGAATTAAAGTAGAGTCAGATGGCGTGTACACTAATGAGCCGTGGATCTGAATAGAGTTTGGCTTCCTTTCCCTTGGTATTCCCCTAATGCGTATTCTCAAATTAGTCATGAACTGCAGCCTGTCAGTTTGACACTCATTTGAATAGGAATGACCCTCCTGTCTATCTGTCTGTCTCTTGATGCGCTCGTTACCCATGCAGCATCACGACGGGCTAAACTTACCCTCCTCCACTAGAGGCACTGTGTCCGTCACCTCTTAGAGACCACATTCCATTGATTTCCTCGCGGTGCTGTCGGACAGGAATGCCAGCTGAGGGATTTCTTATATCTCTGTCTATATATAAAGCAGAATGCACGGCCCGCGGTTGTCTTCCAAAAGCACCAGCTGTTAGGACACTCTTCTTCAGTCAGAGTGATACAATATCAACATATTTTAATTCTCCTCTTCTCTTTATTTGGCCAAGGCGAAGCAAAGTAAACATATGACATTTCTTTCACGGAATAAATCGTAAAAAGGAGAATCAGGGGGCGATACGATGACTCACACTCCTCTGATGTTTGGTAGCTGATACTCACAGAACAGACACGCCACACACACAAATCAAAGGCCGACTCACATGCACACTGTTGTTCTCTAAACTCATCTCCAATTTGTTGGAAAGTGTTGTATCCCTGCAACTTTTCTTCCTCAAACAGATGCACACACACACACACACACACACACAATCACGCACACACACACACACACACACACACACACACCAACTCAATTTACCACTGCCTGCCTCTGCTCTATCTATCGCTCAGACTCCGAATGTGTGCTGAGGCGTGACAAGACTTGTTCTTTGTTGTTTTTTTTTGGACAAAACCTCTAGAGATTTATTAAAACACCCGAGAGCATGAATGTGTTTTTTTCTCCTTTCCAGCCCACAACGACATGCGAGTCTGGGTGAAGCGTTCACAGCTATTTGTTGCTTGCAGTGATTAAAGCCCGAAGGTGTTTTCTGCGTGTGTTTGTGTGTGTTGGACGAGCAAAGAATGAGGGAGAGGGACAGAGAGAATTCAAGAGAGGGAGAGAGAAAGAGAAAGTAGCTGCGGCGTGAGAGAAGATGTGAATGTTTAATGTCCCCGAGTGATAGAAACTGTTTCCCAAGTGAGTCTGGGAGAAGAATGAGTGAAAGACAGAATGCAGAATAAATGACACGAGGGAGCTTCATGTGTCCTGCCTACTTTCTGTTTTATTTCTGGGAAAAAACCAAAGGGATCTTCCTCCCACACATCAGGAACACAGAAGATGGAAATCAGACACGATAGAGTCTTTGTAGCTGCAGGTGCCATGTTGTCCAGAAGGTAGAGGTCCACCTGTAGCCACAAGGCCACTGGAGGGTGTTTGGTGTTTGTGCATGATGTGTGTTGGTTTGCTGGTGTCCCCCAAAGCTGACTGGTCTTGGGCTGAGCGCTCAGTATGTTGTTGCTTAAGGGTTGCTAGGCAGGAGGAAATTTTTAAAACCTTAGAAACGTGTAACAGAAACTTAGATTGACTGATATTGACTCGATTTACAGCATATACAACATGATGCAATCACATAGTAACTAACAGTCCTGCAATAACGCTTGTCTCTCCTGACTTCTTCTCTTTGTGTGTGTTTTGTGTGTTGCTTCCTGTTCCAAAAGTCTTAAAGTATATTTTCAGCAAAAGTTGTGTCCAAAATCAACAAACATGCTGTTTTGTGGAGATGCAGGCAGGATCCACGGACAACTGAAGCACCGTGCCCTCCACTATTTCACACGTCAGACTAAACAAGATCAAAGTGCTATAGAGGGAAGCAAGAAATGTGCCTTGACAGCAAGACAGCCGTCCTCTGTCCCTCTATGTCCCTCCAGCTGGAGAAACAGGAAATATGTTTATAATGGACACCTGTCTCAGCTCATCTGTGTCAGATGATCCCATGATGTGTGTATGTATGTGTGTGTGTGTGTGTGTGTGTGTGTGTGAGAGGCCTAAAGGGAGTGGGATGTAACATTAGTGTTGGACATTGACCCTGTGGAGGCCCAGAGAGGCGGTGGACACACTGTCCATGTCCCCGTCCTGTCGCTCGCAGCTGCAGCTTTCTTTGGGCTCTGCTTTAGTCCATGGATGTAGTTTGGGAATATCAGTCAGGATGAGGATAAACATGGAGTGAGGGTTCACTGCAGAGGGACAATAGATATAATGATCGTTCTTTAGAATTAGCAAAGGATCAGACACAACATGAAAATGTGACAACAAACCCAATTTATTTATGGCTGAAAAATCAACATCAGTTTACACGAAATCCCCTCAAATGCTCCATCATCTGCTCTTATTGACTCGCTCAAACAAAGAATTAGATTTTTTTGTGGTCTTAAGGAGATTTGATTACACAAGAGCAGCAAGCTGGTGTCGGGTTTTCTAATGATAATACATCTTTAGCAAGCGCAGATGTGACAGGGGAACACTTTGATCCAGGATTAGAGACGCTGGGCAGATAGGATTCAGATGTGGAGAGGGGAAGAGTGAGGAGGGGAGGGGGAGAGACAGACAGACAGACAGAGAGAGAGAGGGAGAGGGAGAGAAAAAGAGACAGGGAGAGGGACAAACAGAGAGAGACAGACAAGAGCGAGAGAGAGAGAGAGAGAGAGAGAGAGAGAGACAGAGAGAGAGAGAGAGAGAGAGAGAGATAGATGCCTCCAATAAAAACTAGAGGGCACTCAGAGAGCACATACCTCCACTAAGGCTGTGTGGTCCTCCAAATATGATGAAAATTTAACAGATAATTGCCTGGACCATGATCCCCGCTCTCACCCCACTGACAAACCAACATGTAGCGCCACCATCAGGTGGATTGATCCTGAGATACAGCTGTATTGGCAGAATGAGCACAATTTGCATTCATATTTCGCAGCACAGTTACAGCAAAACAGTAGGTAATGTCAAAAACAAACAGCTTTTGTTTGGAACAGCACATTTTGTCAACTAGGAAGCTCAGTGCTGAGCAATGAAACAGCAGAGTTCTTTGAACACACCTCCAATTCTAAACGCTTGCTTCACAATCCACCAACAAACCAGGAGCTGTGTTCTCTCAGCAGGTGGCGCCGTTACAACGGAAATAGAGACAGCCTGGATGTTAATGGATTAACTTTACTTTAATGATAAAAATAACTAAATAACTACATTTCTATGAACGTTTCAGCTGTTGTCTGCAGGAGAATGTGGGTTGTACCTTTCTTAAATCCTAGACTGATCAGAGTGTCACAGGCAGGGCTCGTGTAAATGCTGTCTCACTGCTCGGATATGAATGCAGACTGCTGGTGTTTATTTTTGGCAGTGTTGGTGATGTGATTGGTGGTGGTGGTGTGTGTGTGTGTGTGTGTGTGTGTGTGAGTGGAGGGGGCTGCAGATGACAGGCATGCCCAAGATGCCACAGCTAAATATAACAGTTTAACAGTCAATATTCAATATCCCAGAATTTGATGTAGGCCGACAAGCTGTATGAATTTGTGTGTGTCTGTTCAAACTTTGAGTAATTATGCAAGATGTAACAAAATGTGTGTCAGGCATAATGAGGCTTGGGCTTGAGATGTCAGTGGGGCCGTGGCTGCATGGGTGTGACTGGTTGACCTCTTGATCCTCCTGGGTGCTGAGGGCTCAATGAAAGGATGAGGTATCACTTCAGTCGGGTGTGGCAAGAGGGTGCAGTGAAATATGGTTGAATGACATTCCAGTGTCTTTCCTGGTTACAGCTGGACTCACAGACTCAGGGCCTAAAACAGTAGTTCTGTTAAATATATGTCAAATATACTTATAACAGCAGGAGTGTAGAGAAGGCGTGGCTCTAATGTTCTCTACTGTTCAGACTAATGATGTGTGTCATGATAGAAAGCCTGCTTCTCTTCTAGTTGAGGTAAATAAAGACTGTAGAAGATGTCCTCTCATCCCTCCTCAATCTGTCTGTGTGTGGCGCTATGCTCGGGTGTTGTGAGAAAGATGTGAGGACACAAATCTTGTCCTCTGGGAGTAGATCAGGTCTGCCACATACAGCCCCAGGTTGACAAAGGAGAACACCGCCACCACCAACTTACTGTCCCACGGGCACTTCCCTTGGGGGCATGATGACGGTCGCCATGGAGACCCATATTTTGAGTCAAAGCAGAAAACCGACCACACTACCGATGCGCTGAGGTAAAGCAGCACTGCCAGTAAAGTGTACACCACCATGCAGTGGTCGAAGGGCATGCAGCAGACGGCTTTGGTCCGTCCGCCCACGGTCAGGACCACAAACAGGGCAGTCAGGCCGAAGCACAGCGCGTAGACGACCACGCAGAAGATTGTGGCACTGTAACGGGAATACTCGCTGCCGTTGGCCAGAGCTCCGAAGATAATGCAGGCCACAAAGCCCTGAACTACTTTGAGGAGGCCGGAGACGGTGGCCATGTAGCCCACCACAGTCTGACCCGACCGGGCTCGACACAGGACCACCTCAGCCCCGTAGGCCAGGGTCGCCCCGGCCGAGCAGACGGTGACAGCGATGCGGAAATCTCTGACTTCACAACCAGCGTAGGGACACTCGGACCGGACAAAAAACAGCGGGTAGACCACAGAGGCCGTCACATACCTGCAGGAGGACAGAGACAAACAGGATGTCATCAACCAGAGGAAAGACGTTATACAAATAAGGCTAGAAACATGTAACTACCACCAGTGTGTGGCTAAGATGATTGTGATTCAACAGATTCAACAGCCAGGAAAGTGTGTTTGAACATCACCATCATTACAAATTGGAAAACAACCAAATTATGACTTACATGAGTGTTGCCACGGCAGCACATGTGACTGTTAGGTTGTCCCAGGAAATGGGCAGGTAGCTGTAGAGTCGGGTGGCATCCAGGAAGAACACCAGCACTGACACGGCGAAGCAGAGGCACCACACCACCATGCAGAAGACACCGTACGAACCGCTGTAGCCAGCACTGTGCGCCACCATGGCAACCACCGCGCATCCCAGAGCTAGCTGGCAGAGACGGGCGGCGCCAAGAGGGGAGCAGATTGCCCTCTTGTTGAGGTATGGACCTGAGCGGGGATCCATGACCCGGAGGTGTACTCAGATAATAAATATGCTACAGTAAAGCAGAAAAAAGGACGCCCAGAAGACTAAATGAAGTAAAAAAGAAAGTTCAACCAGCTTAAAGTTCCATGCCAATCCCACAAAAACACAGGAATTGAGGAGAGTCCTTGTGAATCAGCAGGATAACGAACAGGTTTGATGGCCTGAGATGGAGATCACACTGGGGCTCGTGGTTTATCTTAGAATGAATCCAGCTGATGTCTGTGATAAAGGGTTCTTAGAAACAGCTTCAGTGTTTGAACTCTTCATTCAAGGGTTCTATTCCGTCACAACCAGCTTTGAGGTCACCAAGGTCCGGACATCGGTAATTATTTTTGAAGTGAAAAATAAAAAATCAGCTTGTTGTAACCGGTTGAAACATCTCCTTTAATTGTGGAAGCTGTGTGTGTGTATGAGGTGACAGGGGTCTGCTGGCTTTGGGTCAGGGCACATTGTTCCGCTGTCACCCTCCCTTCCCTTTGTTGTGTCTGCTGACTCGCTCTTGACTATGTTTAATGGCTCTTTCTGTGTTTGTGAATCAGAGCAAACAAAACATGTCAAATTAAAAAGACGTCACCACTTGAGGGTGAATTCGCTCTTTGGGACGTTAACACTCAAGCTGACGCACACAAGCACACACACACCTTTCTGTAGAGTCATTAAGTTGCAGTCCAGATGCAGTTCCAGTATTCCATATTCCCATACTGGCACTTTATGAAACCGCTTATTCCCTTTATGGTGAGAACTTGTAGAGCCCGTCCAGGTTGTTTATCCAAACATTGTCAGTTGAGTCATGTCTTCAGAGAAATATCCTCAGCTATGATTCCTTCCCCCTCCGACAAATCGGCAGAAAGGAATAAATGCTCCAATCCAGGCTTTGAATCAGCTGGTCTCTAATGTGTTTAGGTTGCTGTACACACTCTCACTACAGAACCATGTGGCCTTCTGAGTCAGACACACTACCGTCGCCACCACATGCTCTCCTCAAATGTCACCTCTCCGTTCCTTCCTTTCTCTCCTCCTCACACACATTCTCTACTTGCGCAGTACACGCTGGTCGGTCAGATCAGAATGGAAGTTATGTCCGTTCCCTGCGGGGTTGGGCAGATGACCGTTTGCGAAGAGTGCATGTGGTTGGGCGGGGAAGTCGTGGCATGCAGACACATTTAAGACCCTGTGGAATGAGGTGGGAAGGGACGAGACCAAAGGGATATTAGATATGATAGATTAGAACAGCCTTGTGCAATAACAGCTCAGCCGGTTTATTTGTTTTTCATTGTTGATTTTTGTTTTGATTAATATAAGACCAAACTAGTTTTAAACTGCAGTATTAAAGCCAGCCTGCAGAGTCCTGACACATGCTGGAGATCATCACAGTGAATATGAGTGAGCATGTTGTGATGTGACATCTTGAGAGCAATATTTTTAAGCTGCGGGGGAAGTAATGGAAACCAGAATCTATTTGGAAAAGGGGAAATCAAGACACAATTCTACTACTTCTCCTCTCTCAGTCGCTCTTTAGCTCTCTGGCGCCACCTGCAGGTCTGTTGCAGCCTGTGGCTCCCTCGTTTCAAAAACAGACCGAGCTGTACTGTATTTAATATTTATCTGTATGATGTCATTGACGACTGTGAGGAGTTAGGGTGGTTCCTTTCAACCATTACTATGATTTGGTGATGTAAAATAAAAATAGAATAAAAATGTTAATGTGAAAATGTACGTGTGCTGGACGCTTAATTTAGATGGGAAGCGAGATGTTTCTTGTAATGACACATGTATACATATATATACACACATGAGCTCTCCACAGACAGCAGTGAGATACCAGAACAGAAAGTATAAAGCTATAATAATGTGAAAAAACATTTGGAGAATGCGGGCATCGATCCCGCTACTTCTCGCATGCTAAGCGAGCGCTCTACCATTTGAGCTAATTCCCCTCATACTCTTACTCGAGGTCGGTACACTACTTAACCAGTAGTAGTGGTAAGTTTACGTCATCCGTTAGTGTCCTACTGCAACCAACTTTTTGAACTTGAAAGGAAACTGAAAGGTCACAAATTACCGTAGAATCGGCCCGCTTTTTGTGATTATTTTTCGCATTTTTTCATTTTTTTAGTTCGCGCGCCGTCACAGCAACTCGCGACAGCACAACAAGCAACAGTTCCCTAAGCAGCACCTAGAGGGCGCTACTCCAACAGAGAGGCAGCACTGCAGGGTAGAATGCCCCATTTGATCAAATCAAAAATGACAAGGTTTTATGGCGGCAGTTTAAGCAATTAGTAAATGAGTGGGATTGGAATAAATAGATTTGGTTAAATTTCAAATTCTGTCCCGGAATGAGAAAAATAACTTATAACTTATATTCATCTAATAAACCCAAACACAAACATGATCTTCATAAACTGCCTTTTCTTCATGTGTACATCGCTTTAGTCTAGCATTAATTTACAGACAGCTATAGTGTGCGCGTGTGTGTGTGTAACAAGTGAATGGAATGCATTCCTCCCTCACACACACTCAAACTCCTGCTTTCCTCTGTCCGTCCTCTTTTTGAAGTTCCTCCTGCAGTTTGAAAAAAAAAGAGAAAAAGGCTGATGTGCAGCTGGGGAGAATCTGTAGAAGTGTGTGTGTGTGTGTGTGTGTATCAAGATCTGAAATGTGAAAATATGGCTACACGCTGCTTCTTCACCATTACCCGTGAACAGTCAAAAAGGTTAAGGCATTATCGTGAGAGAGGCAGCATGAATTGTGTGTGTGTGTGTGTATGTGTCACAATGGGTGCTGTCAGATCAAAGCAGTTGCCTTTGTGAACACTTTTTTTGCAATGTTGATTCATTACGACTTCTATATAAACAAATATATGTATAAGAGTCGCAAATTCCCATCTCGTTTCCCTAGAGCCTACAGTGACGTCATCAATTTTAGCTCAACTTCAAAACCTGCAAGGGATTCAAACCCTCACACTAACAGATATGCATCCAACTACTGACCTGGAAATGGGAAAGATGGTGGTGTTGTTTACTTACTGGTGGAATGTGATGCGTGACAAACCTCCAGAAAGCCACAAAAATACCATCGAGGGAGGAGGGAGTCGATCAAAATGTCTCTGAACTGAACGACACGTTTCAATCCGTTCCATGAATCACCACACAATGCCAAAAATGTTGAATATATCTATGTCTTAAATAGATAAATGCTGCTACAAGGGCTCGTTTGCGGGCTGCGAACCATGACTGTGGCTTTAATCTCATACACTAGAGTTGTAGGGAGAACTGGAATCCTTAGAATCAATCAATGTCTTAACTACAGGAATACAAATGCAGCATCTTTGTCACAATTTTCTTTATTCAGTTTGCATGGGTTTCTTTCTAAACACAAACAGCCGTGATCCTCTGAGAGCTCCGCTGGAATGAAACACACCATCTCACTCTGAGCTCTGAATGCAGGCTCAGTCCACCTCAATCACAAAGTCCAGTGTGTTCAGGAGCGCCGCAAAGGTTAAGTGCTCTACACAGTCTGCATGGCACAGCTGTCAGACGTTTGTCCTTCCATCCGCGAGCCAGCAGTCTCACTTCTTACCTGTGAAAGAAAACAGGAAATAAATAAAAACATCAACCCGGGTCACGACAACATTGATACGGCCTTTGAAATATGGAAAATGAGCCGGATGTTGTTTATGGAGAGGAATGACTGACCTCTTTGTGCTTTAAAGCTGTGTTTGTTGAGTAACAACATGAGACAGCGGAGCGACCACAGATCTCTGCACTGACAGCAGCCAGATGGGCTTACACAGTTGCTGCTATTCACTATGCTGAGTTTGTTTACACTGCGACTTAATTAAAACTGTTTGCTTTTTCAGCCATTTTCCTAAGTGTGCATGTTCCTTTGACTTTTAACCAGCACACAAGAGTGGAAGCCATTTTTCTATTGATCGTCATTCACACCGTTGAAAAATAATAAATAGAAAAGCTGCTTTATTACAAATGCAGACTTTGGAAGATAACAACTTATCACACAACACACAGCAGTATAAGTTAAAATAAATGAGTAAGGGACACTTTTACAAAACAAACTCAGAATGTGCAAAATGTGATAAACCCTGTCAGCCCAGGATTGAAGAAATGCTGATGAGCAGGACGCAGGATGGAACAGGAAGCTTTTGTTGAAAGGATACATAGCTGTAACGGCCAGAGGGAGTGTATCAGCTCTAACCAGGGAAAACTTTCTATTAAGATTATGTTCAACCACAGCAAACCTATCAGGGTGGATGCTGACCATGAAGGACTGTGTTAACATCGATGATGTGTGTGTGTTTGCATGTCTAAGTGTCCTCTGTAGGCCTTCACACATGGAGTCTATAATTCCAGATTTATCCCCCCAGCCCTCCTCCCCCAGGGTCTTTTTCTTTTAACTTTCCCCCATGAAAGAGAGAGCAGCCACAACTTCCTCCAAGGACTTACACACACTGACATACGCAGAGTTCGGCAACAAATGAATGAGCACGAGGACACAAACAAGAGGGAAAAGGGAGCAACACTCTGAACAAAAACATCACTATGGTCGCGACCAGAGCCGCAACAGGAGAGCTGTGCCAGGGGCCGCAGGAGCTCGTGCTGTGTGATGTGGCCCAGGGACGGTCCCTGTCCCTGGGCCCAGAGTCCCCTCTGTAGTGGTCTCTTGGGCCGCCGAGGTTGGGGTGAAGGGTGACCACAGGGTGACCACACTGAACAAATTGGTTCACCATGACAAACATCTTATCTTCTGAGGAATGAGGAATTCTACTTTCAGAAGGCCATTTGCTATAGATAATTTGGTTTGTGTGTGTGTGTGTGTGTGTGTGTGTGTGTGTGTGTGTGTGTGTGTGTGTGTGTGTGTGTGTGTGTGTGTGTGTGTGTGTGTGTGTGTGTGTGTGTGTGTGTGTGTGTGTGTGTGTGTTGTTTTCACCTGGAAGCTTAAGCCATTTGGGCACCTTGCCTGGGTCAGACCTTGTAGGTTTGGTAGCTTGGCCGTTTGCAGATGGATCGTGCTCGTCCTGTGTCGGTCCGCTGGCGTGTGCGATCGGCTCTGCAGGAGGGAGGGGGTCCTCGGGGTCCATAGGACTGAAGGAGGGTTCCGGGGACCTGAGCATGCAGCTGAGGTGGTGGGATGAGAGGAATTGATGAATGAATTAAGTTAAAGCACATTTCCTGTGAGAGGAGTTATGCAAGAAGCTAAGAAACAGTTGTGTGAGATAAAGATCTAAGAGAGAAGGAGCCATGAGGACCCTGTTGAAGAAATAAAGGACAAGAAGTGGGGGTCACTTTTGGGAAATGGGCTCCGTCTTTAGAAGGACTAGAAACTGGTGTGTGTGCGCTTGTGTGTGTGTGTGTGTGTAGGAAATGAGGGAGCATGAGGGCACCTGCTGTTTAGGCAGAACCTCAAAGGGATTCCAATGATGACAGCTTTGTGACAGGAAAATAGGCTGGTTGCCGCGGGATACAAGTGCACATACACAAACGCATGTACAACGGAGCACACATTTACACACACACACACATACCGCACGGGGATGTGTACGCATACCTTGCTATGGTCTCATTTGCTTGCAAGGAAGACACACAGGATTCCCTGAGTTCACTTTTTAAGTAAGAATCTGTGGAGAAAACAAACACACCCACACACAAAATGTAAATATTTACTTGAATGTAATTATCCAATAAAGATGGCCGTCTGCATCTCATTTACATCAACGTATGAAAGAAAGGAAGTAAAAAGACAAAATACCTGTTTGAGCATCTGAACCAAAGTACACCAAAGCACCAGGGAATAGGTTGGCCTAGAGAGAGAGAGAGAGAGAGAGAGAGAGAGAGAGAGAGAGAGAGAGAGAGAGAGAGAGAGAGAGAGAGAGAGAGAGAGAGAGAGAGAGAGAGAGAGAGAGACCATTTAAAAAGTCATATATTGTCACCACATTCAAGCCGAGAGTTAAGTTGATTTCTGGAGCAGATTCATTGCTTGGGGATTTGAACCAGTAAGCGTGCATCTTTGAAGCAGACCACAAAATGAGCAGTTAGTGAAAACACTTTCACCCCTGCAGCACAACACTCCTCTGTGATGATCGTCTTAATGAGGATAATGGATCAAAGTTACAATTATGAGACGGAGCCACAGACAGAAAGGCAGGCAGGGCAACAGAAACACAGATCAACAGCGTTATGATCAGGAGGAACTAAAAACAGCTGGATGCTTCTTTCTGCTATGATATAGTAAGGGTTATGGGGTTATGGCCAAAAGGATTTGATGACCCCCCCGTGTGTGTGTAAGTGTGTGTGCGTGTGGAGTCATCATGTCCAAAGATGCAACTCACAACTGCAACTGCATGTGGCTCCACTCCAGACTGTGATTAAAATCAGTGGAGTGTAAAAACAAATAGTGGCAGCGTTGTTGCTAAGCCGCCAGTATCTGCTGCAGAAACAGGGACATGCTGGCCTCATTGCTGTTATCACAGCGCTGTGAGCATGAAACAATGCATCTGGGTGAACAAAAGGCATTATAGCTGCCCCCTACTTCCACCTCCAGGATGAGGAAAAATGCAACATGATAGGACCTGTGTGTGTGTGAGAGAGAGAGAGAAAGCGAGATAGAGGCAGAACGAATCCTGATGGGAGACGGAAGGAGAGACAGATGATGGAGGGGACGTCTGCTATCAAAGGGCTTCGGGGTTGGGAAACATTCCTTTCCTGACATGACACAAAGTGATTCAAGTGTGTGTGTGTGTCTGTTTGTGTTAGACAGAGAGCGAGATAGAAGACAGAGAGGTTCCATGTGTGTTTGTGTACCGAGGATTGATGTGTAGCCTGAATG
Source organism: Genypterus blacodes (assembly GCF_046128005.1). Classification (NCBI taxonomy): domain Eukaryota; kingdom Metazoa; phylum Chordata; class Actinopteri; order Ophidiiformes; family Ophidiidae; genus Genypterus; species Genypterus blacodes. The sequence continues at coordinate 2,017,754 of NW_027466843.1, read as the reverse complement.
AAACACAGAGAGTCTGCGTGAGAGAGGAAGAGAGAGAGGGAGATGCAGGGAGAGAGGGACTGTACGGGTGCTGCTCGTCACAGGAGAGGGACGAGTAGAGAGACCAGGCCAGAGGTCAGAGAGGAAGAATGAGATGGGCGGCTTATATCGAGTTTGGTTCAGAGATCATAGCAACACAAACACACACGTTGGTTTTTGTTGTATTAACAATAACAACAATTTTCTCTTCCACAACTTTGCACTTTTTTCAGTTTGACTCATCAGAAAGGGCCAAAGAACAACCAAGAGTGGATGATTCTCACTGTTTCTAATATAAACAATATGTAAATAAAAAGTTCCAGGTGGTGGAATTTCGATAGTGAACACCATTTTTACATTTCTTTCTATTAACTTTCAACTACGGCTTTCTAAGAATTGAGTTCTAAAGCTACAAAGCATCAAGGCTCTCAATACTCAGCGTGTGTGCGTATGCGTGTGTGTGTGTGTGTGTGTGTGCATGAAGATCAAAGCAGAGTCTGTATTAACCCCATGTGCCAGTCTGGGAAAAATCAAGCCCAGCTGGGGTCAAGGACAGCGGTGAGGGGGGGGAACAAGTGTGAGTGTGTGTAGGAGAGAGGAGAGGGAAAGAAAGGGAATGTGGTGGTGGAGGAACTGTGAAGAAGAGCAGGGAGCAGCAGCTCTAACCCTAGTGTGTGTGTGTGTGTGTGCGTGTGCGTGTGCGTGTGCGTGTGTGTGTGTGTGTGTGTGTGTGTGTGTGTGTGTGTGATCCAAACGAGGAGTAGTAGTTGTTAGATAGTTATTTGGGATTTGGAGGCGTTTTACCGAGATGAGGTTCATGTCCAGTCAATCTCTCTGCTATGGTCGGTTCATGACAGTCGCTGCTGTTACATGCACGTTAAAACTTTGCTTCTGATCAGATTAAGGCACTTTCTTTCAGCATTCTGTGTGTGCGTTCATACCTGGTGTCCTTCCTATTAGGAGCCAATTATTCAGCCAATGGCAGAACTCTATCAAATCCATGCATGTATGTGCCTTTCTCTCTGTAATCGCAGTGCAGAGTGAGTGAGAGATCTTACCTGGAAAAGTGTAGCTGAAGTGTCGCTCAGGATGGTTTTTGGGGGGGTGGTGACTAAAAATGTTTATTGGAAAAAACAACAAAATTACAAACAGCCGAAATGAGAGAGAGAGCAGAGTTTGTTGGCTTTTCTAGAAATCGATAATGAAGTCATGATGACACTGGTTGTCATAAACAAAAGTGCCATTAAAAGAATCTTTAGCATTTATGAACAATTTACATTTGATGTATTGGACACAAAAGTGTAATTACCTCTACCCACATCATTTGCTAGACTGGACACTTTTCCAGCAGACTATGATGACTTTGCTATGTAACTACATTGTATCCACATTAACAGAAACCATGCAAATATAAATGAAGTTGATTGTGTTGATGATGTTGTGATTGTGCACAGTGGGATTAAAGACACTCACACAGGTAGAAGTGGAGTCGAGGATCTTCTAAGTGACTCTTCACAAAATCCCGTACAGAAGCAACTGCAACCAAACACAAGCAGAAAGAACAACAGTTTATACAGACACACTGCTGAAGACACAAGATCTGGTCTACCTACATGAAGAGTGTGTGGAGTATGATTCATTTTGCAGATGGAATTTCCCTCAGAATTGTTGTTCTGCTGGTTGTTGTGTCGCTATTATGGCTGAGGTAGATCTACTTCATAGAATTACAGGCTGGTCTCATTCTCTCTGTGTCTGTCACTGTGGCTGGAGCCATAAATGTGGTGAAGGAGACGCAAGTAGCTTTAACATTGCAGCCATACCTGTGGCTAACCAGCTAAAATACCACCACACCACAGACAAACACACACACGCACGCACACACACCTGTTTCCAGAGGCCTGAAGAAACCCTGTAGAACATGTCTGTCTGGAAACTGGATCCTCAGGACCACCTGGAGATACACAGTGGATTGTTTTGGATCATAAAAGTCTGCGCATTTCAATCAAGCACACATTTTAAAGCTCCGCTGTGATCATGCGTCAGTCACTGGGACTCACTTTGGGATATCTGTCCATCTTCTCCTTCATCTGCGATTCTCTTAGAGCTTTAGTCATCAGTGGAGCTTCCTCCAAAACCTTCCTGTAGAAACAGAGACGAAAGAGACAAGACACACTCACAATGAAATGAGCTGTGAAATAAAAAGCATACCATAAACACCACAACGGGATAGAGTAGAAAAAAAAGCATACAGAGCAGATGTCCTATCTTCAACTGTCCTCATGTGGGGCCATGAATGTGTGTTCGTGTCAGAGGCAGAGATGAACTCCTGTGGTTGCCTAATTTCAGCCTTGGTAATTGCAGCAATTGACGTGGTGGCAGCTTTGCCATGAGGCAGGTCTAAGTCAATGTTGAGACAGATTAAAGGATGTATGTGGTCTCAACCTGATGGCGTTTGGTCCGTCTACCGTCTACCCACACACACACACTTGCTGATTGCGCCCGGTACGCCATATTTAGAAGCTTTTGTAGTATGTGTGGCGTGTTAGAAATGAGAACCCGCTGGCAGACACGCACAATGTCTCAGCAGCTGTGGCCACATCCAGAGAGCGCAGAATAAAGTTGTCGGCATCTGGTTTGAAGAAGCACTCATAAATTTAAAAAAAACTTCAAAAACACACGCAGTAATGCCCAGCATTCCCCCTGCCTATGGCCTCTCATCACTGCTGTGGTATTAAGCAATTAAGGGTTACACATCGACATAAACCTGCAGGACCAAATGCCAATATGAGCGGTTGTAAATCTGTAACAAACACATCTGATCTCAGCAAAAAGCCATTTATATCAAATATCATGTCTAGACCTCTGACCAAAGTCACTTGGCCAGCAACATGTGTTTCTGCCTCCCCACCTCTCGCTCTTCAGCTGGGCAAAACGCTTGCGCACGTCGTCAATTGTCACTTCAAAGAACTCGTCAGGCAGCTCCCCGTGTTCCTTGGTGCGTCGCTCTACGGAATCCAGGTGGTAAATGAGGGGTTCCCTTTCCACTGGCTACAGGTTGAGAGAGGGAGAGGAAGAAGTTACCCACACATGAATCAGGCACCCTGAAACATCATCAACCCTCAGCTGTTACTTAAACCAAAACACTGAATCAAATCACTCATAAGAGATAAACAAAGATAAAATCATATTCAATCAGCAACTGTTTAAAGTGCAGGAACAAAACAAACAAGCCAAAATGCAAAACACAAACAGCAACTGGTTTACCCCCAAGTAATCCAGTAATCCTCTGTTCTCTTCCAGCTGGACGGCGGTGGCTCGACACTGTCAAGAGAAGCAGAAAAGGCTCGATGTGAATCAGACTGAATACTTATCCCAAAACTATGTCTGTGTTTCACTACCAATGCCAAGACAACACTATTTTGATACCTTACTTACACGGTTACCTACATGCTAATCAATCTATCTAAAATCAAGCAATATCAGATTTTTCTTCTTAAACAGTCACTTAAGACTTAAGAACCTGATCATAACTACTAATTACTCTTTCACTCTCACCTTAGTGTTACTGTGGCTAGATTTGGCTTTCTTGGCTTTGGGCGATTCCACAGCCAAACCTGACAGAGCCGAAGCTGAGGGCGAGCGCCCTGCTACAACTGCCCCCGGACTTCCGAGGCGCTGACCCCCTCCAGAAAAGGGAATGAAGGGAGCGGAGGGAGGGGAAGAGGAAGCGCTTAGTCCCGATGGCCCTGCTTTCTCCCCATCCTCCTCCGGTGATCCTGTACCCGTCGGAGGGGCCTTAGGTCGGACAACATCCTGGGTTTTTGGGGCCTCTTCCTGTTTAACAGCAAGTGTGCTTGTGGAAGTAGCTGGAACAGAGGCGGGAGGCTTCTCGATTGGCCTATGTGGCACTTCTGTTGTTGATGCCACGGGTTTTGAGGGAGTGACGTCAGGCTGAGATGAAGGGTTCGCCATGCTTTCTTTGGCCGTGTGCGTTTTCGGCGTAGTAGTAATTTCCATGGCTTCTGCTGCATCTTCCTCTCCCTCTGTTTTGCTCTTTTTGACTAAAAACCTTCGAGAAACAGGAACAGTGCCTTTATCTTAGTCGCTGGTACATTTTGGGGGCAAAAATGTTCAATATCAATATCGGTTGATTTTGTATCATAGATCACCCGAAACATAATAATAATAAAAATAGATTAAATCTTTAACATAGCTACCTGACGATGGCACTTCCTCCTGTGAGACCCAGAGACTTCAAAGTAGCATTCTTGAGGGCTTCCTCCCCACTCACCTACATGCATACACAAACACACACATACTGTTTAATCCCATACTTACATGAGCATCACCACTCGGTTTGAATTCTTTGAGAAACGGTGATACTCAAACTGTACCTCGTCTCTCATGTAAACGCAGACGGGAGTAGATTCTGACTCAGACAGCGCTGACATGCTGGAGGTGAAGAGGAGAGATTGAAAAAATGAGAACTATGAGAATGAAGAGCCCAGTGACGTTTATTTGCCTCGACAGTGACAAAGACCCACACAGAAGTGGAACTCCTCTGCTCACTATGATGATGAAGAGTGTAGGCATGTGTGAGCCATGTGTGCACAATCCTGCGTAAAACTGATTGAGCCATAAACTGTTTACTATTGTTTTGCTCAGTACAAAGAGTCAAAACTTTCCTTCTGCTCCACAACATTCCCAGAGTTTTTACTCAGCTGCAGAGCTCATATCCATTTCAGGGGGGAGTAACCTCCTTGGAAAAGAATCAGGATATGGAATGATGTCATTAAATAGGGATGAAATACAGACTGGATGGATGCACAAGCACCTGGGAGTGCACAGCTGGAACTACTGAGTTTAACAGCTGCGTGCACGTGCGTGTGTGTGTGTGTGTGTGTGTGTGTGTGTGTGTGTGTGTGTGTGTGTGTGTGTGTGTGTGTGTGTGTGTGTGTGTGTGTGTGTGTGTGTGTGTGTGGTGTTATCTAACACATTGTTGGACTGCGATATTTCCTACACACATACCTGATCTGAGGGAAATGAGTGAGCAGTTCCCACAGACTCTGTCCACAGGAGAAAGAGTCCTGCAGCCGAGAGCCATCCTCCATCTGTAATGCAATCCGCACCTGAGGAATATGAGAGACACAGGCATACACACAAAACTGCCGTTAATCCATGAACCGGACACAATATTCAAGTATCAAAACTCGGACAAACTTACATCTAGCTTTTTAGGTCATTATTTATGAAGAAGCATAAAGGTTTAAAGTAGTTTTCATCTGGATCCAAGTCTTTATAGATCCAGAAACAGATCTTAGGATGACCAAGTTAGTTTAGCCACAAGCTCAGAGTGCGATTCCACTAACTAGACAAATTACCTGCATTATTATGATTATGCTATAAATACAGAGCGTGAACACTACATTACACACTGTCTGACCTTCAAATGGCATCTGGATCTGTGCTGTACTATTTAGTGTCATTTGGCTCTATTTTGAAAACAACAGTATATTCACTTTACACATTTAATGTGAACATCAGTAAAAACACTCTCTAAAACTCTAAAACACTAAACATGTTTATCCAATATGTTAACACGTCCCAACTGCAGGCCAAGTGGATTTTTACTTCCCAAAAATTGGATGGGATGCAAAATGATTTATTGTCAGAATACTTTTACGTTGTTGTAATGTATGAGGGGCTTCACTGTGTGAGGCATCCAAACCTCCCTTGGTGGTGTTTGCTCAACAGTCTGGAGTCGTTTCACACAATGGAAATTCTTTTCTATTTGAACTTGCTCAGGCGGCACATGTGGATCTACCTCAGTCTGACAATGAGCACCAGGCCACTCTGAGTCATTCTACAAGTTGTTTATATTTACTCAACAATCATTATGTCCAGCACAGAAACAAGCACACCAGCAGAGATGAAAAGGATGATTTGGCTGTCAACACCCAAACACAAAACACACACAAACACACTAGTTTGGCTGGTGACATTTCGGAAAGAGTGAGTGTGAGTGTGAGTGTGAGTGTGTGTGTGTGTTTGTGTTTGTGTGCGCTATAATCTGTGAGGTATCAACAGTCAACCATCCATCAAATGGACAAGAACAACAGATGAAACCCAGCAGTGATTTTTACTGCTTGGATTATGAGAGCATGATGTCATAGGAAACTACAGCTCAGCTCAGCAGAGTAGCAACAACAACACACAAGGAATATATTCATAGCCACACTACTGACAGTAACAAGCCACATACACAGCTGAGAATAAAGTTATCACAATTGTGTTGAAACAATTACTGACAACAGACTTCATAATTGATTAGTTAAGTCAATGTACTTGTATTACAATGTACTCTATGTACTTCTTAGGTGAGTTGGCCTACACATCGCCCACTGTTGGATATAGTGTTTAATCCTCCAGATCAACACGAGTTTCAGGTAGTACAAAATGTTCTGTCAGTCATTTGCCCTTAAGTGTGAAATACAAATAACTCCAAAAAGCTACATGATGTGAAATCTGCCTCAAATCGTTAGTGTTGTCGTAGTTACTATTCACATACCTGGCTCTCCGGACCCCCCTGCTTCCTTGTACTTGCCACCATTTCCAGTTTAGCATTGTTAGGCAGGCTGGCAAACCTCCACTGCAGCGTCAGATCAAGAACAGTCCTTTGGAACCTTTTTGAAGCGTGACAAGAGAAGAGGAGAGAGAAGAGTGTGAGGACAGCGCTGCATGCAGGTGTGATAACAGCATACTAGTCAAGTCTCACATTGTCATTTGGGTTTGGAAACATTTGCACCAGGCCCTGCTGAGCACTATTCACAACTCAAATCTCACATCCTACTGGCAGCTGTGTAAAGCTCTCCAGTCTAAGATGTGTAGCAGAGAGAGGAATCAGATTCTGTTTATTTTCACGTGTACACATCGAGCCTCTGAATATGGTGATGAAGCTCTAACATCATCACAATCACACCACAATCCTAAAACAGGACGTCACTTTACTATCTATGGTGGATGTGATCCCATTCACAAATTATAGTTGTTTATCCTGTGAAGTTCAGGTGAAAAAGAGTTTACAGGCCTTGTTCATCTGCACAGAATGGCATGAAACTTTGTAGCTAACAGCAATACGCGAAGTGTCACTGCCACTAAATAATACACGCCATTAAATACAGTACAAGTTCAACATAACCACAGGGTTTGCAAATTGACAACGACAACATATTTTGTGTGTGCATCCGCCCTTTTCCCACATGAATCCGTAAGAGCCTCGGTCACCAAGGTTACACTGCTGGTTTCCTATTCTATTGCTTGCACCTTTGTATTCCTTTCCTTTCCTTCAAGCTTTGCTGACTGAAACATGGAGGCACTTTCCCCACAGCTATTACACCAGATAAACAAACCTGATACTCACTTCAGAGCGTGGTCGTCGGGGTTAAAGCCATGGTTTTTACACACGTCCTCCAGCACCTGAGGGCGATAAATGTGTGCGTATAAGTGTCTATCAGCAGTTATTGCATTTCATTCGAAACAAGAGAGAGAAACTGACCCGTCACTGGCTAGCTACCGTTAGCCTAACTAGCTAACTCGGGTGGATGTAATAACGAATTAACAAAAGCAAACGGGTAATTAATGTCAGAAAACGTAACAGCCTTGTAAAGTGTATGTTACCTGCAATAACGGTGTGTTTCCATACACTTTAACAGTCTGTCTTCGCCCATTTGGAGTTAGAACTGTCACCGCTGTACCGCTGGCTGCCATTGTTGATAGTGACGTCACAGTGTTTGTTTGAATCAACTTTATTCACCCTTTATCGTCAAAGAAGAACAGACTATAGCATTCGTTTCATGTTCTGAAAGTGTGTATTTTACAAGTGAACATTTATTAAATGCAGATGATTATTGAGATACAAGTACTTTGAAGAAAAAAAGTACCTCAGTTTAAACAATCTTCTTTAAATATTATACATTTTATAATAGACAATCCTGTTCTGAACGTAACTTACCTGGAGCTGTATTTGTCTCAGATGATGATGTCATATCAGGTTTGAAGGATTTTTGTTCTCTGTACGACTTCATACACATGAACCGTATGCAGTTTGACAGACAACCTACACAGACAAGAAGAGACTCAAGGCCATTTTTTCCCAATGGCAATTAAACTAGATCAAAACTGGAATCAGACCAACACAAAGACACCTGGTGGGAACAGCTGGAGAGGTGTGAGGCTTCATGCTTCAGTGTGGTCATTTCAGCAACATTTATGTGTCAGCCCACCTGAGAGAGAGAGGGTGGGTGGTGAACATTGTTCTCAGTTGTAGGGGAAATTGCCACCATCTGACTAAACAAATAAACAATCTGTTTCCTTCCTCACTCAGCAGGCAAGCAGCTTTAAAGGCTACTTCAGCCAAATCACAATAACATAACATTTTCACATGGAATGATTTTTAACTGTGCAGGTGGCTTTATTTGCCACCACTACACATTGGTAATGCTCTAATCATTTATTGCATTAGTGATGTAATTGTTGTAACCAATTGTGCACCACAAAATTAATCATATTCAAAAAGTGAAAAGGCGTAGGGGGTGCTTTTTATCATCATATGAGCAAAAGACATACTTAAATAATAGGGGAAAAAGTAATTGGAAAGTTTTTCTGTGATATTCAGCTGCAGAAGGACCAGCTGCAGTTTGGTCCTTCAGTTAAACAGTTTTATTCCTGAGGGAAAACGAAGTCATAGTGAAGCCACTGTGTGGTTTACATGAGTGCCAATATCAAGTCAGGCTAGACAGAACCAGAAACTACAACCACATCAAGATAAGATGCAGGAGACATGGGTAAGGGCAAGACGACTTGCCGGGAAAACTGCATGAAGATACAGCAGTGGATATAAGAGAATACAGTGTCAGATATCTCTACAATGCAGAAGCAGAAAGAATCAAAACACAATTATGGAATAAGCCTTTACTGCAACAAAACACCCTGAACCCCTGAAGCAGCACTTGTACACCTGATTCCCAGTAGTTGACACTGGAAGCCCTAAAGCTGATGACACACAGCTGCTGCCTGATGATGAAGATGAAGAAAGGGAGAAAGGTCTGCTGCTCACTCACGTCAACTTCCCAGCAGGCAAGTCATGACTAAATCAAGGAGAGCACTGGATAAAATAGCCTCTGAGATACTGATGCATGCACAGCAGTAAGCCAACAGCTGCCACAATTAGCAGAGAAAGAGAGAACAGAGTGTGCACATACCTCAGGCATGCTTTAAAGCTTTCCTGTGACCTTATCAGGTCTATCCAATTTCCTAAAGGGATTCATTCAAGATCGATGATTATCTCTGCTGTAGTCACAGCCTGAAGTTAATAAGAGAGATGGGTTCAAGGTAAGAGTTTACACATCTGCACAAACTCAAAATAGTGCAGTCAGTAAATGGAGGCAGCAAAGTCCTACTTTTAAATATCTACTTTAGCTAAATTAAACAACTTTGGGTAGTGGAAATGGTCCAGTTAAGGGCATTAACAAGTAACTGGTGCATGTTGCTGATAATGCATCAATAAAGACAATGAAACAAGCCTTTTATGTCTTCAGAGTAGAAGAAATCTAATAAATTCTGCAATAAGCAAATTCTTCCTGGAAATAATAATCTTTTGAGGGCTAGAATGAATCTTTTTTTATATCTGCTGTTACATGTGAGAGGAAAATGCAATATTCCCTCGGAAGGGTCACAGTAAAAGTAGAAAGTCTCTCACAAATGGAAACACGAAAATAAAATAGCAGAATTACAAAATACGCACGCAAACACACACGCACACACGCAGACACACGCAGACACAAACACGCACACGCACGCACGCACACGCACACACACACACGCGCGCGCACATACACACACACACACACATAGGCAAAGGCAGAGGCAATGCGGTCACGTGACGACATAACATCAAAGGGCCCGTGTGAACTGATGGAGGGGGCGTGTCCACAGCGCGCGCTCTTTGTGTGATGATAAAGATGATTGGCCCAGAGGAGCGAGGAGGAGGCGGGGAGGGGGGAGTTAAAACCCAACTCCTACTGCTTGAGGAGCCACAACGGCCAGTCGGTCTTCTGTCACACCGACCGGACTCGGATTGACTGCATCTTTCCCTAAAGGCACCATGGAGAACTTTAACCTGGGCCCGCTCAGCAAACCTCCCAGACTCCAGCAGCTCTCCCTCCTTCATCCAAGAACATCCACACCCTCTTTCCTCTGCTAGGACATGCAGCTTTCCACTCAAACACTTAGCGCACACCTAAGATCCGTTCCCCAGTAAAAGAGTCAGAGATGCGGGGCCGCGGCGCGGCGGTGTGGCGCTCCTGCCTGCTACTGCTCTTCATCCACGTGAGTGAGCCGCTGGAGGCGAGGAGAGCGCGTGGAGGCAGAGCGCAGCCGCAGTCTCCTCCGGCTGAAGGAGCGGAGAGCTTCCCGTTAGACTTCACAGCTGTGGAGGGAAACATGGACAACTTCATGATCCAGATCAAGAGCCTGGCGCAGTCGCTGTACCCGTGCTCCGCGCAAAGGCTGGAGCAAGACATGAAGCTGCACTTTCTGAGGAATGCGTCTGTGACGTGTAATGACGGGACAGCAGCGGGGTGAGTTAACGCTAGGAAAACATAGACCAAAAGTTCGAAATACAGAATTTAAAGGTGATGATCCCCTAAAGTCGTTGCACAATGAAATGAACAATGACGTCACGTCAGCAGCAGAGGTGGGATGCAGATTGACAGAGTTAAAATGACGCTCCTCTTCCAAGTGCGAGTGGTTGCGGTTGGTAATGATAATAACACAAGTTGTTGACGAAATTGTTTCATTGATTTCTAGTTTTTGCATAAGCATAGTGAGTTTACATGTCCACCAAGTTTGGTTACAATAGATTCATTCACGAGTTACAGCACTTTGTACAGATGGACGTGGCCAGACCAAAAGAATCCAAACCAAAAAGATCCAAAGGTTAAAGTAGTTATTACAGCACCACCATCAGTCCAACTGCCATCCAAATGTTATGGCTTCAAGCTTGTCCACCAAGTTTCATGACCATCAGTAAGTAATCCTACTAACAGGCAGACTGACAGATGGACAGACCAGCATGGGCCAAAACATGTGCTGGTGTAGTGGTGTGAGACAGTATTTAGAGGGGGAATCCCTGTTTCTCAATGAGATGAACTCAAAATGAAATATTAATCTGTATCAGCTGGTCTGTATGGAGGCACACTGCTTCCATCTGTAGTTAGTCACTAGTATTTTAATTTCATCACTAAGTCCACTTTCAAATACGAAAGAGAGAGAGAGCGAGAGAGAGAGAGATTGTGGTAGTAGCCTGATTAAGATAGTTACTGAAACCATTATACAGGATGAAACTATTATCAGTCAAGGATAACTAACCTAACATAAATTAGTAAATTAGTCTTCATCCACTTTTAAATTACTGTTGAAGTTAGGTAAATCAATTGTTTGGGACCTTTTCACCTCTGTAATAGAAATAGTGATGGCTGAATTCCATTTAGGTGCTAATTCAAACCACTAGGACCTTGGCACTGACAGTTAAATGGAATGCACTCATTCATCTCATGTATGATTCATTAATACGTTTGTTATAGTTTTAAATGATCAGTTCCTTGCAACTTGTGGAAATGAGGCTGGACCAAACTGAATCGAACTGACTGGACTCAACTGCAGATTCTGTGTGTGTTTGTGTGTGTGTGTGTACTATCATGCAATCAACAGTGTGGTGACTTTTTCTTTAATATCCAATTACAACTCTGAATAAGTGGTGCAACAACTTTTCCTTTCAGGACCCAAAATGACAAACCTCCTGTGTTTTGTATCTTTCTGTTGTACACACATTCATTGTGATTTGTCGATGTTGTCATTCAGGTACTACATCAAGGAATCTAAAGGCAGCAAGAGGTGGCTGGTGTTCTTAGAAGGTGATGAAGAGCACACAGAAGTCAGATCAGAACTCCTGTATTGAGTGACGTACAGGGGAAGAACCTTTAAGCTGAACACATGGAATGATCCTGACCTGGAGATGAGACATTCATCAGGATTACTCATGTGTACAGTTATTGTTAAATATCGTTCATCTTGTTTACTGTGTGTGTGTGTGTGTGTGTGTGTGTGTGTGTGTGTGTGTGTGTGTGTCAGGTGGATGGTACTGTTTTAATAGACAGAGCTGTGACAGCAGGTACGAGACAATGAGGAGACTCATGAGCTCCACCAAGTGGCCGCAGGGCAGAACAGGTAACTGGACAAAATGAGTACATGTTCGGATTTTGGCAAAATATAGTATTGCTCATCATGTTGACTAGAGTTTTAGCAGCCAACTATGTTAGCTACATCTTTGCACACCTACACACAGAAAATGTTTGTGTTTCCTCTTTAGCTGCGTTAAGCCCTTAATTCTTTTCGCTGTTTGTTTGTTCCTATCTCTCTCTCTCTCTCTCTCTCTCTCTCTGTGCATTCCTACTTTACTTTGGTAGCCAGTGGAGTTGCTGCAGCGCTCATGCATGTACTAACTGACCAAGCTAGTTATTTATTTACACACACACACACTCATATGTCATCGAGGTGAACTTTATGCATCTGGAAATATTATTAGTTTTCTGATTCTGTTGACAGAATTTATGCGACTGGTGAACTAAACTCCACATCTCTCCTCCTGTTTCACTCACCTTTCCTTTACCTTTAAACAGGAACTGGAATTTTGTCGCCTCAGCCAGAGGAAAATCCCCACTGGTGGAACGCTAACATGGTGTAAGTCTGTCCGTCTTAATATCCAAAAAGGAGCATTTGTTCACTAATATGAGATCTGACTAGCATTTATGCCATTTTCCCTATTTAAAAAAAGTTTGTTGTTCTGTCTCTTAGGTTCATCCCTTATTGCTCCAGTGATATGTGGATTGGGGCGACACCAAAGACTGAGCACAGTAAGACACAGACACAGCTTTATAACAGCCTATAGCTATTTACATGATAACGTAACATTGATTCATTTGAGTATTAATATTCTCTAGGTGACTACGCATTCATGGGGTCTGTGATCATTAAGGAGGTGGTGAATGAGCTGCTGACCAAAGGTCTGGCCAATGCCAAGGTTCTGCTCCTTGCAGGAAGCAGGTATGCAAGTGTGTGTGTGTGTTGTGTGCGTGCTCACCACTCCCGTTTAAATGGGCATAAGATAAGCGCTCGATTACAATTAACCCCCTGCATCGCACCTTCCCCGCCCCTCAGTGCGGGTGGTATAGGTGCTCTGCTGAATGTGGACCATGTTGCTGAGCAGTTGGCATCGCAGGGCTACAAGGGGGTGCAGGTCAGGGGCTTGGTTGACTCTGGCTGGTTCCTGGACAAGAAGCAGGAGAAGTTCACCGACTGCTTGGATACCATCAGCTGTGCCCCCACTGAAGCTATAAAGAGAGGGACCAGGTAGGAAGAGGGAGGATGGCCAGGTGAATGGATGGGTGGTGAGGGCTTTGACTGTACCTGGTGAAGGATTAAGCTTTGGTGTGATGTCGTGCAGGTACTGGGGTGGGCTGGTGCCAGAAAGCTGCAGACAGGCTCACGTGGGTGAAGAGTGGAACTGTTTGTATGGATATAAGCTCTTCGCCACATTAAAAAGTGAGTGACTGCTATACACTGAAGACTCTACTGTAAATGTACTTTGAGTTGGCCTTTAAAGTCTGACCTACAGGTTGTCCTCTGTCCTGCCAGGCCCGGTGTTCGTGGTACAGTGGCTCTTTGACGAAGCCCAGCTGACGGCTGACAACATCCATTTGACGGGACAGCCTGTCCAAGAGGGCCAGTGGAGATACATACAGAATCTGGGGCTGGAGCTGAGGAGCACACTACGAGATGTACCGTAAGGCTGACACACACACTGACACCCACTCACACACAAACACACAAAGTGTTTTAATGGCTTGAATCTGTGTGTTTTGGCAGGGCGATATTCGCTCCGGCCTGCCTGTCACATGATCTCATAACCAAAACGTGAGTATATCCACTATCATTGGAACAAAGTTGGTAATGTATTAAACACAATAGTGTTTGGTAATATGGCCATAATCATGTCACATCAGGTGTCATTACAGATGTTTTGTAAAGGAGGTGAAGTTTCTACCCACAGGTTAAAACATTGCTGTTGCTTGCTCAGACAATAAACAGAAATGAAGAAGACATGAATTCATTGTGAGGAACTGCTGCTTTTCTATCCATCACCTTTGCTTACCTCCATCACTGTGTGACCATAGCAACTGGATGGAGATTCAGGTGAAAGGCACCTCACTGCCCAGAGCCCTCCACTGCTGGGACCGCAGTCTCCAACACAGCATCCACGTTAATGGCAGCCATGGCAACCGCAACCACCAAAAGCACAGGGCCCCACCCATCAGGGGCTGCCCTCTTCATTTGATCGACAGCTGCCCGTGGCCTCACTGTAACCCCACCTGCCCGACCATCCGTGACCAGCTGACGGGACAGGAGATGAGCGCCATCCAGTTCCTCAAGCACATGGGCTTTGATGTGCAGAAGATGGCACAGCAACAGGGAATGGACCCCAGGAAGCTACTGGGCATGCTCAGTAATGGCAGCTGAGGATTTGTGAGGATCTGTGAAGTGCAGCTATGAAAAATACAGCATCAGTAAGCCACTCTGCAGAAATGAATGGAAGGCAGGAAATGGAAATAAAAACTGATAAAATATTTAATGTCCATCAACAAACAAACAAACTTGGCTATTTACAAAGTGAACGCAGGACTCCATTAGTACAATGTACAAAGTATAAATGTAAGTTTATATACAGTGTATGTGCCGTAGGGGCGTCTGGGTCTGAGTTTGTGAAGTGTTGTCCTACTTTATTGGCTCTAGCTGTTCATGTGAACAACAGATTCACATTTATAGGAGTTTGGCGCCCTCATCTGTCAATTCTAAAAATCACATGTAAAAACCTGTTTCAACATTCCACCAAACTGGCTGCTCTTTGTCATTTTCTGCATAAAAAACTAATTTAATGGTTAATATTGTCAAATAAAGGTGTAAAGATTTTTACTTAAACCTGTCTCTATGTCTTATAGGTTAGCAGTAGCATGCTTGTGCGTATCTCCATAATGTTCCAGTAATATTCTCCAGTTTCTCCATGGAACCGTTTTCCTCTGACTCTTCCACTGCATCGTTGCTCTCTTAAATGTCTCACACACTGTTGTCCTTCCTTGATACTTTCCAAACTTCAGTGTTCACAGAAAGGTCCAGGTTTGGGCTCCACACTTGGAATCAAAGTAGCTGTAACCTTAAAAGCCAGAGTCCTAGAGCAGAATGGAGAAACAAAGGATATAAGACGAAGCCCCGGGGAGAGATGGAGACATGGTTCATGTTGACTTCAGACACATGACACACCTGACTGGTGAGTCGTTTACGAGACCGCCTTTGATTTTCATGGGTGGTCTGGAGCTTAGTGATGAGAAACTTCTTATCCTCTCCCTCCTGAGCAGGCAGTGATGGAGAACGGCAGGAGCAATAAATATTGACAGGGGGAAACACAAGTGTGAGAGAAAAATAAATGCCCACCCCACAGATCCAAACTGATAAATAGAAGCTACTCAAACTGGTACTAACACATGGTGACCTGTGTTGTTAATGCAATAACCTGCATACAAAACTAAGGTTACAGAAATTCTATTTGCTTGAGGTAATTTAAGTCTTTTTCGCCTGTTGTCTTTATCATTACACATAGTTCTAGATGTCAATGGGTCAGATTGACTGACAAAGTCATATACACGATGAACGTGCCATCATACATTATCTATCTGCTCCTCTAGTAAGTTGATGATCCTCCGTTGGCCGTCCACTATCTGACTGTGGAAGTAGATGACAATCCTGGTAGAAAAGAAACAGATTGCATAAAGCATTAGAGTCAGCCTTCTGTTCATGACACTGAAATGATGATGCATGGATCCCTGGAGGTCCAATTGTGAATTCCCCTGAGCTGGAATGGTTACATGTCCAATTGCTTAAGGATGGAGACAGGAAATTCCTGGAATTGGCCACCCTGCTGTAAACTCCAGTGTGTGTGTGTGTGTGTGTGTGTGTGTGTGTGTGTGTGTACACTCACAGAAAGATACCAGCTGCCAGAAATAGGAAGACCGGGTTTTCCACGAGGTAGGAGTGTGCCCTGGCAAGCACGGACAGGTTGGGATTGTCTTTTTCCAGCTGTTCCACCCACTGCTTTCCGGACTGAAACATAGTCTTGAGGCCACGAAATGGACCGCACGATGCTGACGGCGTGATGCTGAGGACAGTGCGGGACAGATGTTTGAGACTACAAGCATCTTCTTTGAACATGTGTACAGAAAATAAACAACAAATGTGGCGGTATAGTTGTATGTCCAGCCAACATGAGTACAAGTAGGTTTTGTTAACTTTTGGCAGGGTTCTTCCTACTTCTTTTGTGTGTGTGTATATGTATACCTCCACATGGTGTATGTGACAAACACAGAGGCGCCCACGAAGGAGGGGAAGCAGAGGCAAGCGATGAAGGTGGTGGTCATCTGGGCGACTCTGTACGGCTTTCTGGGTGCCTGACAGTTCATCATTACACTGCCCTGTGGGGAGACACAACACAGGTCACATCACAGCAGACAGGAACACAGGCAGGAAAGTGAAATCAGAATATAGTATTTAGCAGAGGATACACACCTGCTACTTAAAAAGGGAGCATTGTATGCTAAGATAAAATAAAAATCAAACACACACATATACAGTGTATGCACCACAGTTACAATACTGACAGACACACCGAAACATCTGATTCAAATGGTGAGAAGTGAAAAACAACATGACTTAGCAGAAGAGGACAGAAATAGGAAATTCTTGACAATTTGATGAACACACCCTGGCTTCAGCTGTGAACCTTGAGGTCATTGCACTTCCTCACATTCTCACTTCCCCCTGAAGTCAAACTACAGTCCTAAAGGGAGGGTGCCATGATTAATGACAATTTGACTTTGCGTTCCATTTAATTTAGTCTCATATTGTTCTTATGTGCTTGTTTGCGTTTGTCGAATGATGAAAGGTTGACTTAACCAAGATCGTCTATGAACCGGCTCAAAAACTGACTGTCGATGTTGATTTCTAAGTTGATTCATGCGAGTGGGCCATTTTAACACGGTGGCTTCTTCTAAAAGGTGATAAGTGAAACACCACAGACGCTGAGAAAGTCACTGGGGCAATGGTGAGAGGGTACACAGCAGCTCTGGCTAAGAGAGATGTGGTAAAGGTGTAGTTGTGCAGGGCAAACCACCAACCCTCTTAATGTAGAAGAGCAGCAGGAGTTTGAGAATCTGTAAAGCAGGCAGGAGAGGTATGAAGAGAACGCCCAACCTGTAACACACAAACTCAGTGTCATGAACAAGTTCAAACACACACGTGACTTGACTTTGAATGAAAGTCCACCACCGCTACAGGAAGTTATGTACCAAGCCAGTGTCTGCCCATAAATGAGCTCCAGGACGTTCCTGGCGATATCAAACACTGGCTTCCTCCTCCTCTTCAGGACCTTCTCGGAAAACAACCTGCAGACGGCAGCAGAGAGACAAAGGGATAGATAAGACACCATAAAATAGAAAGATGGATGAAGGATGAGGTTTAACTAGTGGTTGTTTTAATGTAGTTCAACTAGCTACATATTAGATATATGGACGGCTTATGAATAACCTACCTCCAGAGAAACTCTCCAAAGAAAGTGTACAGGACAGTGAAGATGAAGTCCACCAGTAGGAAACGATAAAGCTCCTGGCCAACGAAACTCTCCCAGCACTGAAGACGATATTGTCAAAAGAGCATAGTGGTCAACACACAGTGGCTGTTGGGGTAGAGGTCAAATCAAAAAGCTACAAAATAAAAATAATGGACCTCTTCATCTACTGAACCCAGTTGATCCTGCGTGTAAAAACACATTTTAACACCACTGCTGACACTATTTCTTAACTTCAGAGTGCAGTTTGATTTCTGAGATTTATTTCCTTCTTAGCATCTTTGGGTGGCATCTATCCATTTTCTACCCACCCAAAGTCATTACTTTGCAAGAATCACTAAAATTGAGCTTTGGGCCATTTCCCTATGCTGTACTTGACCAGAATGTGCATTTAACTAAAATCAAATGAAATTTATTTTGTTCGTAAAACACGTAAATATTGATGAATGAGGCCCAGTGCGTCACGTCGGTCACATTACCTGCAGGCCCAGATTCTGAGGTGCAGCAGCCACACGGCCCAGCCAGTGGTAGGAAAGGACCACAAGCACGCTCACCTTCAACATCAGGTTTCTACAAAACACACACAGCAAACCAGAGGGTAACAACATACACAAATCACTTAGACTGCAACATCAGCTCTTTAGTAATAACAAGTAGTTCCTCTGCTCATACCGGGCAATGGCGACATATGTGCGCACAGTGGGTGAGTAGTAGTCCTCCATCCATGCAGCTGCGTTAAACAGGGCAGGCAGCAGCAGGTTGATGACGGACACCACCACAGGGAGAGCCAACAGCTTGGCCTCCTCCAACAATGGGTTCTGGGGGACACCCCCAGACCTGCTTTGGAGGTCCTGTTCCCGGTCCTGAGAGAGAGAGAGCAAGAGAGAGAGAGAGTATTATATCACAGGAGGAAGTATCATTGTCTTCCAGATGCACACAGTGTGTTTCTTGACTCAGCTGCCGAGGAGGGAACAAACACTACTCCTTCCTAATGCTATCATATACACTCTGCGTGGGGAAGTTTCAACTGATGTAAGGTTTGTTAACATCGAGGCAACAGGCAAACACAGATGTTAAGATGTTCCTGCTTTATGTAGAGCTGTGGAGGATCTGGTGCAGGTGGACGGCTGATATGTATGGATGTACTGCAGATGGACTCAAGGAATCCAGGGGAAAAATTAAATTTTCACTGTCCGACAGAATCTTACAGTTCAAGAGTTCTAAGTTTGAGCGCCGCAAAAAATAATTGATAAGAAAGGTCCTGACCCACACCTGTTAAATTTTACTGAAATCCGTTTTTTTCCTACAGACAGCAGTGATTACAAAACAGCTGCATGCACAAAAAAAGATAACTGTTCATTTATCCACCAAAGACAATCATTTTGTGGGTGTTGACTTGGAGGAAGTCTCCCTCACCTGGAGCATGTAGTTAGCGAAATAGTAAATGGCGAGCAGACAGCCAGCAGTGCTTCCTACGCAGATAGTCCAGGCCAGGCCATGAACTGTCAGTCTCCACACATTCAGGGACATACTTTCCTTCGCTTTCTTGAGATTCACCTCCGTCAGCAGCTCCTGAAGAGAGAGGAAGAGGAGAGAGATGAGGGGCATCGAGGGAGAACAAAGGGCGGGCGGCATGAGAGACGGGAGGACAAAGAGAGGGAAAAAGTAAGAAAAGAATGCATTACCTCATCACATTCCTGTCTGCTAATTAACTGAAAGAGTGAGACAGACAGCGAGACAGAGATTGTGAGTAGGTGTGTGTGTGTGTGTGTACACATACCTTGAGCTGGGTGCAGATGTTTTCAGACATGAGTTTGATAGAAGTTTTCTTAATGACCCTGAAGTCCCAGGAGCAGAAGACCTTCGTGGCCAAGATATTGTCCGACTTAATTCGGAAGCTCTGACCAAACGACGTTGAAAAGCTGTTGGGAGTAAATACACATCAAACTTTGTACATGACTAATATATTAGTATGTTTGGTTCTCTCTGAAGCTACTCTGTACCTATACACCAGGATGAGACATGTGATGAAGAAGGACATTCCAATTGTGAAGAAGTATGCAAGCGGCATATTGTAGGAGAGGCGTCGCCCCGTGTAGTCCAGTGTGGTGCTGTTAGACACAGCAAGATTCTGCCCTCCATCATCATCCTCCCTGCTGCTCTTGTGCAGGGTGAAGTTAGAGTAGTATCCATAGTACATGACAGAGTCTGAGAAATAACCCTGAGAACATGGAGAACACACTTCAGCTAACGGAAACATTTCAATTTGATCAATTTCATTTCTTGAATGTGCCTGGTTTGGATCCGAAACGACAAAAAGGGCAGAGATGAGAAATAATTTAGTACAGTTACTTCACTCTATTTTAAAAAGCTGCACATTTTATAACTTTCAATGAATATTAGCACTTTGAGAGATGCAATACATCGGAATACATTGGAATTCCAATACATTGGAAAATTCCAAGCAGTAAAATGGAGTATTTTGATTCAGCTCTATGTGCACAAACAGTAAAATGCTTAAATTGGATACTTCAATACATTTCACTAATACTTTTAGTAATAACTTTAAGTACTACACAACACACTTTGTGGCATAGCTACATGTTATCGTTGAAAGTGTTTGACAGTTCTTGCTGTTAATAGGCTGCTTGGTTGTTGGGACAGATAGATGTTGATATTTTGATGTGTGTGAACACACACATTTAAGGTGTAGTGAGCGTTAAGAGGAAGCTTCCCAGCCGAGCCGTCTCTGGGAGGTGTTGTATTAATGTGTTATAATGGCACACACAGCTTACCGCTCCAGTGAGAAGCTCTAGTCCAGTGAAGTCCATTTGCCCCTGAGGAGGGAGGCTGGGAGGGTGCACCGCCTGAGGCAGCACCAAGAACGCACCCGTCACCAAGAACAGGAAGATGTTGAAGAAGAGAAGGGTCTTGAGAAACAGGAAGTACGAGAGGACGCCGGTGCCGAAACGCCCACCCACTCTCTTGAGTGCTACTTGCCACAGCTTGAGGGAATGCAGGAAGGACAACGAGCTGTACCAGCTGTGTCTGGCTGCCTGTGGGGGGTCAGAAGCAAGAGAATAAAGATCAAATTACTGTGTTCAAGTGATCCTACTCTAGACACTCACTGGCACATATACTGTATGAGGATCCATTGAGATAATCAACATAATAGCCTAACTCGGGACACACAAGGAATATTACGGCAGACGCCAGTTGTTTTATAAAACAACATTTCAATCTCTCATATCATATATATATGATACCATCTGAGGGCAAACGGGTTGCAGATGGAGCTCACCTAAGAATGGGTGCTGCACTGGTTTAAAGTCCCAATCAAGGGAGGACATAGCCACTCTCTCGGAAATAGAGTGTCTGTATTTACTTTAGGGCCACAGAGGTTATGTGCTATCAAAATGACAAAAGCAGCTCAGCATATTTTGTCAATGCATTCAACCTCCAGATTCACCCAAATACAGGAAGAGCTGCTTTATTATTGCTGTGGGAGAGGAAACTCCACCTGTTTCTTAGCACCCAAGAGTAGCTGGCAGGTGAGGAGGTGTAAACTTTGTGATGCTCACTGAAAACTAAAATCTCAGACAGAGAAAGACGAAGACGTTCGCTGTTCCCCATTCTCCCCAATGCCCCAATCTTGTCAAAATTCTGAGTTTAGACATTGTCAAAATGATCTAAAATCTCCCAGCTTGATTTTACGGACATTTTTAGACACAATATTTAACAAATATTTGGAGTTACTTGAGGGGTCTGCTGCCTTCCACACATCTGTCGTGGCGTCTTTAAGGTGTGTAGCAGCTAATAATAGCAACACATTCAAATGACTGAACTACAGCTGTGCTCATTTACATGATCAGTGAGCGTAAAATACCCTGCAAATAGACATGCAAACTTTAACATCATTTGCAGCAGTTTGTGTTGGGCTTAGTAAAAACACACTTTAAGTTCTTATCACGTAGCTGAAAAACAACAAAGGAAGTCATTTTCCTTGGAAAATATTATTAATTAATTATTATTTGGTTATGATTCAGACCACATAGTTGACAATGAATCAAATGGAATAAACAAGGGCACTGCATTGAAAATAGGGGTCAAACTTTCTATTTTGATAAGGGAAAAGCTCAAGATATAACAGGAAACACATGCTTCAACTTATCAACTTGATAACAGCACTGACAGGAAGACCATACTGACACCCAAAAGAAGGAAAGTCTTTGACTGTGTGTGTGTGTGTGTGTGTGTCTGTCCCATATATTTCCCCCTATATTATATAGCTCACCTAGTATAAAAATATAACATATCCATGATCAGCATAAAACATTATGTCTAGACAGACCTTGTGTTTATTTCAACAATAGGCCGTTGTGCAAAGTGTGTGCGAAGGGCAAAGCCTCAAGAAAGAAGTTGCTGGTGTCAGATACTCACAATAATGATGTAATATTTGAGTCGACTGCAATAGGAGATCTGACTGCCAGAAACCGTTCGTTTTTCCTTTTGTAACGCCAGCCTCCTATAGACAGAGAAACAGAGAGAACCTCAGACTGACACGCTCACCACTGAGGGTTAATAGGCTGCATGAGTACAGTGACTGAGTGTGAGATCAACATGTACCTGAGTTCACTCTTCTCTGCAATGCTGAGTGGCATCGCTTTGAGCAAGCTGACACGGTCGCTCACTGACAGGTTCTGCAGGTTGTTAACCAGGTGATCCCTCTTAGAACCTGCAGCACACAAGGGAGGAATCAGTTTACGTCAAATATGTATTGTTATTGTAGCGTACACATCCTGCAGTGGTCCAAGTGCAAACGTGTCTCCTCACCCCCTCTGTCTGAGTCCGTACAGTCCATATCCATGCCAAAGCCTCGTATGCTGGGCCTGGCAGAGCGGGAGAAGTCTCGGATAGCCGGTCTGCTCTGCCGGCGTCTCCGAAGCTGCATGGTCCTGTTGTAGTACTGAGAGATGATGGCTCCCCTGCTGCGGCCTAGCAGAGGAAGACACAAGTAATGATGAGACTTTAGATTTATAGACAAAGGCAAAGGCGACGCTGAGAAATCCGTCAAAATATGATTGCACCCAAAGACAACTTAAAATTGAGTTGTACAACCATTTGTTTTGGATTTGGAACAACCTCTCGTTATTCCAGATATGAATCAGGACCAAAATCTGTATCCAACATCATCACCAAGAATTGGATATTTACTTAGAGGTGCCACCTCTCCAAAAAAAAGCCAAACCAGTTTCCAGGGCAGACATGGCAGAGAAGCTCACATTTCAGTGGTCTGGGACTGACTAGACACTCAGGCTCTGTGCACTCATTGATGTCATAGTTACAGAGGAATCACAACAGTTATAATTTTCAACATTAAAGGTGGAAGTACTGCACAACAATAAACTCACTGTACTTTGCTATCGATCACATTTGACTGTGTGAGGCTGTCAGCAGTGTTTCACATACTGACAAATAACCACACATTCGTCTTTTGCGTTTCTGATGGCGAAAGACAAAGATTAAGAAATCATACATCCGCCACAAAGCATTAGACTGAGGTGAAGATAACACAGACCGCACTGAAGCACCTGACCTGACACAGATAGAGAAGAGCAAACTACTTCCTCATGAAACTCTACTCAACTGCAACAGACTGTGTTTATGACTAAGCGTGTACAGCACAGCACCGGTACATCCGGGCTTCAAGATGTCATAACCACTGAGGCATAGCTATCGTACCCACGGAGGAGCATTAAGAGAATTCAATCATCCTTAAAGAAAAGCCATATTCAAGCAAAATGATTTCAAGCCACAGCAACATTCAACTTCATGATTGTTGCTCTGTACGCATCGCTCTCTCTATCTTCTCCTGGCCATATGCACAACCCACCGATGGTGCGACTGGGCATGGAGGACAGGACCTTCATGGTAGCTGAGGACCAGCGTTCAGCCACAAGGGGGTCCGTCGGCCTTGCTTCATCGTCGTTCTCCCACTCCAAATCCCCTCGCTCGCCCCTCCTGCCCCTGACCTCATGTCCAGGGTTGGCTGGGTAGGGAACACTGTCTAGGGAACAAAAAGATAAGAGCACACACATGAGGTATATGCTTCATGCAAAGATGTGCTGCCTGTACACATTGAGGCTACATACTGTATATGTATTGCATCAGTGTTATTTGCAGACAAAGTAAACACAGATACCTGAAGCAAAGGCACATCAAAGTCCTCTTCATTTTTCAATAGTGTCTCATTCATAAAGTCAGCTGTTCTGCTTAGTTGTAGTAATGTTAAGCTGTCTTTGTGATCCACATAGTTTTCCATTATGGTAGGTAAATAAAACCCTTACTTTTTAAGTTTCTGCATCCTTTGGGTCAGTCCACATACGGACAAAATTAAATATCATTCATTCTTCGTATCTAAAATTTTAATTAGATCTAGATATGTGCATTCACTGTTCAATTCACTCAGCTAAGACGCTAATGTACATATAGAAAACTGTCCAAACTGCCCAGCTCTACATGATCTCACACACAGATTACCTCGAGCCTCCTCGTCCAGTTCTCTTTGTAGCTGCTGCAGCTCAAAGGCTTCAGCTCTGGCTTCATTCTGAGTCTGCTCTGCTATCAGCTGGTGGAATGAGTCATGAACGCCTTCCTCGTCCACAGGACTCCTGACAGATTGACACAGGGACGTAAGGACAGAAACGGAGAAGGGGGAGGGGAAGCAAGTTGTTCTGGTCCGAGTTCAAACAAACAGTAATAAATACACAGAATGGTCTGAGGGCTCCTCTCCAGGGACAACATTAAAGGCATGTGTGCACACATCAGAACCTCCTGACTCAGGGAAAAGTCTAAGAAGAGTTTCAGTCAACCAGTTAGGACAAGAGGGACATGTTTCTGTTTCCAAACACATAGAGAGCAGATAGTCTGCCGTGTGACCCCTTCCTGTATTCTTAGAGAGCCAAGCAATTGGGCTTGCTGTTATTTTGAAAGAAAAAACAAGACAAAAAGTAGAGGTGCCAGTTGAAAACACACACACATCCAAACATAACTGAGTCTTTATGGAAAACAAAGGAGCAGGGGCGAGATCAGGATAAATCAAACGCAAACACAAATCCTGCTCCATACTCTGGCTGCCAGTGTACAGTGGAACAAGACAACAAAGAGCTCAGTTAATCCCGTCATCTCCGGTCCTAATGTCCCCCCGCCTCGCTGCTCTTCTCACGCCATTCATGTTATGAGGCATCGGGTAAGCTGGCAACGTGTCACATTAAACCAGTAGGTAAACAGAACATGGCGAGAAATGAAAGAGCAACACTTACTCCAGTCCGGCTTCCATGAGTTGATCCAGGTAAAAGTTTACATTACAAGCCATTCTTGTTCTATTCCGACACTCCTGGCCGTCGGCCTCTCATGGACCAATCGCGGAGGGATCACACCCTCACCTGCTCCGACCAGCCCTTTGCGCGCACCATGGTGTTTACTCCTCCACCTGAGAGAGGAGGACGCAGAGAGGGAGGCGGGCAATGGGTAAGAGCAGAGTCATACTGGAATTTGAACACTGCTGTCATGTTGCTGCTTGTCCAGTGAACATTCCGACATTATATTGAGGAAACAAGTTTCACAGCATGAGTAAATGACAGGAGACAACAGTACCGTACCCACCCATGGTAGTAATGGGCGGTTTGTGGAATTGTCGCCTTCTCCTTTTAACTATTATTTGTTAGAAGTCATATACTTTAAATCTCATCTGTGTCAACAAATTGAATATTACAAGCAAAGATTACACAAGACTGGAATATTTACTATGAATAAATTGTTAGTTTAGCTTGTGAAATTAACAATTGATGTGCCAAAAAGTATTTCTTGCAACATACAAAGCACTCAGTACCATCAAACTGCACAGAACTAAAACGTTGCTCTGTTTAAAAATGTATGCATTCATTTTGTTATGTTATCAACATTTAACGAGTTGATAATGATGCTCTCACAAAGCTGACTTGTCAGGATGGATTACGTCATTATGTCCAGTCATGAGCGCTCCATTGTCATACTGCTTGTGATGAAGGCTGTGGTTAGAGTCATACGGCACAATTTCACCAGTGAATATTCATGAGGTGGGACAGAGGAGTGTATTGTCACAGGTCAAGGCCACTGCAGCGTCAGATCTGGGCTGAGAGGAAGCAATGTGTTTGACTGCATTTTCTCACAGCCCGTATGTAAACACACACAGTTACTGTACATGCAACATCTGCAGGCAAACCACCGTTGAAGACATGAAGACATGTCCTGTTGTTAAAACACAACCACAGAGCTCATTAAACTAAATTAGTGGAGTCTAAGTCTAATCTAAGTTCCAAGGAAATTGAAGCCAGATTTTCATTAGTGACCGATAAAACCTCTTTCAAAGATGAATCCAAGCCTGCTTTGATGGAGGAACACGTGATGAACAGATAACAGCTATATATTCAGGGAGAGAAGAGAAGTTATCCCATTAAGTCAGATGGATTTTAGTCTTTTTGGAATGTATTCATGAATGTATGTATATTTAATTAGGTTTCCGTGTCGATAGATGTCCTCACCATTTACCAAGCTGTTATTACTTTCAGAGCGTTTGCTCAGGGTGGAGGTCTCTGGAGCATTTCTAGTTTTTGAGTGTCTATTAAAATGAAATCAGCAACATATGTATGACGCAAGCCACAAGTGTGGATATCAGCCATAACAATGATGGACTGACTGAACAGCTCCAACATGTCTTTCTCTCACTGCTGCATTCGCTGTCTTCATACACATTAACCCCACTTTTAATCCTACTTTTTGCAGGATGTTCAAACAGTATTTATCTTGCATTTGTTTAGTTTTTTTATTTATTTCAATGACGCATAGATAAAAGAAAACTTCAAAATCCCTGCTTTCTGTTTTTATTTATTCTCCCTCTCAGCTCTTTTGAGATTGGGGTTTGTATGAATAACTGCTCAACCCGTTTGCTCTCTCTCTTCCTGATTCTCAAACATAACTTTCACATTGCCCTAGTTTTCCAAAGATCATGTTACAGCCCTGTTCAATTCTTATTTGAAGTCTTTTTCATGTGACTAATTCTGTCTCCCTGTCGCTCTGGTTGGGCACAAAGACAAACAGCTTTACTCCACACACATTGATGGGACGACTGTTCATTCCCTAATGTCTGACAGTAAGTGTGGCTTCAGTCTTGCAGTGGCTTTGTGTCTCATTTTTTAAACTGTGTATGTGTGGGTCCTAACATACTTTAGCTGTCTTCTGAGATTGTGGGGGCGGGAGAAGATTTGACATGGGTCAGAATTGAGCTATACTGCTGCCAAATAAAATATGCTGGGACTGGAAATTGGGGGATATCAGCAAACGTTACACCCAAGTAGAATGAACAAGTTCATTAGAGATTTCCATAGCAACCAAAGCAAATAAGAGCACATTTACACCGGCGTTGACATGAAGGCGCCTTAGAAGACCACAAGGTTTAACATTACATCATGGGTGTTTACTTCTTGAATAGTTGAAACAGGCGGCATGAAGTGGTTACCAGCAGATACGGAGGTGACGGGACGGGAGTGAAGGAATCTGCATATAAATCAGTTCCCACAGCAGTGAGAAAAACCAACAAGTGAGCAGTGAAGGCCAGAGCAGACTCATATTTCAATACCCTGATGTTTCCACTTAACATTGCCCTTTGCTTTAAAAAGCAGGGGACAAAAGAGAAGAGAGAGAGCAGAGAAGAATAGATTCTGCATTTGGGTACAGAGTCCAGGTTGAGTGTGAGTCAATTAATTATTTTGTTGTCCTTTTGGAAGTACTCTTTCAAAGGTTTGGAGGAGTGCAGCATATAAAGGAGAAAACAGAAGGAAGACAAGAACTCCAACAACAGCCGAAGGCAGAGAGAAAGAGACAAATGTGCAAACTCAATGTGCATGCAATTATCACAGCGTCGCTCTGTGCAACACACACACACACACACACACACACGAGGCAGGCAGACAGAGAGAGTTATTACACGATGAGGCCAGTGATATGAACGTGAGTGCCAAGAATACATAAACAAAATTATAGGTGTAGTTTGCTGAGAGTAAAGTCTTGCAAGAAGACACAGCGATCTGCCTGTCTGTGTTCTTGGTGATTGAGACCAGTGACAA
Source organism: Genypterus blacodes (assembly GCF_046128005.1). NCBI lineage: Eukaryota > Metazoa > Chordata > Actinopteri > Ophidiiformes > Ophidiidae > Genypterus > Genypterus blacodes. The sequence goes on along the minus strand of NW_027466843.1, from coordinate 1,989,785 downwards.
CGTACAGAAAACGGTTCAAACAACATCAACAATGCCACATATACACAACAGCCGACTGAAACACACACACACACACACACACACACACACACACACACACACACACAGGAACACGGCGACAGTTTGTTTCATCTAAGCTTCTACAAACAGACTGTACACCTCCTGTCGGTCCTCATTATGATCGACACCTGACGCCGACGAGCAAGTTGTCAAGCTATCAATGAGTTTAATAAAGTCCTTAAAAGTTTATCGACGGATTTATAAAGCAAGAGAAAGACTCAAACTGACCAAAAGATTGTGTGAATCAACGGGCTGCACCGGTCAAAGTAAGTAAGCAGTCGAGCATCGACTTACCCAGGCAGGAAAGTTGCCAAACCAGTCGAAACAGCGTCTCCCAGAATCACTGCAGGGTAACCGGGTAGTTGGGTGAATCCATTGTTAAAAAGGGGTGGATAGAAATAATATTGTTCCACCTTTCGACGCACAGCAGAAAAACCCTCTGTTCACATTTGACTACATTAAAATGAATATGCGTAAGATATTTATCATTGTAAATGTATACGTTTTTTATTGGTCGTACAAGTTCATCTAATACCCGGAGACGAGTATATCACCCCCATAGAGATTCGACAACTGGAACGGTTCTATCCGCTCTACCGGGTTTTGTCTTTGTAAACATTGTAACAATACAGGCAGGTCTTTAAATAATCCTCCACACGAATTATTGTGTTATGGTGCCGAATAAAAACGTGAATTCCTTATACATCAGGTGTGCGTTCGTGTTGAACACCAGGGAAGAACAAATTCTGACAGCAATGACAGTGTCAATTGTGTATTTCACAACCCAAAGAACCTGTGAGGACATGTCAATTATTGTGTTTTATAGAAACAATGCGGTGAGAAACACCCAAAGAAAGGAGAAGTGTGTACACAAGCAATACTACTGTGACTTTAAAAGTACTACAGTCCTACACAGTTTCCTGGCCCACCTGTGCATACCCGATCATACCTCTGCTCTGCCCTCTATAAAGTATGCTTTACCATTATGTAAGGAAGGAAGAGGCTATCAGAAATCTGTGCCCTAACGAGATGACTCAATTTATTTTTAAAAACAATAACGTTTATGAAATAAATTGAGAATAAAATTGAAAACTCTGCTTCAACACAGAAGAACCATGAAGCCTGTGCTAAAAACATTTTTTGTGATCTCATTTAGTTCTCTGAATCATATTTGAGCCTATACGTTCTTGTTTCTTGTTTAACTGGAAGTCTTGTACGTGTTTGTGGTGTTGTGGGTGGAAAGATCTTGCCTGCTGCATCGTTTCAAACATTCACCAGTCGGTTTCAAAATGATTCACCTTAACCCATGTTTTCCAGATGCTGTCAAGCACAAAGCATGATTGTTTACTTTCTTTAAAAGGACGCTCATACTTGATTAACTGAGGCATGTTTGTAGGGAAAATAGATTTTAGGTCAAATTTTGAGAGTGCCCTTTAAACCTACAAGCTACCATGTCCAGTCTCAGTTAATCTGACTTAATCAATCAGCCAATCCTTAATTAAAAGGCCTTCATGCAAATACAAGTACTACAAGTACAATAATCAGAAAGATCTTTTTAAGTTGTGAAACTGTAATGTTTCCGCCACAAACATTCTTTTCTGGGTCCTGTCACATGATTTCCTGAGTGCAGTTAAAAGCCGTGACAGTCTTGAAGTATACACAGATCCACCTGCCAGAATGTGAGCTGAACAAACAGGACCAGAAGATGCACAGGGGCTAAATATTGAGTTGGTTCACAATGCAAATCAGTCAACTTTGATACAGATTGCAGTTTGTATTTTTCATCCAGTCATCTTTAGTTGTTGCTGTATTTTTTTTGCGCTTGAACATTTGCGATCAAAGAGGAAGTGGTGGGCCGAAGAAATGGAGGGGCAACGAACTGTCAACTTTGTGAGACTCATATCAGGTAACTTTCAAAAACACAATAGGTCTGTGCATTTGTCTGTGTGTGTGTGTTTGTTTGTGTGTGTTCTTAGGTGAGTCTGAGAGGAAAACTTAACTTTAAAATTATCTTTGTGTATGTGTGTAGAATTACACAAAAGGATACACTTATTGATGCGTAACATATCTTTCTCTCTTCTTTTGTGTAATTTCTTCTTGTTCAGATTATTATTTTTAATAATAATAGTAGTTGTAGCAGTAGTAGTAAGAGGAAGAGGAGGAATAGTTGCAGTGGTTTCCATCATTGTAGATTTATTTGTAATGTATACATGTGACTACCAGAAAAGCACAAATTATAAAAAGTTTACAAAGATACCTATTATGTAACAACAATCTTTCCGATCAAAGTAATAATCTTGTCTCAAAATTATCTTGCAACCTCACAAGGGTAATGTAGTATTAAGAATACATTTGCATAACCAATGAAATCACATGTGCCATTCCCACCACAGCTGAGAGCAATGAGTCCACCCTGTCTGATGATTCGTATGAATACTATCAGACAGAGATATACGACCAGCTGCCCAGTGTCCAGGCTGCTCGAGCCAAGCAGAATACCAAGGCCCCCCATGGCAGCTTGGAGATAGAGGAGCAGCAAATCTATGGCATACTGTCCAGTGACAAGACATCCACACAGCCACTTAAGAATCTGCCCATATCTATTCAGGCAAAGAGAGATGCCAGGTGAGGGAGTTTAGAGCGGTTGTCTAGGGACTGGAATGTTCCTAGTTTGACCCGAGAGAGCCTGTCTAATGTGTATTGCAATATTCTCTGCTGTTTCTCTTATTTGGGTGGTAAATATTGTAGTGCAGTTATGTGTAGTTAAGTTATGACTAAAATCACTATCATATTACATTGTTGATGCAAAATAGGAACAGGAGGAATCTGGAAATTCGTACTATTGGTAATTGGGAGTCCTGGAAGCGGAGCCAGAGTATCAGCAGGAGGAGGGTGTGGGACAATTTGAGGGGGGCTCTGTCAAGTCTGTTGCCATGGCGGCACACTCTCCACAAAATTGAAGGTAAGAAAGCCCTGTACTTGCGTTGAATGTCTTCACTACTCCATAGTCCCAGTCCCTTTCCTCCTTTGTCTTTGTAATCCTTTGCTGGTGTATTGCTTTAAAGCTGCATTCTCAGAAAACGTTATGAAACCTTAACATGATTGGCAATTTTTTGGCAATTAGCTGCATATCATATATACCACACATGTATGCTTTACACGTTGTATTATTATTATATAGTCTATTACTATTGTAAAATACTTACTTCCCCAACCCTTTGTACTTCCTATGTACTTTGTACTTTGTTTTGTTACTCTGTTCCCTTATTGTATGTACTTTGTACCCCTTATTGTGTGTACTTTGTTATCTTGCATGCATTCTTGCACACTTCTTTTTGTACTAGAGGTGATTCTTCCGTTTCATTCTCCACTGTACTGATACTGTTGCACAGTAATTTACCCCGGGATAATTAACTTTGATCTTATTTTATCTTATCTTATCTTCACACATTTTTGTGTGAAGTAGAAGCATTCTAGAGATATTTGATGTTCACTTACCAGGTCTGTAGGTCTTTGAATGGACCCTTATGAAATACTGTGTTAAAGGAGTTGAAAAGCCTCGGAAAGCTACTCCACATGATGTAATAAGTTAACTTCATAAGTTCAATACAAATATATACCCTGAAATATCTATTTATTTTAATGTGAAGTAGTTGGGGGAATCTTATTCATGCACAGGGTTCCATAAGGATCCAGGAGGCCTTTGGATCTGATAAATGAACACCAAATATCTCTAGAATCCTGCGATGTACAAAAGAAACAATGTCAGTGACCTGGGTCATTTATACATGACCTGGTATTCTGGAATGTCAGAAACAACGCTCTCTAGAGTCATATTTTAAGATAACACAAGCTCATTATGCTCTCTGCTTCTCTGTTACAGGCAGGTTTGGAGTTGGCGTGAAGGCCTACTTTGTTTTCCTCAGATATCTGATTTACCTGAACCTACTATACTGTGCTTTTATAGCATCTTTCATTTTGGTGCCAACAACAGTTTATGGCCAAGGCTTCAGCAGTGGTGAGTCAATGGTACCTGAAGATTTGACTAGATACATTTGCACTGGATGTAAAACATTATAAGTTGTTCTTTGTGGTTTTCCAGATCTGTTGAGCTTTGGAGACAACGATTCAGCTTTGGACTTTATCCTGGGAACGGTGAGTTTGCTAGTCTGTATGGTTGTGTGAGAAAATCTGTGTTAGAGTTAGGGTTAGGCATGTAGCAGCTAACCATAACCACAAATAAACTACACCTGTGCCTGCAAACACACATACACCCACACACACTCCCACGCAGATAATATTTGTCCTTTCCATTACTCAGGGTTTTCTGGAGCGTTCTCCGGTGTTCTATGGGTTCTATACTCGTGGTTCCCTGTGTTTACCCTGCTTAAATACGCCCCTGCTGTATCTCACTGGAATCCTTTCCATCCTCTTCCTCAGTCTCATCATGGTGGTCCGCAGGTCAGTCAGAATTATGACAATAGAGCAAAACATTTCAAAAATCTATGGATGTATGTGAAATGCATGCAGGTTTTGCATTGTACTTTAGAACAATGGTTGGCTACAAGCAGACCTGGATGTTGGGGAAGAGTTACAGCATGAATCTGAGTTTTAAGATCCTCTGCGGATGGGACTTCACCATTCGGGACCGTGCTGGAGCTACTCTGAAACGCTGCTTTATTAGAAATGACCTCAAGGTGACAGGACACACCCACACACACAGTACACAATACTAGTTATCACCCTTCCAAGCAGTGTGGTGAACTAAACCATCTACCTAAATACTACGAGTGAATTAAGAGAATGTGTCAAACCTATAGCTACTGGTTGATGTAAATCATTTTATAAATTATGTTGTGATATTCAAATTCTAATCTAATCTATTCTAATCTGGAAATTGACAGTGGGAAAAGGTGCATGATTCATGTCTACATTTGCTGTTTAGGCACAAGGGGACATTGCTCACAATTTAGTCCTAAAGTTAAATTGATGGAATAAGGTCTTTCTGTGTCATTCGTCATTTCCCCAGCTGTTCCTGGAGGAGAAGAGTTTCTCCCTGCGTCAGGCTCAGAGGACTCTTACACAGAGGGCGGGTCTCTATTGTCTGAGATTTGTCCTCAACTTGCTAGTTCTGTTTCTGCTGGGTGGAGCCTTTTACCTCATCTACTTTGCCACAGTCACATCTCAGTCTATGAGCAAGATGGTAAGGCTTTCACACTGAATATCTATCACACAGGTACAGTACCTCCATCTCCATGGCTGACACCCTCACTGTCTTTGTTAGGATGGACACCACAGGTTGGTCAGTCTGTTGTTTGAGTACCTCCCTCCGTTCACCATCACCCTGGTCAACCTGTTCCTCCCTCACATCTTCCGTAAGATCTCAACTTTTGAAGATTACTCCTTCACCATGCAGGTCAATGCCACTTTGGTGAGGTAAGGCAGGAAACAATTACAGTCAATGTATACATGAAGACACAACAGCATACAAGGATTAGCTATGATGATCATGCAGTGTTTGCCCAAACAATCAATCCTGCCTTTTCTTTAGGAGCATATTCCTGAAGCTGGCATCTTTGGGGATCTACTTATTTTTCCTCTTCAGCACAGACAACCCAAAAGTGAGTCAACAGTAAGGACTGTGTAGAGGGGGGAAGTAACACAGTACACTTATTTAAGTACTGTACTAATGTGCGACAAGGTGCTTCACTTTATACTTTTTACTCCAGTACAATACTATACTAGTACTGTACTGTACAATACTATTTATGTACTGTACAATACTATTGTATAAATTCAGCAGTAATTTAACATTAAGAAAGGGATCATTTCCAGTTCTTTTATTTTAAATTCAGTTCAGAGTCAATACTTACATAAAGTACTGTCAATATGGGAAAAATGTTAATGCAGGACTTTTACTGGTAATTTATTAATTGCTACTTTTTCATCAAGTCAAATTTCAGAACATTTTGTTTAACCACTGGAGTTATACATCAGGCATGTTGTTCTTTGTCCGTCATATCTCTACAGACGCATGACACATGAAGCTTGGATCAGAAGTAAAAGATGCTTATGTACTACTACTTAAAACTTTCATGACCAATGAGTAATTTCAGACAGATATTTTCAGTCTTTAAGATTTATCAATCTGGGTTAAGAACTGTTGAGGTGTGGGCCTATCGATCCCTTTTTGGACGTTCAAATAAACCTTTATTTGAAAAACTATAACATATGTTTATTTCTTCTCTTACAGTGCTGGGAGAACCACTTTGGCAAAGAGATGTACAAACTCTGTATCTTCAACTTCCTTGCCATGTTCTGCAGTGCCTTCCTCTTTGAATACCCCAGGAAGTGGGTTTGTTTAATCAAATGGACCGTATCTTGCTTTCTTCTGAATGAAAGAATCAATGCCATTTTTTCTTTTTAGTGAGGCCACAGCAGTTGGACCTATCTAGAGGAAAACTAAAGCTCAGTGATCTAAATTATCATCCCTTGTGTGTCAGGTTGCTGCAGGAGAGTTATCCCTCATCCTGTTTGGCCCGGTTGTCAGGCAAACAACACTTCCTGATTCCTTTCAACGTGCTCGATCTGGTGCACAATCAGACTGTGTCCTGGGTGGGAGTCTACTACTGCCCTCTGTTGCCATTGATAGGAATGGTCACACTGGTCGCAACGTTTTACATCAAGAAGGTCAGCTTGTGTCAGATGAGTTATTATAGACAAATTATTCATGATTATTTTCCCAATCTGACTCAATATTTGCACGCATATTATAAAGTGTATAATATGACCTACATACACATATGTCCTAATACAAGTGTATGAATTGGTTTCTGAACAGTTTTTCTTTCTTTCTTCTAAACTTCCTTCCATCTCTGTGACATCTCTGTGTTGTAGTTTGTCGTTCTTAGGTGCTGTGCAGCAGAGCAGCGGATGTTTCGAGCCTCCAGCTCCTCCGTTTTGTTCCACCTCATGTTGCTGCTGGGCCTTCTCATGGCTGTGGCCTCGCTGGGTTTCAACCTCTACCAGTATGAACTCACGCACAGAGAACAAAGCCATTCGAAATCTACTTTTGTCTCCAGCATTAAGACAATGCACAAAAAGTCTTAATTCACAGTGCAGCTTTTTGTTTTGGGATTTATTTATTTATTTATTTATTACAATGTTAGCAGCAAAGACAGTGGTGTGGCACCACCATTTCAGTTTGGAATGAAGCAGATCCTTATAAAATGTGATACAGAACCTTTCAATAGGTGAATATGTCCACTTGTCCAAAACTGGGATTTGGGCTAAATAAAACCAGATTTCTGGAAAGAAACGGAGGGACACTTATAGTTTGGTGGTCAATACATCATTATAATATTCACTGTTATTATCTGTGAAATAAGAAAAGGGGACAATTATGTTTATATGATTTGGGTACTTAGAAGTAAAATCAAAAAGCTATGGTTAAGTATGGAATAGAAAAAAAATAGTACAATAGAGTGTATTTAATAAACTTTATAGCCAACAAGTGTGCCAGTTATTCACTCTGACCTAGTTTTCAATTGGAAAACTATCACGAGCAAGTAAATGAGTGACAACACATGAAGCCGCAGTAGCAGGCAGCTTGGAGCTAAATGCTAACACAGCATGCAGTTCATGTTAATGTCACGCTGCTAACATGTTGATGCTAGTCTGTTACATAAGCATCCTAGCTGTATACATGTTAACATCCTAATGTTAGAACTCTAAATGTTACATAAGAATGTAAACCAGGCAAAGCTCATTGTAGCCACGTTAGCAAAATGTTAGCTTTTGTTTTGGTTTTCTGGTGTGTTGTACTTGAAGCTCAGTTCTCTATTCTCTTCGCTTTGCAGGCTTTCCTTATCTTCCTCCTGTGGTCCATTTGGAAACGGACAAACTGTGTTTAATGTGACAAGTGTGTGTGTGAACAGTCTCCCTCGCCCTGCACAGAAAACTCTGCGCTACCTGAGCTCTGAGGCCTTCGCCCTGTCGCTCATACTGGCTGAGATGTAAGTGTGAAAGCAGATCATGCATTTCCTTCCCTCTGCTGTGTTCTGCTTGCTTCAGGGGATGTGCTAAGTCGCAAGCAAACACCATCTCTGTATTTGCTGTGTGTGGAGTTTAACACTTAACACACTTGTCTTAAATGTAACAGAGCTGGAAACAAATGATTTAATAGTACTGTTCATTTTTGTCACTGCATGCATATTGGCTTAAAATAGACATACTTTGAACTTTGAACATGACTGAAGACAAATTCTATTTCCACAGTATACTCTTAACCTCTTGTGTGTCACGGCAACAAGCCAATCAGAAGGCCATTGAAAGGCTGAAAGACATGTTGATTATGGTAAGTTACATATCACAAGAAACAAGTCACAGAAAGAATATGAGGAAATGTGAGTGGAGTTACTGCTGACACTATAAGAGGGCCTGAGTTTACATTTGCGTGCGTTATAACACCTGCAAATGTGTTTCCTTCACAGACCAGTTCAGATAAACGTTTCCTGGTGAAACAGCACACCACAATTCTCAGGCGCGCAACAGACCCACACAGAGCCCACTCTGTCAGCACCGATGAGGACTAACCTAGAGGGACACGAGAGGGACCTAGAAGGACACCTTTTCCTGTTAACTTGTTCATGTTTGATCATGTGATGTAATTCATTGCAGTGTTTTTGTTGTTGAGCCAAGCTTCTATTGTGACTGTGATTTTTTTCTATGCTACAAATAAAGTACATATGGACATCATTCTACTTAGCTCATAGTCATAGAATTATGTGCTGTAAAAAACAAACATTTACAGTATAACTGTGTATTTTCTGTTTTTTCAAACTTAATTAAAAATATGTTTTTAAGCCTTTGCGTCCTATTGCAATGTCGAGCCCTAAACTTCACGTCTGTTTCTATTCACATCAATTTCATGCGGTATAAAGCAAATTTACAAACAGGCAGCTAAAAAATAGTGACTGTTATTTTTGGAAAGTATAAAAACCAATAAAAGTTATCTAAATAAATTGTTTCCATTTATTTATCATGTCAAACGATGCCCCCTCAAAAGAACAAATCAATTATGTATAATCAGTCTTCTTTGGAAAAGTAGCAAGTCGCCTATCATGTATCAAGTGGGTAAACTCAAGCTACAATTCTTGAAACTGTTAAAACCTCTCAACACTATCTGACCTGCAGCTGTACTAATGTTCAGTGTGCATGGGTGGCAAGAATTAGGCCCAAACATGCAGCTAATGTCTTATCTTTGTGCAACACATTTGTAACACACCTACACACACACACACACACACACACACACACACACACACACACACATGCGCACACACACACACAACCTCACTTAAGAAGCCATGTCAAAGGTTAACAGATCAGATCTGTTATGAGGAATCTACAGCTATTCAATTTGTTGCCAATTTTGGGTGAGTTTAAATAATGTAACATGAGTAAATCATTTCATTGATTGACTTATAATCTACTTGTACTGTGTTGTTCTGTTTTTCTTCAGCTTTGGCGAGTTTTGTCATCAAGATAAGTAAGTCTGTTGAAATGATACTTACAGCGTGAAACTTGTTTACTAGCAGGAAAATGTTGCTATGAATGTTTTCTGTTACAGATCTATACAGATATTTGCGGTGTTATATATTGCTTGGTTTGTTTGGCTTTATGCTATATGTTTTTCTGTTACACAGGCTATATGTAGCTGTGTTATACAAGCTATATGTTGCTCCTACTTTATGAGTTCAGAACATCACACATTTATGTCATAATTTATATGCCAATAAGAAAAGGGCTAATTGGTTATTAGGTAGATTTTCCCAACTTGAACTAGAACTTCCTTTGCTGCCCCTCTTTCTCCAGATGGATCAGTCTCTCCTCGCCCATTGTTGACTGGTCCTGACATGGCATTCCTTGGTTCTAAAGTGGTTTTCAAGTGTATTTCACCTTGGTCCTCTCCACCAATCTACTATCAGCTGATGAGGGATAGTGATCAATTGGTTGCTACATACACTGACTTCCAAGGAAACCAACCTGCAGTTTTTTCCTTCAAGACCACTCTGACATCAGAGGGGTCCTACTATTGCAAAGCAAAAAAAGGGGGAAAAGCAAAAGTCAGCAACAGCACCCAGCTGCTTGTAGCGAGTGAGTACTTGACATGGAGAGATAAGCGTCTGTCAGTCTTGTTAGAGTTTTGATATTTTTTAGAAATGTCAATGTTTTAAATGGAAATGATTCCACTCCACTTTAGAAGAAATTTCTCCAACAGTGAAAAGATAGAAGTTCGCCACAATAATAGTTAAATGTATCTTTTGGACAAATAGAACTGTATCATGTGATAATGAAGGTAACACCTCATAAAACCCATTTTCCTCTAGCTAGCCTTTTCCCTACAACATACTGCATGTACAGTATATCTCCATAACATTCTCTCAGCTACTGAACGTTATGGGGCAGAGTTGCGCAAAACCAGTAATCCATATGTTAGAAGGTGCTGAAGTTACTATAGGATACCAAGCCTTAGTTTGCTAATCAAACTGAAAACTCTCTCTCTGTTCCAACTGTGGATCCTTCCCTCATTTCTAGCTCCTGTGTCAGGAACCTCTGTGACCACTGAACGATTCCCTCCTGTTGCTTATGAGGGATCGCACCTCATCCTGAGCTGTGACGTCTCCCAGGGTTCCCACCTTTCCTACACGTGGTTTTTCCAGAGGAGGGTTGTGACATCTTCAACCCTGCCCTTGTTCCACCAAACAGGGAACAAGCTTGTTTTGAAGAAGGTGACACTGAAGCATGCTGGGAACTATTCCTGCTTGGCTGGGTCCAGATTGAAGGACACCAGCAGGTTCTCCAGCAGTGGGGAGATCCAGGTGACAGTCAAAGGTAAAGGTCAACAAAAATACTATGATAGACAACATTGGAACAGATTGTTAACTCAAGGAGCTTTCAGTCTCTAATTACTCAAAATAATCTTATATGAATAATTGTTTCATCCAACACACTAGGTAGATATTGATTGGCTACATATTTTCCACCACTCTCTCCATCTTCTCCCTTCCTTATTGTTCATTCTCTTCCCCACCAGTCAATGTTTCCACACCAAGAATCTCTTTCACCATCTCCAAAAAGGGTTCAGATTACAGTGGCAATGTGACATGCCGGTGCTCAAAAGGCAGTCTTCCTGTCAACTTCTCTCTGTCACTGGACGACAAAGTAGTGAGCTCAACTACAGCAACCAAATCCCTCGTTGCCTGGTTTCCAGTTGCTGTGGTGCCTGGGCTGGACATGGGTGTGGTGCGATGTCTGGTGAAAAATGAGGTGCAGGACTTGATGAGTGAACCTCTGACACTGGAAGTAGGTAAGAGTTGTATAGATGTGTGAAGTGAATATACTTCCCTTTCATTCATCCTTATTTTCCCTCATTATAGTGACTATACAAAACATATTTATGTAGCAATTTATTCTTTGCATTTATCTACCATACCATATGGCACATGATGTTATTTCCTCTTAATTGTTTATGTTGGGTTGATTGGGATTGTATGATAATAATAGTATGACTGAAATGAATCTGATCCACACGTTGAGGAAAAAAATTGTCGCTACCTTTTTGTCAATAAACAGCATCTTTGGTCTACTTGACTTCATTCAGTTATAATGGATTCTAACAGTGGGGAAGTAATAAAACATCCATAGACACTCCTCAAACCATTCTTGCTGCGTAATTATTCATTAATTCACAATACATCTGTATAAACAATGTGTTCCAAACAATTGTAGTTTTGCTGATAGAGGGCTAAATACACTCCGTTATGTAAGCTTTGGAGTTTCAAGAAGGCGATGGCTTTATATTTGGCACAACTATGAGTCTTTAAGACTGAGCAAATAAAATGATAATTGAAGAAGCTGCTTATGCTACAGGGGTTTAGAAAGTTTCTGTAGATGTTTAAGTTCTATTATCTGCCTTGGAACCTGAATGAATTCAAGTTGACTAAAGCTGCTGAGAGCTACCTTTCAGAGTGTTTGACACTGCAAAGTGAGTTTAGGAGTTTCACTTCAGTCCCTCTCTCTCTATCCTGTTCATCCAGTGCCAGTTGGAGGCCACGCAAAAGTGGATGTGGAATATCTGTACAGAGCCGATTCCAAAATGGCCACTGCGAGACTGCATTGTCAAATCAGCATGGGGACTTTCCCTTTCTTCACTTGGGTCTTCAATGACACCGTTCTTCCCTCTGACACTGACGTGGACATCCATATTAAGCCCAACCTCCATCACTATGTCTTCACTGACCACAGACGTGTCCTCATCCTCAGCCAGATTGGCCCAGTGGAATCTGGGTATTACCGCTGCAGGGCGAGGGACAGCTACGATGACTCCACGCGCTGGGTGGAGAGCGCTGCTGTGCTTGTCCAAGTCAAAGGTGAGACAGTCAAGACTGCAGGTGCCACATGGTGTCATGTGATGTTCATACTGAACATAACACATGGTGTATAACCTTCTAGACATTTCATCATTGTCTTGTCGTGTTTGCACTCTTTACCACAATCATGCTTTTTACTCTTGATCAGACAGGATCCCTAACTCCATGTCTTGAGTACCTCCCAACACCTTCCACTGAAACACCACCAAGTAAAAAGCAGAAAACTGTGTATTTTATGGACTTATATTTGACTCGTACAGTACATGATACATCACTGGCCTGTCCCTTCTCTTCCAGAGGTCATGACATCCATAGAGGTTGTCGTCATAGCATTCTGCTGCTTTCTGCTTGTGGCTCTGTCCTTGGCCGTGGCCTGTGTGTACCGGATGTTTGACCACAAACAAGGTATAATTGTTCATGTATATGCTGTTTGATCGGCAAAAATTCAATGAGTGGAAAATGTGTTACCAATCTGTCTATCTTCGCCTCTTTCTCTCATCCATCCATCCTCCCTTCTTTCTCAGGTCATACCTACATAGGAACAGTAAAGTAAGATTTATTTTTACTGCACCTCTGAACTGTTAAAAATTTCTATAATTTAGATCATCCAGTCTGACATAATGTGTTCCAATGTTCCAGTACCAGCTCAGGGGTTCCTGCTCTGTCCTCACCGACTTCCCAGTCAGTGGGTAAGCAGGTGAACAGATCCAGCATAGCCACTGCTGTCCTGAATCAGGTACACAGGCCTTTGAAACTGAACATCTTGCCAGCACACAATTCCTCACAACTATATGGTCTACCAGCTATATTTAGCCACACCAGTGACAGGGGTTCAGGTTGGCTCAAAACAAACCACAGCACTAGCTTTTGCCTTTTATTACTTATTGTATACGAAGGTACTCCAATCAATTAATGAAAACAAATGTTGTAAAGCCTAATATCACATGAAATGTCTCAAAGAGCTTCACAGATCCCCAACAACAGACAGTCCCTGACTCCCAAGTTGAGTCAATCAACAGCAATAAATAAATAAATACAATGAATTGGTTTATTCTCTCCCTCTTCTCTGGGAGCAAGGCACCCTAAGATTCTCAAATAACACTGGGAACAAATGGAAATTGTTTTCCTTGCGGTTGACTGTGAGAGAAACAAACTGGTCCAGTGCTTCACCAGAAACATGACTGCTCGTCCTCTTTCTTTCTTTCTGTTTCAGGCCATAGAGAGCACAGTGTGACACCAGATGATCCTGCAGCATATAATCTGTCTGATCTGCCACCCCCCACCCCACCCCCGCCGGTTGGTTCCACTTTCTTTTTAAAATTATGCAGTTCAGTTTTGTTGGCCTTGTAATGCCAACAAAACTAATTTATTGCACTTCTACTCTAGCTCTAGTTATGCTCTTAGCTGTTGGTTTTGGAAGGAAATGCGCTTACGATTTCTTGTGACCTGAAGTTCTTTTATCTACCTTTGTTGAACACACTTATTGTAAGTCGCTTTGGATAAAAGCGTCTGCTAAATGATCGTAATGTAATGTAATGTAATGTTTTCTTTGTCTCAGGCTATGCAAGAAACAGGAACATTTAGTTGGAAATGTAAAAAGTTTCTTTGTCTTAAAGTGAAATTACAGTGAGAGAATAGATCAACTGTATTGTGTCATGTTTTCTTGAAATAAAATTTAATTTTCCAAATGTTATTGTGGCAATTTATTATTGATCATCTTCACTTTGCATTGTGTTAAACCTATCAACATAAGAAAATATGAAATGACATTCTGAAAATACGAATAGGATTTGCATCTTCTGAGTGTTAAAGAGTGGGAGGGTTTTACAACAGGGAGGCGGACAAATATTATCAGTTAGTTGCACGTGTGTGTATGTGCGTGTGTGGTCTCTCATTGCTTTCACCAATAGAACAACTGTATATCTAAAACTGCCAAACGGCTGCAGTAAGCAGGGGAGCCTGATCATACCTGCATATGTGGGATCACAGTTCTCTATATGTACATGAAGTCTGGATTCTTTCAATATTTGGATGTACAAAGATGTCTGCTCGCCTTTTCGTGGTCATAGTGGGTAAGATAATTGACACAAATAATCAGCATTGCAGTAAATGTATATGATCTAAATTGATTTTTTTTTTGTATCTCACTCTTCCTAGGGCTGTGCTACTGTAGCCAGGAGAGCAGTAAGTCAGTTGTTGATGTGTGTGTGTGTGTGTGTGTCTGTGTGTGTGTGTGTGTGTGTGAGAGTGTGTGAGAGTGTGTGAGAGTGTGTGAGAGTGTGTGTGTGTGTGTGTGTGTGTGTGTGTGTGTGTGTGTGTGCTCTGATCAGTGCAAAGTCAAATTTTGTTACTCAACAATTCTGTCAGTCATGTGTTATTTATTTATTTTTTTGTTTTTTTGTTTTATTTGTAGTTCTTGGACCTCCAATTCTCCAAGGCCCAACAGTAGCTGTGGTCAATGACGCAGTAGAATTCTATTGTGAGGTGCAGAAGTACCCGAAGAATGAATCTTTGTCGGTGGAGATCTTCCAGTGGGTATTATGTTGTATGAAGTCAAAGACTGAACTAAGATGGATTAATTGCTGGTAGACGTTGACAGACAGTTGACCTCCTGTGGAGGAGTTACTGTAAATCTCTCTAATTATGAACTTTATTTAGAGATGGATTTACCAAGGTGTTTGCTGAAGCCCCTGCCATAAAGGGCTCCGTCTATGGCAGAAACATCAAAAAATACCATGAGGGCTACCTGGAATGCAGGGTCAGTCTGATGAACAACTCGCTGATAAAGCCCACTGTCAGCATGAAACACTACCTGAAGGTTATAGGTGAGTGAGGATATTGCCATGTACATTGAACTGTTAATAGTTCCCATTTACAAGCAATTTGGAGTATTGTGATCTCTCTCATGCAGTGCATGTTAAAATAAGTGAGCAGAAATATGACTTGACAATTGGAAATGTATCAGATATAAACTTACCATCTTGTTTTTGGGAACCTCCCTCCTGCCTCTAATGACTGCCCCTGAAACTTAATGGACGAGAAGGTATACATTTAGAGTGACACCAACAGTGAAAATCAAGCCCCAGTTTCTTCGTTAAATTTCCACATTTTAAACCAGTTTTTAACATGTTTAAACATGTCTGTACAAAACTTCTATTATAGCCAGTGAACACAAATAACTATATTCAAAATAGGGTACTACCAGCATCCCTGGGTTAGCTGATATGAATACGACTGAGTCACATGATGTCATCTGTTCAACCAACTAAGAAATGGCTCCACAGAGAAAAGGCTCAAATTATCAAAATGAAAAAAAATGACACTGCTCTTATTTTTTAAGAGTAGCTTGGGTTTATGACTTAATGGATCTTTAATCTCCAGTTTGTTACCATTAGTTACCATAAATTTGCTGTCAGCTGAGAATAGGACATCTTTCTGCTGCTGTGATTTTTGCACAGAACCAGTGAAGAATGCAAAGATTGTGGTCCAGTCAGGTCCAGAGGACTTCTTTGAGGGTGCAGAACTGCAGCTCGACTGCAAAGTTTCCGCTGGGAATCACCTTTCCTTCAGATGGCTGCTGAACGGCGAGCCTGTCTCTAAGTCTCTTGTACGGGATCATCAACACAACAAACTTGTCATCGACAGGTCAGTGCTCTACTACACTCTGAGCCTCTTGCTTATTCTATATCTTATGCTGTATCATTTGAACGCCTTACATTGTAGGTATAATGCTGGAGAGTGTAGTTTGACACAAATAAAGCAAAGTCCCCATGCTTTATTTGGACACAATTTGGTTTCATACATTCATGAGATTAAGTACTTTTTGTAGCTTAAATTGCTGGAGGAGCTACAAAAAATGTTTTGGGGAAAAATCAAAACAGCAGAAAATCTAGTTTGGTGTTTGGCCCATAGGAAACTAAATACAGATAGACCCAAGGAATCTACTGTGGTGAAAATAATTTAGATCCTAAAGACTTTGACTTTGAACTAATGAACTCACTTCTCTCTTAGAACAACATCTCAAGACAGTGGCTCCTACATGTGTGTCGCCGCCAACCAGTTCAATAAGACGAGGGTCTTCACCTCCAACAGCTCTGTGGAAATCAGAGTCAAAGGTTATCCATCACCTCTACGTATTAATTAACATGGTGTTTCTCTTTTAAATAATATTGAAAGTAACATCCCCCTCTGTACTCACCTGCATTCACTCAGTCGTGGTGTCAAACCCTGACATTTCCTTCACCGTGATGAAAGAGGACGCCCAGAACTATTCGGCCATTGTCATGTGTCAGTCCACAAGAGGGACCCCATACATTACCTTTTCACTCTACAACGAGACAGAATTTGTTGCAAACGAGACAGTTGAAACACAAAGGGCCAGATTCAAACTTCCCATGGTTTTGGGGCGACACTTGGGACGGCTGCAGTGCCAGGCGTACAATGGAAACCGCACTGTCAAGAGTGAATGGATGGACTTAGAATATGGTAGGCTCGCAGTTTAAAATCACCAGACGTAATAGTTGATTAATCTCTTTATTTATTTAATCTTTTTGTTTTTGATTGTGATATTTCCAATACAGATACATTAAGATTTGAACTTCTCCAACAATTCTCGTCTCGTTCACTGCTTCATTCTGTAACATCCCCAACAGTGCAGGTTGGTGAGCCTGTGGAGCTGAAGTACAAATACGACATCGGAAGTGACTTTGCTGTGACTGGTCTGACCGTCTACTGTACGGTGGCGAAGGGAACTCAACCACAGTTCCGGTGGTTCCTCAACAAAACTTCTCTGGAAGGCAAAGGAAGCTTCTACTGGGTGCATCATCTGCCTCCAGTCATGTCTAAACTCATCCTGTCTGTAGGCAGGAGCAGCGCCGGGACTTACCATTGTGAGGCGTGGGACAGTTTTGATAGCACCACTGTGATAAGGAGTAGGAAACGTTACATGGACAAACAAGGTACTGATGGGTTATTTAGAATGTCTTCCATTTCAATCTCCAACATCAGAACTCCAGCCTGTCTCTGCAAATGTGTATCATTGCTTCATATCTTCTCACCTCAGTGCTGAATCGTCTCCCCATAGCAGTGGTGGCAGCTGTCTTCGGATGCTTTGCCATCCTCATTTCCACCGTCTCCGTTTGTTGTTGTGTTGGAGTGGTGTTCCGTGAGTTCTCCCCTTTTCCTGCTCTTATTGCTCCCTCGTTTGTCAATCTTGTGAAACAACCTTGTTTACTCTCCTTTCAGGGCGAAGGCTCCGTGGAGAGAAGTCTCTGTGAGTTCTTTTAGATATTGGAAGAGAACCCATGAAAATGTGACCGCAACTGAGACTCCAGACACACCACAAATCTCTAACAAAGAAGCATTTTCATTCAGTTGTGTATCTGTAATCTATAACCGCCATCTCCTTTCCAGATGGATTCAGGAGACAGACACGGAGATGAAAGGAATGCTACCTACCTATGAGGATGAGCTGGTCTGTCTATATTTTTGAATATTCATACATACGTCATACAAACTTTGTCTACAGATGCAGCATATTGTATTTCTCTCTCTTAGGATGTCACAGAGTACTCAGAGGATGCCGACGTGATAAAGGCAGCCAGGGTTGAAGGCTCCGATCAGGTGAGATCATAGATGAAATTGACAGATGAAATGAACCAAACAGTCAAAGTCTCAGTAAGTTAACAACCAAGCAGTCCATCTCACCTCTCTGTGCTGGTGCTCTCTGTAGGTATCTGAAACCTCTGTGGATGAATGGCCCCTAATTAAGGAACAAAAGAGGAACCTGGAGGAAGAGGAGCTGGCTGAGGAGCCTTGAGGAGCCGATCAGTTTGCTTGATAAAAACGAAACAGGCTGTTACTATAATTGAATTAAACAAAAAGTGTTTACATGTTGTGCTGTCTTTGTATCTCTTTTTAAAATCTTTATATTAGATGCATACAGTAAAGTAAAAGCAACAATACAACAAATGAATCCTTTATCTTTACTTTAGATTTATTTTAGAATGTCTTGATCTCAGTTTGAGCAAAAGGTCATGCAAAATGTCCTGATATTCTAGAGATTTACATCCAAACTAGATCACTGACACTGTTTAGTAAGTTTTAGTTCGTTTTTTAACTATTTTGTTGAAGTAATTAAGCAGCTATTATGATTCTAATAATTATATTAGTTATTTTTAAGATACCATGAACTACCTTGGCCTGCATCCAATCATGATTTACAGTGAAAATTAAGTCGATTTGAACCTGAACATCTCCATAGTTACAATGCTACATAGTTACATTGAATTTAAACAGGTTACTGCACACGACCTCTAACAACCTCTACTGTCCCAGAATGTGGTTGAAAAGTTCAAAGTTACAGCCTCTGAAATTCAACTTCAGTTCAATATTCGATTCCGGATGTTAGAATACAAAGTAAACAACAAACAAACATGTTATCTAAGTAACTAGTAGATAGCAAAGTTTGAGCACCTGTCCGGACAGAGCTCCGCCCCTGCAGTCCTCGGTCCAGCCAGAGGGAGGCGCTGGTCCGGTTGAGTTTATTTGACTCACTGCCCAGGCTGGTGGACCCACGGGGGCTGAGCTCTGCTGCCGCTTTGCTCGTCTTGTGACCGCACAGGCTCAGGAGACACACAGACATGGACGAGACGGAAAGCAGCAGCGTGTACGGAGCTGCTCTGGCCGGAGGAGGCTTCGACTTCAACAAGTTTATCCGACAACCGCAAACCATCGTGCGGTTTCTCAGCTGGGTGAGTGCGCGGAGGACTTTCTCTTTCTCGCTCTCTCTCTCCACTTCTTCAGTGTGTGTGTGTGAGAGAGAGAGAGCGAGAGAGCGAGAGAACAGGTGGAGCGCCTTTTTGTGAAACCAAACTTGACCGTGTGTTTTCTCTGCGGTGGTGCGTCTTTATCACACAGAACAACGGCCTCTGTGTGCAGCTCCCCGCGGCGTCATGTTGCATGCAGCTGGTGTGTGTGTGTGTGTGTGTGTGTGTGTGTGTGTGACAGGAGCTCGGTGACAGCACAGATCAACACGCCGCTGTCACACACACACACACCACACACCCAAAACGAGGTACAACGAACTTTGGTTCCGGGAAGGTTTGTTGCCCGAAGTGCTCGACGAAACGCTCTCTAGTTTATAATCATAGATAGTTTTGTCCCTTTTGATAAGACGAAGAACTATCTCTACTATCTATCTATCTATCTATCTATCTATCTATCTATCTATCTATCTATCTATCTATCTATCTATCAAACTGAATATTCCTAGATGAATCTGTATAGGATCTAATAAATATAACCTAAAGGGAACGTTACATGAATGTTAACTGTAGGGAAGAAAGAATGCAAGCAGGATATTGTTATAGCGTCCTGTAGCCATGTTGATTTTCACCAGAAACGGGTAACAATAGAATGATTGTTTTATTAGGATGACTGATAAGGTCTGAGCCTCACATACAAAGATTTGATTATGTTATCACTCTCACTCAAATCTTTAAATACATTCATATATAATGGAGTGCATGTCGATGTGCAAAAGCTCCAAAGGAATTCAGTTACTTTCAGCAAACATTACAACTTCCTTCCATATCAGGCACAGAATCAATCAATCCTCATAATAAGTGACTTTTTGGATGCTTTCTAAAATGGATAGTTGGTTGCCAGGTTTGTTAACTTTATTTTGGAAGAGATGTGATCAAAAGAGAGAAAATGCTCCTGTGAAACCAGGGGGAATTCTTGTATTCGGGAAGAAGTTGTGCGATTGCTGGTCACCTGTTGCTAGGCAAATGTCGTGGGACGGATTTGTGTAAATGGCAAGTAGTCAGAGAAACTTCACCAAACAGGTTACACACATTTGGGTTGAGCCGTCGCACAGTGTTTGTCTTTGACGTAACGGCAGATTATGAGTAACTGGAGATGAATGAGCAGGACGATCCTTCCTCGTGTGAGTATGCTGTGTCTGGTGTAAACATGTAGCAGTTTCTAAAGCTAGTTAGTGTTGCAACATGTAAATACACTCGTGAGGTAGAAGATCGAGTACAGAATGTGTCCTCAGTTGCTACAACCCCTTGTTTGTGTGTGTTTGTTTGTGTCACTTATAAACTGCTGGGTAGGTAAGGGGACTCCTCTTTGGCTCTGACCATGTATTTACACACACACAGACACTCGCACACACATACTGAAGGTAGCTGGCATCAACCAGCTACCAACTCTGAATCCACACACTGGATGATGTCGTCACCATGGTTGTCTGGTGACTTTTTTTTAAATTGACTTAAATGAACCAGCACAAGAGTGCATTGTTTGCCTACAGGTCCCATAATGCACCACACCAGCTGCTGAAACAATAGAATAGTGTGAATAATGTCTCTTTGATACGTCAGAATGAGTTTCAAACCCAGGGCACTGTTTCCCAGAAGCCTCTTGGAGTAAACAATGTTGTAGGACTGTATCAGGAGTTTTATCTCAAAGCAGAAAATAGTTTGAGTAATTGAAACATTAAAGTTTTCTTTTTTGCCCCATGGCTGGTGTCTAACGTTAGGCCCTCTCTCACCCTCTCACCTCATCTGTCCTCTCCCTGTCTATTAATGCTTCCTCTTTCTCTTCCTCCTCCCAGGCTCATTATTAGTGTTGTTAGTGAGCTGGTGGCATCTCTGGAGTCACATGGCGGCAGCTGCACTCAGAAATAGGTCACATGGTTTGGTTGGTAACCAGAGCAGACGGTAACAGAGCATGAGACATCCATGAGCAGGGAACAGTCAGTGCTCTCTAACACACAATGATCGCTGGGACGAGGCAAAGTTAATATGTTTGTAGTCGGAGGGTGACGATTCTAAAAGTCATCTTAAGGTTCCTCTAATGGATGAAATGGAAATGTCTCGCACCCGATTTGGTTGTAGAATGAATTGTGGGCTTTTAATGTTGCTTTGTCAAATGTTTCAAAATCTTTTGGTGGAAACAAGCAGAAGACAATTCATGGAAAGGTCATACTTCTACCGCTCATGGTTCAGAGGTCATGAACCAAAATGCGTCGTTCATGAAGAGAAGCAGAGATAGAGCCGTCTGCACGTCCAACACAAATCCTGCAAACAAATGGGCTGATTACAGAAATCAATCAATGTTTCCTTCCATTTGCAAACGACAGACAGTTTTGATTGTTGATCGCAACTACAAGAAAACCCCATATGTGATATTTTCAAAGGAAGCATTTCTCACATATGACATACATGTGGGGATTTGCAACATTATTTTTGTGTTAGATAACATCCACATTGGCTTATAATCTAACTATTTTTGTATTTCCTGACAGCATAGCTCAGCTGCTTTAGTATTTGGCAGCAGACACAGTGTGAGAGCTTCCTTGTATGACCAAGGAAGAGTTTTCACAGTTGCATTGTCAGTAGATGATAATGTATTCATTGTTTGTCTGTGTGTGTGTGTGTGTCTCTCTCTCTCTCTCTCTTTCTCTCTACCCCAGCTCTTTGCCCTGGTGGTGTTTGCCTGCATCACAACTGAGGGCTACATCAACCCCATCGACAGTCCTGAGGCAAAGTGCATGTTCAACCAGAATGACTCAGCGTGCCATTACGCAGTAGGGATCGGGGTGATCGCCTTCCTGGCCTGCGTTGGCTTCCTGGCGCTGGATGTCTACGTGCCTTTCATGAGCAGTGCACAGGAGAGGAAGTACGCTGTCCTGGCTGATCTGGTATTCTCAGGTGAGCAGGAAGGAAAATGTGACTGAAAAGGTCTGGAAGGTTTTGTTTGGCTGAGGATGAAACGGACTCTAACAAAACGGCATGATAGCTTTTCTGCGGGTGTAATTTGCTTGTACTGTAATGATGATGATGATGGTGATGATAAGTAGTAGGATGACATCAGCATTTTAAGGAGGACAAAGTTCACAGGCAGTCGCTCTTTGAGGCAACAAGGAAGAAGTCGGGGAAAATATGAAAATGTTGAGCAGATGACTTTTGCTCTTTTGTTTTCCTTTGATGTAATGTGACCAAACATCTATGTGTGTGTGTGTGTGTGTGTCTCTCTGTGTATTGTCCAGGGGTGTGGGCCTTCCTGTGGTTTGTGTGTTTCTGCCTGTTGGCCACTCTGTGGGGTCGCACACACAATGTCAGCAGTATCCCTGAGGATGCAGCGCGGGCCACCGTCGCCTTCTCCTTCTTCTCTATCGCCACCTGGGTGAGAGCTGAGATTAGTTTTTTCATGCTGTACTATGATGACGTGGAATCAAAACGTATAAAAAGCTGTATTATGCTGATGTGATGTCCAGGCAGCAGCTGGAAAGACTTTGATATTTGTCTGTCGCATCTTAACGTGCAGGGGATTCTCACTTACTTTGCCCTGGGTCGTTACCGTCACGGAGTCAGCGACATGGCCGTCCCGACCTACAACGAGCCGCCGATGGACCACCACAGCCCCTACGCTCCCACCTACGCCCCCACCTCGTACAACCCCACCACCTACAACCCCACCACGTACTCGGTGTATCCCAGCAGCGGGCCGGATGTGCAGCAGCCTCCCTTCACCTCAAACCTCCACCCGGCAGGAGACTCCGGCTACCAGCCGCCCAGCTACTGAGACGGAGCCAGGTAGCTGATGGGAGGTGGTGCTCCAGGTTGGCTGGTTGATGGATTGTAGTTGCACTGCACAGTTGCGGACCCATATCATATTGATGTGGTGGTACGTTTGATTAAACACACTCTTGGAAGTGTTCTGAGATCTGAGAACCTGAGCAGTGCAGCTACAAGTTTGAGTTAAGGCGAGTCTAGCAGGTATGTAGTCAGGTGTGAGCACATCAGGCGGATTTTGTGGATGAGTGCTGATGATTGGCCAATCTGACTTTAGACCTGAGAGAGTGCAAAGATGCAACTTTTACCTCAAAAGGGCTTAACCTGACGGGGAGGCGGAGATCACTGGAGGTATATATTAGAATTAGTCTGTTTTTGAAACGACTGCCAATGAAAGTTCCAGCGAGAGTGGAAGTGACCTGCACTTCATGTATTCCAATTTACTCTGTTGGAGCCAGAATTTTGCTTTTTTCCCCCCCAGAATGTGCATTTATACAGTAGATTGGCACTATGCAAAGCTGCAGTTATAACGGGGGTACGTGCCTAATTTGTTATTGTTTCATTTGTCTTTTCTTTGCCCCAGTACATTTATATCAAGGACCCATAAGGACAAAGTTTAAAGTAAATGTGAATGACGTCATTTTACCAAAAAATACTTGTGGGTAGATATGACACTAATGGTTCTTTTCTTTGATTAATCTTTTTTTCATTGGTTCATTTTCAATGAATTGTTTGCTGGGTGTATGCAAATGTCACAAAGAAAATACTGACAAATGTCCACCACAAGCTTCCAGACTGCAGCGGGAAATCTTCAACACGACGCTTTAGTCCTCAAACTTCAAACCCTGAATTTACAATCATGTGAAATAGTAGATAGAGTATAGAAGTAAATCACATTGAACAAGTTGGAACCAGCAATATTTTGGCTTTTTTAATTGAAAATGATTAATCAGTTGTTAGAATTGTTGGTTGATTTTCTTGATATAGAATACCTTGTGCTTTGGCTGCGGCTCTGCACAAACACACTCTTTACTGTTGTTTACTGTTAACCACCATCTAGTTTGTCAAATTTGCTCTCATCTTTTAAATCCAATTCAATCCAGATCTGTTGTTTTGGCCTGAACTTGCGCTTTCTTAGCAAGCCTAAGTCACCTGGGTTGGTAGAAATGGCTTATAGGCGTCAAGATGAAGCGTTGCCCTTTAAACTGGGAGTTGAGATCCAGATAGACCCGAGGGAGGAGTCTGAAGATAAACAGACACTTATTGAACAGGTTTACCCATGCAGCATGTCCTAATACTAACAGGTAACTTATTATACACTGGAGCAATGTGCTCAGATGTTCTCCAGGACTACCGCCGCTGGGCCTTGTGTGCGTGTGTGTGTAACCATGACAGATTAACACCTCTCCTCAGTAAGACCACTGGTTTGCCATGTTGTAGTGCCTTACAGTAATGTGCCAGTGTCAGTTTATCACCTGAGCAGCCGTCTGTCCCATTTTTTCAGTTTACCCAGACTGCCACTGGAAATATTTGGAACATGTGTATTAACTGCCAAGGTTGCTGCGCGTGTGTGTAAACTGACATTAGATATGTGCAGATGACCCGGCTGCATCAGAATGTGTTTGTATTTATTGGGCATTGCGTTGCCGTGTCATTGTGCCAAATTAGAGTTGGTGTTAATATAAGAGAGGAGGAAACATAACCTGCACAAGCCAAACACTCAGTCACTCACTGTTGTGGTTTATGATCAGTTTGTGCCTCAGATTAAGAATTTAAGCATTTTATTTCCTTGCAGACAAGGTGCTTAAATGTGCTTGAGATTTTTTGATAATTGATTTTCAGACTTTGACTATTGAGGATTTCCCCCCCAAACCTCTGTGTGTTTCTGTAGCCTTTGTGTCTCCTGCTGCACAAACGGTACCAAAATAGCTAAATATGTCCAGTTTCAACATAAGGCTGTCTGATCATCTCTGTCAGGTTAAAGTGCAATCACCGCAGTGGAATAATGAGATGAGAGACGTTTCACCGCTCAGCTTAAAGGTTACTGTGTTTATCTCCATGTGGCAGACGCACCCACTACCTGGGCGGGTCTACCCAGTGAACCAGGACGTCCACACGGGCTGCAAATGACGCCACTTAGAACAGAAAAGCTTCAGTCTAAATATTCTAGTTTTCTAGTGATTGCACTTGAAAAATTCTTTGATCATTGAGTCAAATACATTTAATCCTGGTTTTGACAAAAGCCTTATTAAACTCAAAGTATTTATCCAAGGTCCATTTTAGATTTCAGACTAGAATCATGGCAGAAATTATCTTTATGGTTTGTGATGTTTTATTTAAAAAAAAAAAAAACGGAGAGGGAACTGTTTTTTTGTTATTTACAGAAATAGTTTCATTTGCCGTAAATGTCAGAAGCACACTGGCTATTGTCTGTAAACTTAATGTATCTCTGATAGGCACAGAATAAAATCTTTCACAGAAAGTGTGGCGTTATAATACTTCAAGGTGTGATGGCTGATGGGAACTTTTGTGAAGGGTGGGTGGGGGTCTGGCACCAGAGAGCCTGGCGGGATTTCAGCAGGTTATTTTGGTCTTTACTTGCATGTGAGGGCGTTGGATTACATATCACTTTACTTTCAGGGCCCTCAGTAGTAAATAATATTTTTAAAACTGGGAGACAACAGATCAGTCAAATCAGATCCTGCATTAAATTCATAAATGAATCGAGCCTCAATTCTGCTTTTCCTACCATATTGAGTCTATAAATACAGTGTGAAAGTGAGAACAGGAAGTGGTTTCACTTAAAAATAGACCAAACCAAAATAAGATGCAAGGAAAAACATTAAATACAAAAGACTATACAAGTCACATGAAAATAGACTAAAATAGTAACACTGAAAAACACTTTACATTATAAACAAATGCAAACATCCATTACTGACACACGCATATACACGCATGGACGCACACACACCCCTCCCTTTCTCTGGAACTCTGCTGCAGTTTTCCAAGTTCAGACTTGAAGGGAGGAGAAGAGCTTCCTGGGAGCTCCAGTCTCCACTTGTTTTCCTGTGAGCCCATGCTGCTGTGGTGTCACATCCCTGAGGGGGGCGCTGTTCTCCTTGTCCGTTAGCCCTCCGTAACACTTCCTGCATACTGCGCGGTACATGTCAGCTCCACCGATCACTTCCACCTACGGCATTAATAAGGACTTGTTTAATAAGTAATACATCTGATTAAGTTGGCAGGCAGGCGCAGGCACGCACACGCACGCACACGCAGGCACACACACACACACACACACACACACACACACACACACACACACACACACACACACACACACACACACACACACACACACACACACACACACACACACACACACACACACACACACACACACACACACACACACACACACACACACACACACACCTGGACTCACCTCCGTCTCGGCTCCCAGCCTTTTTGTGTATGCGGCCTCTCTGTAACACTCCATGCAGACGGAGTTGAGCTTCACGACGCTCTCAGCCAGAGGAACGAGGCTCAGGATGTTTCCAAACGGCTGCAAGAATGCAAAGGACGGCACAACAGTGAATGAATGCAGGTATAATTATATTACACACACTCACACAGGGGCACTGTGGTGTGGAATAATGGGAACATTGAACGGTCTGCTAGTTTTGTTCCCCATCACTCCTCAAGAATGTGTCCTCCCTGTGTTTGGCCTCGGCCCACAGTGAGGCTCTTTCTGCCCACACACTGTTCTTTATTATAGAATTAGGAGTGTTTGTGAGTATTATGCTGACACTCACTTTTCTCTGGAAGGTTCCATCCAACGCGGCGACAATGACCGTCTTCCCTAAATTAGCCATCTCCTCACAAAACTCCACTGTGTCCGGGAACTACAGGAACACAAAGTCACAGCATTAGTCCGTCTACAGGGAAATCAGTTTACATGGATTTACCACCGTTATAAACTAAATGTTACAATAAATGTTTCCCAACCCTTCCTGATTTTTATTGTGAAAAGGGAGTGTTAGGAAATGGTCACTAAGACCCAAGTTAAGTGCTCAGTCAAAGCAAGAGGAAAACATTCCGGACCTTATAGAGGCTGAACATTAACTAGTTTGACCTGAGCCAAGGAAACAAAGTCGTACTCACAAACTGGCCTTCATCAATGCCGATGACACAGGCGCGTAAGGCAGCAGGCCGCAGATCTCCCAGACGATTGGCTGGAACGGCCTCCATGATGTTTCTGTAAGTGCAGACGGAGATCAATTTAGCTGCATTGTCAACTGAAACGAGCAACGTGTTGGTCTGAGATTGTTGAATGAAACAGAACCAGTAAGTGGAAAAATAAAAAAATAAAAGCTAAAGCATAAGCGACACACATCCCGAAACCAAGTGGAATAAAATAAAATAAACAGGTGGAAACAAAAATCGTCAGTTGCTATTTCTGTGGACATAGCTTGTCAAAGTTGAAGGTAGGGTTACATTTTAATTTTTTCCTGACTGAAAACTGAGATTTGAGAATTTGAGAAGTGAGCAGCATCTCACCGATTTCCTCAATGTTATTCAAACAATAAAAGGTTTATAATACAATATATTATACAATAAATAAATAAAGGGAAAATTCAAAATCCCATAAAACCAAACACATTGGACGAGAACTTGGTGTTTGAACTAAAATGGCCTTGGTTGGATTTCTACTGCACACAAATGAAGTGTGACCAAAAAGATCCCAAACTGTACTACAAATAAATAAATAAACAAAATCATACTTTTAACGTGTTTTGCTTACTTGTCATGTGTGGCCATGCCTGATGAAGAATAACGTGTGTCTTTGGCATATTTGATCACCAGGCAGTTATACTGGGCCACCTGGAAACGGCGAACTCTTCGCATGAGCTCAGTGCTGAAAGACACAAGTGTGGTGGAAACTTTCAGTGACACAATTGAGAAGACTTAGAAGTAAAATGAAGAATCAGTTAAATCCTTTACACTGCAGTGGGTCACTTCTGGTTGTTACACAGAAAGACCAAGATACAATACATGACATGATTTCTTATACGTGCAAAAGTAAATAAGTAGGGATTGGGTGGTTCCAGGGCTTCAGAGGCGTCTCTGGGTGTCCACTCCCACACTCAGCACGCGCCTCTCCCGACCCAAGGCCCGAGAGTGCGACAACAGGCATAATGAAAGCCTAAACAATCTCCAGGTCTATGTGGAAAAGGTGAAGGCCCAAGTCACACATCATTTTTGTACATCACACTGCAGGATTGGTTATTAAATGTTTGATCATTGGTGATTATATATTTATATATGAGTAATTTAATTTGGTTATTGATATCAACACACAGATTGTCCACAACAATAAGTTTAGTTCCATTAGACCTGTGAGTCTGAGATGTGGACATACACCATGACATTTGACTCAATTAGATTTAAATAGCCTTGTTTTAATTAGATGAATGATATTTAAAGCAAAACTAATTGTTGTTCCAACGCATCAGATAAGGGATTATCATTGAAAAAGTGTGTGAAGACTTCAGGCAAAGGAAACCCAACCCTAAACTGAACATAATGAAAAAATAATTACGTCACTACCAGCAGTTAAATTATTGCAAATTGTGTTTACAATACATTTGTGTGATCTGGCCTATCAAATAACATCAATATACATCGTGTTTGTGATTCTACCCGACATGTTGATTAGTACAGTATAAGGCACTACTTTTGTATGAATTGGAGATGAATGACAAATTATGCACTTGAAAGCTTTGGTTTGTATAGATATAGACGGTTACATTTGGCGGGATAACTGCAGTCTGGGCGGAACTTGTGGCATCAGCATTGTACCTCGTAACTACTTGTACCGTTACTGTTACAGTGACTGAAAGAGGCACAAATAACCATCAGCAACTTGTGGTGTTACTTTGTATTTTAGTTAATATGCCAAACTTACCTTTTCCCTGAAAACATGGGTCCAAAGATGACCTGTGAACAATAGCGGAGGAAAGTGGGTGAGGACAATGTTTAACGACTGAACCGCACCAACAGTCTTTGTTTGAACACACAAACAAACTCATTCTCTTTTATGTACAAGGTCAATATTTCCTATTCATCTCAAACAAATATATGTATACTGCTGCTAGTTACGTTGACGATAACAGCTACGAACCTGGATTTGCCCACGGCATTTTCTCGGTGAATTCGGAAGAACTCTCGTAAATTCCACACATTCCATTTTGGTTCAATGGTGTGTTTGTAAATAACTTAAAAACAATGCAAACTAGAAAGCAGCCTGCAAAGCAGCTCCAAAAGTTGAAATATGGCGCGCCGTGACCGACTACCGGTCTTTATCTATACCGGAAATGTATTCAGCCAATGGGCGTAAAAGTAAATAATTGTAACCCGGAAGTAAATTGACATTCCAAACCAATAGGATGCTGCAGTATAGTGCGCCCGCGCCACGTTACGTCGTGGCGGGTTGAGCGTTACTTTATATAAATCACTATTCCAATTTCGAGTAGCTTTGGAAAGAACATTTTTCAAACACGGAGGACATGCTAGAAAATTAAACACTTCATTTTCGGAGACAAACAAACATGTAGCAATCACATATAAAACAGCAAAGGGGAAATAAAGGTTAACTCAACAAAAATAAAAAAAACACATAAAGCAAGAGAGGAGCACTAGGGGTTATCTGCTAATTTAAGTTCTATAATAAGTTACAAAGTTTCAAATTGTTTCTCCTCTTCTTCTTCACCGTTAAATTCAGAGGTAAGAAATAGGAAAGACATATCTTGTGATTTTTATTCAGTAATCCATTATGTAAAAAATAATGTTCCAACTAAACATCGAACAAGAAGTTCGGGAAATTTGTGTTTGGTAGATTACTTTTCTGTTGTAACAATGCTTCTTGGCAATACATTTTATACAGTTGGAAAGCCTGTTTAGTTCCCTTTTAAATGGATCCTCATTTGTAAGGAACATGCACTTGCTGAGTATGTGAGGTTGCGCTCATGAAAAAATTGCCAAATCTTCTCTGCCAATGCCAAACAGCTTATTCTGCTGTTGCTATTGACTCTTGTTTGGTGTTGTTTGGTGGATTGGATGAATGAAGTCTATCAGTAACAAGGAAGAAACAAGACATATTGGCAATTTGACAAAATGACAAATTTCACAAAATTTGCAAGACAAATTGCCAATAGGTCGTGCACAAATGCATGTTCCTTGCAAATGGGGCACCATTTAAAAGGGATCTAAACAGTCTTTCCAACGGTATAAAATGTATTGCCAAGAAGCATTGTTACAACAAAGAAATAATCTATCAAACACAAATTTCCGAACTTTTTGTTCGATGTTTATAATCATAGTAATAATAGTGTATTTATTCTTGCTGATCTGACATAATACTGCTCTGAAATGCAGGAGGTAAGGCAGCAAGTATCTATACCTCACTGCAGGGGGCGTGCGTGAGCCGAAGAAACAAGCAGCCAGTTAAATATTAAATCAAGTTTCTCCATTGAGCCGCCCTAACCAGTGACGTGGTGAGACTCACCACTCACGAACCTCACAGCACATGACGGGTCGGCGCGGTTCCCTCCCTGCGGCCAGATAAAGTATTTGTTGTGCAAATATCCAAAGTTCATTTCCTTCGATTTCCTTCGACATACGACG
This sequence comes from Genypterus blacodes, assembly GCF_046128005.1. NCBI lineage: Eukaryota > Metazoa > Chordata > Actinopteri > Ophidiiformes > Ophidiidae > Genypterus > Genypterus blacodes. The sequence goes on along the minus strand of NW_027466843.1, from coordinate 1,959,019 downwards.
CTCTGAACGAAGATGAATAAGGAGGTAAGTCTTTCACTTTGGGGTTTCCTCTTTAACGTCTGACATGATTATTGCTTTATTGACTTATCGCTTCAACCTCATCAATGTGTCAGTTTTCAACTCGCTGTGCGCTCATTGGAGACCGAGGGTAAGTACTCGCCTGGTCAAAATGTCATTCCAGATATCTGTCATTTGTCACTCATGTCACACGGAGTGTGTGAGAAGAAACGCTGTCACGTCATATCACTGACTGCCCATCAGTGTCGCCAGATCCTCCTACGCAGTTCTGCAGGGAGATGAATTAACCAAGGCTACCAGCAGGGGGCGGGGTTGTCCATGTTTACGCTTCCTGATCAGCTGGCGGTAGCTGGCATTCATGGCGGCCTAGTTGACAGCAGTGTTTGTCCGTTGACAGGAGATTCAGCGGCAATATTCGCCCAGACAGTGGTCTCACAGGATGTCTGCAGACGACGTGGTCAATGCCCACGTGAAGGTTATTACGGCAGGTGGGTGTGTTCGGAGCTCCTTGTTTCTGATCAGCTGTGACTGTGATGAAGCTGTGATGGATCCTCCCTGTTAAATGTTTTTGGATGTTGTTATGAGTAACTCCTAACTTAGAGGAAACATCAAAAAAGTGATGTTTGTGAAATTAAGTGCAGATTTAGCAGGTGACTTATTTTGTATATATTCATATCTGACATACAGTTACATACAGTTTGGACAATGACAGGATGTTGTTTGAGGTATACATAGTAAATCGTGTGTGTGTGTGTGTAGGTACAGAGCGTGCCCGTGGGCTGGCTCAAACTTTACTCAATGTGCCATATGGAGAGGGAGATGGTGAAAAACTGGATGTCTACATACCCAGCACCACCTCTTTGGGTGAGACTTTGGGTATCATGGTCCAATATACAGGGGCTCACCATAATGCATGTTGGGTAATGGCCCCCTCCTCTCTGTTTCAGATGTCCCCCTTGTTATTTGCATCCACGGAGGCTACTGGCAGTTCCTCAGGTATGACATTCTGTTCTTCGGAGTGTCATTTAGATGCACAGCATTCTTCAGTGTTCAGGTTTTTCTTCATGTTTTGTGCACATATAGCAAGGAGGAGTTTGGATTCATGGCTGTTCCTTTGATCCATAAAGGCGTAGTGTTGGTCGCTGTCGATTATGATATTGCACCCAAAGGTAGAGTCTTGCTGACTTTTCACATTCAAGAGTCTTCAAGGCAGGAGCAGTTGGGTCACGTCCCTGTCCCTTCTTTTTCAGGTAACATGGACTTGATGGTGTCCCAAGTACGCAAAAGTGTTGTGTCTGTCATTCAGCAGTATTCTCACATCAGGTATCTTTGCTTTTGGTTTGTTCTTTCTGCTTAATCCTCTTGCATCGCGTGATAATGGAGTTCCTTCTGGGGCAACAGATTAACACTTAGTTTGGCTTTGTGCTGCAGATGGGAAAATGTTATGACCACAAAATAAAAAGGCATCTTCTTCCCCTGATGACTGTGTTGATACAGGTGATGCATTGTAGAGATTTGGGGTTTGAATCCCTCAAGTCACTCACTTGTTAGCATTCTTTTGAAATCTGTTGGGGAGGCAGTAGCTCAGTGGGTAGAGCTTCCGCTTGGGAACTGGAGGGTCGCTGGTTCGAGTCCCTGCCAAGGTGCCCCTGAGCAAGGCACCGAACCCTCAATTGCTCCCCCCTCTGCGTAGGGTGGTAATGTAATGTAAGTCGCTTTGGATAAAAGCGTCTGCCAAATGCTCGTAATGTCATAATCATCACTCTGCTGCTAAACTTCAAAATAACTTGTGATTTCTATGGAGTATAACTTTTTTAACAAAGTATTCTTGGAGAGATGGAAAGATCAGAGGGATTTCATATTACAATTTTACACAGTGGTCTGTACCTGTGTGGCCATTCTGCCGGAGCTCACCTGGCTGCAATGATCCTCTCCACTGACTGGTCGCAGTACAATGTCACTCCTCAGATCAAAGGTGAGATGGGAAGATCTATAGTAGGGCAGCACCTGACCTCAAGAGTTACACTACAACTTATCTTTCTTTCTCATTGTTGTTGTCCCCAGGTGCATTCCTAGTCAGTGGCATATATGACATCCTGCCTATCCTGTCTACGACTGTCAACGAGCCTTTGAAGATGACCGAGTACGTAGAGTGACGCCTCACTCAGTAACCATCAACCTGTGATTGTAAATACATACAAGTATTCGGGTTGTTTCAGCTGTAATCAGATGGCGAAAATGCCCATGTAAGGGCCAGAAAAGTACAGAGTAAAGTTGCAGTTATGTTGCAATTCATTGAAATACCAGCAACACTAAGAGGGTTGGACAGTAAATATAGGTTCTGTCACTCAGTTTTCTGTAGATAGTACTGTGTGCATATGCATTGTGTGTTTGTGCAGTGTCATAACTGTCTTTGTGCAAAGGTCCTTGTGTGTGTTAACATAATTGTCTGTTGCCGGACTCTCTGTGCCAGTTGGTGACGCTCCTTCTGTCTCTCTGTCTCTCTGTCCATCTGTTTCCCATTGACAGGGAGGTGGCAGTAAGAAACAGTCCCAGCAATCTGGTCCCTCAGCTCAAAATCTCCTCCTCCAGCTGCCACATCGTCGTCGCTGTCGCACAACACGACTCACCTGAGTTCCGCAAGCAGTCGGAACAATACTGCAAAGTCAGTGCTGCTGATTGAGTGAATACTATTTTGGTTACGGTGTGACGATACTTTTGTTATTATTTAGGATTCTTGCATGTAATGGACGGTACATTAACAATAGTAGAGACAGTAGGATTCTGATAGATTCTGATGATGTTATGGTGACAAGATAAGCATTTGAAGAGAAATTTTCAGTTCCTGTTTTTAATGGTTTTTAAACCTTATCTATTTCACGTTCTGTCACTCTTTTCTTTTGTCCTTCCTTTCTTCTCTCATTTCTTTCCTCTTACAGGCTTTGGAGGCAGCTGGATTGAATGTAACAATGGAGGATGTGCCCAACACAGACCACTTTGATGTTATTGAGAAAATGATCGATGGAGATTATCGCCTAACAAAGGTACATCCTACATTTGCACCAAAGCACAAGCCTGATTCATTATTTGGCAGCTAATTTCATGATACAATTTCCCAAAGTATCCTCTTACCTCTTACAGTTTTGAGATTGTAGTTGATCTAGAAATGGGGGAGATAGGTTGTGAAATTTTCTACTTACCAAAATGCCCTAAGCTTGGACAACAGCTACATGTGGTACACACACAGGCTGTGCTTTAATTCCTCACCTTCTCTCTGTAGCTCCTCTTGAAGATGATGGGAAAGGACTGAGGACAGACTTTTGTTCTGCATCAAGAACATGCACTATTGAAGGGAGTCGATATTCACTGTTACTGATGATTACTGTGAGCATCATTATAGTTTTTGTGATAAATGGACAATAACTATGAATCATCCACACTTCGTCAGGGTAGATGAATAAAGCACTTCACGTGCACTGTTCAATCTTCTTTTAATATAGAGGAAAATGATCAATAATAAAATGGAAATGTTGTTGGGAATGAATGGACTCATTGTTAGTTTGTGCAAGAATTCAAGCATTTTAAGTGATTGTTTAAAATCATTATTTATATTAAAATGTTCATAATTTCACTTTTATATACAGCTATACCTATAATTTACTGATACTACTAGTAGTTTAAATAACATTCAGCTGTGTGTTTTTTTTACTTGGCTGTATTTCTTAACTTTCATCATCCTTTGGTTTTAGATTTGTTTAAACTCTATTGACCAATAATTGTTGTTGTTTTTAAGGTAAGATCAAAGATAAGATAAAACTTTATTATCCTGAGGGAAATTACTTTTACCTGACAAACAGGTGTAATATATAATACCATACCATATATATGGTAATATTAATAATGTCTGCAGAACACTTAGTATTACATTGGTGTACTACACCAAAATGTAACAGAATCATATTTATGTTATTTTGAGTTGTAGCTGTAAATCATTCTCTGAGACTATTGGTCGCATACACTCACTCAAATGTCATGGAAGCTAAATAGATCGCGTCCGGTTTGTCTTTGTACTTTAGTCTTGTTGGAATTGTCTCTTCTTCGACCTGTGGTCACATTACATTGCTGCCACCAGGCGGGGTTACTGTGCTGTAAAGTCAACGTAGCGGAAAGTAGAGAAGTTTAAAGATGGAGAGACGGCGATAGAGTGTTGCGATATAGTCCGAGGAACAAGCTGAGAGACGACCAGGACGAGGCGGACACGTAGACCGTCTGCACCGGGTAAGACCCGAGGTTTGATCCATGACTTGGTAACAACCGATGATCCCTGAATTCAGCCCCAGACCGGCGATGAGCTGGAAACACTAGTCAAAGGTTACTGTACCGCTAGCGAGCTACAGCTATTAGCTCATGCTAGCTACCGGCACAGTATCGTGTGTTGTCTCAATTAATTATATAACTCATAACACGCAACAGACATGCTAACAATGAACCTCCTCACTTAAGTTGAATTTAATATAGATCAACAAAGTTAAGTTAAGTTCACGATAGTTGAACCTAAGCTAACTACATTTATGTAACAACGGGTGTTTCAGATAAACCAGTGACCATGGCAACTGGTGACCTAGAGTGAATGCGTTACTGTTGACAGTTCGAATAATGTGGTGGTGGTAAATGTTATAAAAGCTAAAATGTGTGTTTAATGCAACCTTATAACTCTCATTCGGAGTAAACTCGTTATTCAGCTCCATATTTCATCTTCGTCGCAAAAGACGACTAAAAACACCAAAAGGTAGTCTACGTTTCAACAACTTCCGTCTCTAGAAACGACATGCACTCGCGCTATAGTCACCAGTCTACACGGGCGCTAGATAAGCCATAGCACCACCTGGCGTGCCGGTGTTGTGCTGACTCGTCCTCCCCGGTGCCTTCGTGGCTACATGTGCTTCTTCATTTGCAAGATGCAAAGCCAACATGTCTCTAGTGAACTCCAGATGATCTTAGTTTGCTTCCTCAGCCAGACGTTATGAGCATTTTCAACTGCTGAGCTGAGCTAACACGCCCTATAATATGAAGCAGACATGAATGGATGCAAACTGTCTCAAGTACAAGTTCTGACCTTTTCATTGAGTGTTCTGTAGACAAGTAGAAACAGCTATTACATGTTTACAAAAAGTTACTGTATGCATCAAGTTTTTGCCAAAGGTTCTGAAAAAGACTACTTGCAGATAAAAGGTATGAATAAAATAAATGTAAATATCAAAAGTGCCATTTCATCTGTGAATGAACGCTGAAATCAGTCAAACATCCTATTTTCTTTTTTTAAAGGCAGATGACTGCATCAGAATCAAGATTGTTTGTTTGTTTGTTGTTGTTGATTGATTGATTGATTGATTGATTGATTCACATTTCTGACCAAGTCCTTCACACTTCACTTCACTCAACAATGAATGAGTCATTAAGTGTAGCTGAGTCATTCCCACCACCCTGTTAAAAGCAAATCAGTTATTTCTGTATTCATTATATTAACTGTTTTACCAATAGTGCAGGGTGATAAAAGGCAGCAGGGTCACACAGATTTCATCCTTGCAGAATCCCTTCAGGTACACACACATTTGGTGAACAGTAACAACTTCATCAATTTGTTTTCAACATGTTTGAGTTGTATTCCACCATGCAATTAATCTCCGATGCACTATATTAGCTTTCAAATAGTTATTCATATCTCACTTCTCCCCTTAATGTCCCATCTGCCAACAATTACTTTCTAGCAGAATCATGCGCGCACACACACACACTCTATTTCCACAGACATGTGAGAGTTTCTTCCAGTTGGCGTCACATGTGCCACCCTGAACCTATAACCTGATGGAGATGCTGGTGTGCTGAAGCCAGATCAGGGCTTAAATGTAATGCTATTATCACCACCAGGCTGTAATCTCATTCAGAGGGCCGCTTAGTCCTCATTGAGAGTGCAAATCAACTAGTGAAACTTGATTCGGGTATAATTATTGAATAGTAGAAGAGCCCATTAGACTTGTTGATCTTTCATTTAAATTCTCCAAACTTGTCGTGTCTGGCTTGGTTTCCATATCAAGCCTGTTCTCCCAGTTCTCGCTGTTTGATGACAGATTCGGTCTGACGTCGTTAACAGAAAAAGATAAGACCTGAAACTTTGCCTGCCCCCTTTTTTGAGCCTACAAGAGGGCACAGGAAAGAGAGCAGATCAAACTGGGCAGATGAAAGGAGACGGCGCAGAGAGATGGAGATTAGTCATTCATGAGGGACAGAGGGCTGAAGAGACGTCGGAGTTTGTTATGGGATGCGTGCGAAGGAGAACAACATGCTGGTAACAGAGTGCTCAGGGGAGAAGAGGCGAAAGAAGGGTGAATAACTGAATTCTTCATACAGGGTGTAACAGTGGGGCTGTGTTTGGATCTGTGCTGCATACGGAGGGCAGAACATGGGCCGGCTATACAATACTGACAATAACCGCTTTATACTGCATGTTGCCCATGTGTGTTGAAAGCATTGAGTGGTGCTGAATTGGCGTGTGGAGGAGCTGAAGGATGCAGGATAATGTGCTGCAGTTCTGGATTACTAGATAAACCTCGTACCAAGAACTACAAACTGGCTTTCATGAGAACTATTCCTGTGGAAAAAGTTGTTCAAATTCTCCACAGACTATTGTTTCTAGCAATATGTTGCTTTGGGAAAGTATTTTTTATTCATGTGAAGACATTAGAATGAGCATGCGGTTAGAAGACATTTTGCAGCAGCCTGTTCTCCTGCTTAAGATCCTACTCTGATAGTGGGGATGGTGTCATTACAAGTAAAGTGGGTCTCTCTCTTCTGAGCAAATTGCTGCATTTGCATTCACTGTACAAAGAAACAAAAGCCGCTGGTATTGTATTGTATTAGCATACAGTATAATGTCTCAAGTAACAAGTAAGTGGAGTGGATCAGCCTGAGGTTATTTACTGTAGCTGCTGCCTTGAGTGTCACCTTGTGTTCTCTCCAGACAAATGCACCGCTCCAATTTCAGTCCGGACGGCCTCGTCGAGCGTGACGTTCCTTACTTACCTCTCCTATACTTCACTGGCCTGCCTATACCAGCCAGCGAAGGAGGTTTGAAGAGGCCATTTCTAACCTCAGTGACAGCAGAATGTTCAAACATAACGCGTAACCGCTCGCAACTTAAAGGGAAAGTTCACCAAGATTCACTTTTTTAGTTGCCGGGGCAGCTTCAGATATTGTCTTCTGTTTCCATTCCCATTTGTTGTTTGAGCTCTTAAATTGTTTCAGAAGCTCTAAGAGGTCAGAATGCATTTAATCCTTTCAAATGAAAACATGAACATCACCAAACTTTGAGGGTCTGGATGGCACCAGGAACATGCAGGACATCATCATCAGAACATGGCAAGGTTGGGCTCCTCATGTTAGGAAGTAGGATGTGCCTGCTCCCTCCTCAGTGTGCATATTTGGAAGTCCTGCATGAAAAATACAACAAAGCTTTGTTATGAACAATGAACAATGGGAACAACAGGCGATTTTCCCCAACTTCCCTCCCTCTTGTTTATTCTTGATGTCTGTCAGAGCCGTTATTCTAAATGTTGCTTGATGTTTTTCATTGTAGTTTCTCTTTTGGTTCTCTCTTTGTTTTCTTGCGTACTCCCTCCTCCATCTGTGTGTTTATACTCCACCAGACCGTCTGTCCTGATGTGCTTCTCTGTGTTCTGCTTGATCCCAGGCTGTGGCAGTCATCGCTTACCGTCCACGCCTGAGAGTGGCGATGAAGAAGACACCTCCATGAAACCCCTCCGTGTCACCGTGCGAGGTCTCCCCCTCGCCTTGGCATCCATGACGCAAACGGCCACTTCTGACACCCGCTTCCACCTTAAATGGCGGGCGATTTCTGTGGTGACCCTGCTGGCCATCGTGCTGGTGTTATACATGCATCGGACAGCGGGGGACAGAGACGAAAGCGCCAGAGGTTATTACCGCACCAGGATACACAGTTTGCACCTGCACAGCGAGGCTGACGGCGGCGGAGGCGGCGGCGGCGTCAGAGACTCTACAGAACACGCTGTGGGAAGCTCTGCCAGCCGACTGATGAAGAGAGAAAACTATTACAACTACACCTATCCACTAAGTCCACCAGAGAGGACCAAGCACGGGATCCGGTACCGCATCGGGGTGATTGCAGACCTGGACACGGCGTCGCGTAGCTCCAAGGCCCAGACATGGTTCAGCTACATGAAGAAGGGTTACCTCACCGTCTCAGAGAGTGCCGACAGGCTGGAGGTGGAGTGGGACGCCCAGACGGTCACTCTGGAAAGTCATCTGGCTGAGAAAGGACGAGGTACACAGACTGAAAACACACACCGTACACACACACACACACACGCTTATTTGTTGTAATTACTGTACATCATTGATTAATTGACCAACTCCGCCCACAGGAATGGAGCTGTCTGAGCTGGTGGTGTTCAACGGGCGCCTGTACAGTGTGGACGACCGCACAGGTGTGGTGTATAGAATCGAGGGCAGCCGAGCGATCCCCTGGGTCATACTGCCCGATGGAGACGGCTCCATCTCCAAAGGTACCTCGCTCTGCTTTGGCTCAATCTGTGCTCTGACATTTTGACCTGGACTGTGCTTGCGGTCTGATAGGCAAACGCAATACTTTCTCTCCTGCCTCATCGCTTGTGTGTGTGTGTGTGTGTTTTTGCATAGGGTTCAAGGCAGAATGGCTGGCAGTAAAGGACGAGCACCTTCATGTCGGTGGCTTGGGGAAGGAGTGGACCACGACATCTGGAGAGGTTCTCAACAACAATCCCGAATGGGTGAAGGTCGTTGGCTACCACGGCGATGTGTCGCATGAAAACTGGGTGCCCCATTACAATGCCCTGCGGAGCGCAGCGGGCATCCAACCCCCAGGTAAGCGTCGCCACGGTGCTGTCAGGCTTCATGAATGATGACATCTACACTCAAAACTCCATCATTCTCACATAAAGCTCTTTGTCTCCTCTCTCTCCTCCTCTCCTCTCCACTCCGCTCCCCCAGGCTACCTCATCCATGAATCGGCGGCATGGAGCGAGCGTCTCCAGCGCTGGTTCTTTCTGCCTCGCCGCGCCAGCCACGAGCGCTACGAAGAGACGGCCGATGAGAGACGCGCCACAAACCTCCTGCTGTCCTGCCCGGCAGACTTCAGCCACATTAGCGTGCGTCACGTGGGACCGCTCGACCCCACCCGGGGCTTTTCCTCCTTTAAATTCGTCCCGGACACGGACGACCAGATCATTTTGGCACTCAAATCAGAAGAGGACGCTGGTAGGATCGCGACCTACATCCTGGCATTTACACTAGACGGTCAGCTGCTGATGCCCGAGACCAAAATCGGAGACGTTAAGTATGAAGGGCTGGAGTTTATTTAAAAAATGACTCCTGCCAGTTTCTTGAAGACTGTGCCGAGTCACACACACGTTACATTCCAAACCTTTCAGATTTACTGTGCAATAACAAAGCAAGATGGTGCAAAGTTACAGAGCGAGACGACGGTGCAGAGGAGAAACAAGAGGAGGAGTTTGCGTCAACAGGAGCGATTTCCAAGTCACGTTTGACGTCTGTGAAGAGCCGAGTTCCACCTGCTAAGATGAAAGTTTTAATAGCAGAATTGCTTTATAAGGATACTGATTTTCTTTTGATGAAAGACTACTGACATGCCAGAGCATTCTGGGTAAAAAAAAGAAAAACAAGCAGATTTGGAGCCCTCAGGAAATGTTGGAGCCGCTGCAGCCAAACTGTGAAACTCAGGGCAACAAGGTGAAACAGCAAGGATAAAATATTTATACTTAAAAACCATAAATGAATGTTTCTAATTAACCTATACATGGCTTTATCTTATTGATGAGTGTGATGTCATAAGCTGTCATTTTAAATGTACAGCGATGTATGGAGTTCAATCCTGATCTTAATCTTTGTAAAGATTGACGTTTTATTTAAAATGTTAACATTAATATATATATATATATATACACACACACTTTGTACCTGTTTAAACTCAGAGCCTTTTCAATGCCTTCAGCTGTTTGAATGTCTTTACCTTCTGTTCTGCCTCTGACACAAACAGTGACGTTTATATATGCAACAAATAATAAGCTCAGTAAGAAACATGCTGTCTCATCATTTTTATTCTGCATCTAAAAATAATCACTTTACATTTTACAATCTGCATCTTCATTTCTACAAATCCAGTATTTCAAAGCCCTTTAGCCATTTTTGGCAGCTCCATTAATTGTCATGAACCTTCTCTGTAAGTATGAACTGACACGGACAGTGGGAAGCTGATTCAGTGAGATTCCGGTGGATTAAGTTACAGATTATCCACGTGCTGCTCCTCATTTACAACCGACGATTAGGCACTAAATGTTAGCAAATTTGTTCACAAGCTTATTCCCATGACGGCGACGTCTGCAGGCAGACCGGCATCCTGTAGGGTTTTAAAGGAGCCCAGCTTGGTGTAAAAGTGGAGCATCCTCCTGTCGCTGTGCCTCAGCTCACAGAACACACCTCTGCAACCTGAGCGGCAAAAAGAAAAGATGGCGGTCGATTCTATTCATTTCTTTCAGGTGAGTCGACGCTGCGGCCTTACAAACTATCGAGGGTTTGTGAGGCTTTGACTCACCGTTGCTCTTGATGGAGTCGAGCAGCTGCCCGATCATCCGCGTGGCCGGGGCCAGGTCGGTGACGCGGGGGAGCAGCTGTACGGTGATGAGGCAGGGGAACTCGGCAAACACAGAGTCTGTCACCACACTCTGCAGGCCGGAGATGAAATACAATAACCCAACTTCTTCTATCTCATTCTGGAGAAAGGATTCCATCTTTGAACTTGATGAATAATTCTCACCTGAAGATTGGTGGCGGCGGCGGCTGCTCGGGCATTGGTGAGTGCCAGAGCGTAACCACACACTCCTGCCTCATCCTCCAGGACGAGCGCACACTGTGGCGAAGGAGAGAGGTCACCTGCTGAGAGGCTGGGGAGGGGAGAGCGGAGGGTTTAGATGAAAGTGTGTGTTAACGTGTCCATGTGGAGGATCACACTCGCACTCTTACCTGTCACTCATAAGAGGAAGCTGTGCCATCAAGGGGGCTTTGTCCTCTCCTGCTCCCTGCATCTCCCTGGAAATCTTCTGTATGTTCATCTAGCACAGAAAACACTGTCAGCCTGTGTTCCCGCCGAAAGTTACAACGCTTCAGCATAAACTAGAATACATCACACAACATCTGAGCGTCCGTGAGCGTCTTCACCTTGTCCTCAGGGCAGTACGGCCGTACGGAGAACACGGTTGTCATGAGAGGCCGTCGGTACAGGTCCCTGTTACCGTGGCAGGGCAGCATCCTCTGCAGGAACGTGCGGAGGAAACGGGGAAATTGTTAAAAGACTTCATATGACTGCAGAAGGTTGAAGTAGCAAACATATGTGAGACGGTGGAGGAGTGAGTTTACCTGGAACTCTCCAGAGAGGCCTCCTCTGAAGTCCCAGGGCTCAGGCTCATCCGTCAGAAGCCGGGCCGAGGCTCGCCCATGCGCTCCTCCTGTGTAAGGCAAGGCCCACATCTTAACATGGAGATCACTTTTAACAATTACCTAGCAACAGTAATGATGGAATTGCCCGTGCGGCAGGTTCACACCATCCTGGTTTCCCTCACCGAGCGTCTTCACATAGGCTCGTGCCAGGCCGACCCCGCTCTTGATGTCGCAGATGTAGTTGTAGAGGTCGTACAGAATCCTGCGGTTGGGCGCATTCGACAGGCGGTTGAACATCTGCACGACTGCCTCGCACATGTTGTCAAACTGTTGGGCTCTGGCGCACCACTCCGCCGTCTGAAACACACCAGCGGGCCAGAGAGTGGACTTCAGTACGTGAATGATAATGATAATAAAACATTGCGTCCTTATCTGATCTTGAAGACGTATAAACAAACCACTCTACCACGTCCGTCTCTGCGGTGGCGGCGCGGCTGTGGGTCCTGAGCCAGTCCAGCTCCTGCAGCATGGTTTTAGCTGTGGCCCCATGTTCGTACGGCAGGTAGAAGAGGTCCGACAGCAGCTTCAGGTCATCCAGGGTCAGGGGCTCTGCTGTGTACAGAGGGTTCTCCCCTGGTCCAGGCACGTAGGCGCCGTCTCCCACGTCTGTTTGCATGGGCTCTTCGTCTGAGGTCTCCTTCTTGAGGCGAGCGGGACCTGGAAGGACGGAGAGGACGCTTTCTTGGCCTCTTTGTCTCTACTCTGCCTTGTGTCATCGTTACACTTAAGACTTGCTAGCGTGTTAAGTCTCCTTTTTCAAAAACCTTTACCTCCGGGTTGGTCTGTGTTCAGAAACTCCTGCAGCCAGTCGGTCAGAGCCTGAGTCAGGGCCGCCTGTGGGCTGTAGCCGGGGTCCTGCTCCTCCTCACCTGATGAGTACAAGTAACGTGTTATAGACGTGAAACTCGAGTGTGTGTTTGTGTGTGTGTGTGTGTATGTGATATGCTCTGATGGTGTACGGCAGCCAAACTAGACACGCACTCATTTCTACATCCCTCAGTCCTCCGTCGGTGTTAGACTTGCACCATGTTGCCAAAGTGTGGATGGCCACAAAGTTTGGGTAGAACTCACAGTTGGGATTGGTGAGAACCCCTTTGAGTTTGGGAATCAGCTCGGTGGGACGATCCTTAATGGAGAAGATTGTCAATTGTTTAAAGACACAGAACCCTCAGGCCAGAACGAATCTCAATGTCAAACTCTAAATCTACGTATTTACCTTATAGGGTCCCAAGAAAATCCTTTGGGGGTCATAGTCGTTAGCGTGGATGTTGTCCCAGATGACCGGTGCCCTCTTCAGCACAGAGGACACCTGCTCTATAGACTCAACGGTGATATAGTGGGAAACCACTTTGGGACCTGCGGAGACACAAAGCGTAGAAGGTTTAGAGATCAGACGGCACGGAGACAGGCCGAGGCTGTGGTGAGGAGAGGTGAGGTGCAGCCGTACCAGTCCACAGTACGTCTATGCCAGGCAGCAGCTTCTCCCCCACAGTGAGGAGGTACGCCGACTGAGACAAGCTGGGTTTGCAGAAGGCGTCGCAGTACTCTGGAGGACAGAACGGACACAACAGGGGAGAGGGAAGAGCAAAGACACCGAGCACAATGAACAGGAAACTCAAAAACTAAAATGTGGAGTGCTTTAATGTTCACTACGGTAATAATATGGTTCTCCGTGTGTGTGTGTGTGTGTGTGTGTGTGACCTGTGGGACAGAAGAGGAAGGTCTCCGGCTCGCCCAGGTGCAGGTACACCTCGTTAGTGACGGCCACCTGTGCATTGGCGAAGGAGCTGAAGGCCTGCTTGTCAGCCGCGCACATCTCCGTCTCAATGTCGTCAAAGAGTAAAGAGAAGGACCTGCAGCCGAACCCCCTGACCTGGAGGGAGGAAGGGGGGACCGTTTCCATTTTACTCCATCTGTGTCGCAGCTTCCCCTCTGACCTACCGGCAGTGAATCAGTTTGTATTTTACAGCTTTATTTTTCACATTTAAGCCGTCCAGTATAAATCCTTGCAGGGCCATAAAGATAAACAGAGCTGAGATTGGAGTCTCTCTGGCACTCCACCCTTCATCACTCCATACCAAGAACCTACCTGATCCAGTTTCCTCTTGAGGGCAGCCGCCTCCTTGGGGTTGGAGAAGGTGATGTCCAGCCCGGGGGAGATGGCGTAGATGAACTCCACATCGTGCTGCTTGGCTGCTGAGATCAGGGCCATCAGTTGTTCTGGGGAAAAGAACCAGAGTCAAACAAAGTTCAGCGTTTGCTTGGATGAGTCGAATCATGAGGATGGTTACAACTAAGACTAAGACATCTTTTTCTTATGTGAAGGAGCGACTCACCGGCCTCTTCAGCGGAGTAAAGGTCTCTCCAGTACATTCTGTGTTTGTAGTCATCCTTAGGGGCGTACAGGTATGTGTTCAACCCCCACTTCTGTTCCCTGGGAAACGCCAACACCAGACACAAACAGTGACAATGAGTCTTCCTTATGTACACAGGAATCAATGATGAGATCGGTGGTTTTATCGATTCGATATGTGACATCATTCCGATGGTATTTGCACACCTGTTGCCAGCAGCAACCACCCAGACCAGCTTGACGGGTGTATGTGTTTGTTCCTAATTGGTACCTCTGATGACGTGTTAGCAGGAAATGTATCGCTGTACGTCTTCATTATTTATCTATAGGTTAAAATGCTTTGAGCTCTAATCTGCCGTTAAGAGAAAAACTTTGTGAACTCCGGGAGCTTCTGATGTCTTATGTCATCATTTTGGACATCAAGCAATAAATGGACAATACTTTATGTAGCTGAAACATCATGACAATCATACTTTATAGGCCTACTTGCATTGTTTTTGTAGCTACCGACACTTCACTTTATTTTTAGGTGCTGTGGCGTTGTTTAGTAGGGGACATTTACCTTTTAAACAGCTCTGTTCTTTGCTCCATAGTCCATGGTCGCCCATAAAAGCCTGCAGCAAACAAGCAAAGGTCGAGTTAAACACTAAGTAATGCTGCAACTCAACTAACATGGAACACATGAGAGGAACTTTGAGTCTAATAAATGCAGCAGAATGATGACAGCTTCTTCAGGGGGCGTGCGTGTGCGTGACAGTCTCACCTTCTACTACACCTCTGATGAAGCGCCTCGGCCCGCCTGGGGACTCCGGCTGCGGCTTAGCTGCGGACATGTTGGTCTTCAGTGTGGATCTCGGAAGAGAGACGCGCTGTTGTCACTGACTCTGCTTGACAGGCTTTGTATTTAATATTACACTTTTATTGCGGGGTCCTTCCTCCTCCTCCTCCTCACACATGCGCACAACTGCCACCTTTCAGCGCGCAAAGCATCTGCGCAACCCCGTGCGCGTCTTTAGGGAAGTATCTTCATTGGGCGCGTCAGCACGTGACCGCGCCCATGTGGACTGTAAGCGTGCGTGACTTCTAGGTTGACGTCTTAAAGGAGCCGCGCCCATTTCGTTAAAGGGCCAGTTCAACTAAATCGGATCGGGTTGTTTTTCCAGCACGTCCCACAGATGCTCGATTAGATTGAGATCTGGGGAATTTGGTGGTCAAGTCAACACCTTGTACTCTTTGTCGTGTTCTTTAAATTATTCCAGAACACTTTTTGCAGTGTAGCAGGGAGCGGTATCCTGTTGAGAGAGGCAACTGCCATCAGGGAATACTGTTGAAGACATAACAAACCTTCTTCTTCTGACCCAGTAACAGGGAGAAAATTTAAATTATTAAGTTGTTGTGGTCCAAACAAATATACACATACGTCTGGCAAGCGTCTTCCTTTGGCTGCACAGCGTGTTCAAAACATATATATCAACGTTCATCCATGGTTATGCAAAGATCTCATCATTAACTATTCAACTGGACTGAATACTCACTATAAAGACTGTGACTATCAGAGCATGAGGAAGAGGTGCACTCTTAACTTTGCATGTTGTGAAACCATGACAGTAAAGGACAAAAATGTCTCTTCTTTATGACTCCATAACCTTCATCTATCTATCTAATCAGTTCCAAGCTAAATCTATAGCAAGCCAATAAAACATTACATTTCATCCAGTTGGATATTTACGTCTCAAGTAGGTCACTGATATTTATATTAGTGTAGTAACTCGTAGCATTCTGAGTCCCAAATCACTTAAAAAGAATCATTTTATTTTTTATACACAAACATCCACAACGTGATCAGTGTTAGCGAATGCGACAAAAACCTTAAGTGCCTTTATCTTGTAACATGAATTTCATATAAATGTTTTATCTTAGAGTATTTTAACAGACGACATTAAACTGCATACTGGACGGACAAAATGCAAAGAATAAATCCACAACCATACAAACGTTTGCTACATGTGTGTGTGAGCGTGAAGCTCTGAGGTTCTTCATAGAAAAGTCTTTTGGTCTCATTTCCCACAATGCACTTTTACATTCTCTTCTTCCCTCGCTGGGCTTGTTTCAGCAACGAATCAAAGTCCAGGTCTTCGAAGCGGCCCTTGGCAGATGCCGGGGCCGTATCTCTGTTTGCATCTGAGGAAGAGAGAGGATTTAACCTTGGCTGTTGTCTTCGCATTAAGGGTGTGGTTTCCATAGAAACCGCAGAGGGGTGAACAAAAACCTTATCTCAAGAAACTACAGTCTCTATAGTGTAGCTTTTAGAGGAACAGACAGAGTGACATATACAACGTGGGTGTCATTGTATTGCTATGGTAACAGCTATGAGGCTCTCACCTAGGTCGACGTAGTCCGAGTCGCAGAACTGTCGTCTCCCGCCAAAGCAGATGTCAAACGGCAGCTCGTCGGGTTTCCGGATTTTGCCGCCGTTGTCGATGGCTGCAAAGGCGTCCTCCATGTTGAAGAAGGTCACGAAGCCGTAGTGGTCCCTGCGAGAGCCACAAGAGCGGGATAAGTCACGGCGAGAAATTATAAAGAGACGTTTTGGACTTTTAGCTTTGGTCCGGCGCGCTCACCCTCCGTCGCGGAAGTGAAGCGAGACGCATTCCACCTCTCCGAAGAGGGAGAAGCGCTCCCTCAGTTCGTTGTGCGTCATGGATCTACGGATGCGGCCGACGTACACAACCCGCCGCTCATCCTGACAAGTTTTGGGGGTCAAAGTGTTAGTGCTGCTCTTTCCTGAAGAAGTAAACACACCATCATGAATATTGTGAGACTCACTATGGCTTTCAGTTTCTGAATCCTGGCCTCTTGCTCTGTCCTCAGACTGCGCGACTCACTGCGTCTGCTGCAGTAAGACGAGCTGAAGAAGAAGAAGAAGAAGAAGAGAGGGACTGAGGTCACGCTGCCTGTCTGTGATGTGTAACTAATGTATCTGTGTCCTTCCAAACATCTACCTAAGGAAACTGTATCAGCCACTGACCTGTAAACATCGATGGGCGAGCGGGACCGGGACCACGACTTGGACCTGGACCTGGACCTGCCACCCCGTGACCTGGAATACGACAGTCTGTAGTGGCGCGGCGGAGAGCGGGACATGGACCGGGAGGAGGACGATGAAGACGAGCTGCTCTCTGACCGTTTGTGACGGAGCCTGCAGGACAGACAAAGGGAGGATGAGGACAACACAACAAGTGGGACAAAGTGAAAGACGTTTGAAACCTGAACTTGAGTAAAGCCGGCTCAGTACCTCTTCCTTTTCGGGGAACGCGACGTGGAGCTGGAGGAGGACGAAGATGACGTGGAGCCAGTGTCGGCGCTGGAATCTGAGCAGGGCGATGTCCTCCGGTACCTCCTTTTCTCCCTCCCTCGGTCCGGAGGGCTTGGTGGAGGCGTGGGGAGGCTGCACGGGTTGATCGCCTCTCTGCATTCTGGTACTGCGGCAGCGGGCGGATTGCGGCCAGGGCTGAGCGTTTGTTCTGCGGGCTTGACGTCCTTGCAGAGATGCGTCAACACACACTCCTCTGACTCCACGGGCTTTAAAGTGGCGTCAGTCTCACAGGTTGCCGTCTGCTTTTTGCATTCCGAAGTGGCGCTTGAGTCACAGGAAGACTTGGCTTTGCTACGCAGGGTCGCGCCCGTACACAGACGATCTGCGGGCTCGCAGTAATCATGATCTGACGACACAGTTAAGAGCATCTGGAGGGACAGATGCGTTGCCGTGGACTCTGGGGGGTTGCTGTGAGTCTTTTTGGACGGTAGTGGACGGGGGTCGATGATCTGGATGGCCTTGGACGGGGGATGTTTACGTCTTGCCGGCTGGTCCCTCTGGGCGCCTAAAGGGAAGAGCTTCAGCTGCTGCTGAACAGAGGAGCGACCCTGAGAGCTGAGCACCACGTCGGTGCCCAGAGGCTCGGGAATGTCCGGAATCCTGAGCTCATTTGCGCCTCTGTGCTGTTCTGGGGCCGCGTGAGATCCGAGCGGTTCCGCAGAGACGGGGGCCACTGGGGCAAAGTCTGAGCGCAGGGCTGGAGGTGGAGCGACACCGTGCGGTTCTGAAGCGACGACTGGGTTTGGTTCCTTCGACACCTGAAGCGACTCTGTAAAGATGCAACACAAATGTTCTGTGCTCATTAACACAGAACATTTGTGCAACTTTGAGCATTTTAGTGAGGCTTCAAACGCAACCCTCATTTCTTTGAACTTCTTTCGTCAACATCACAAAAAACAACAATGAATAAGCCACGTCAACGTCTGGAGTGTTTGTTTACCTGTGTGGGTGCTGCTCTTGTCCGGGACGCGTTCACACACGCCCTCCTCTTCTTGAGCTGGAGAACGAGAAGAAAAGGGTTTTAACGGGTGTATAAAGACAAAAGCAGACGGAGAGCAGGAGCTGTGCGTGATCGTGTCGCTCACCTTGCGTTTCCTCAAACTGCTCCAGCAGGCTCGTCAAATCCGCCGCTTCGATCCCTGAAAGTGGAGTTGCACACATCAGAGTCTCTGTAAAACACACTGGAAATACAATTGGTTGCCTTGGTTTCAGTAGATGTGAAGTTGTGACGTGCATGTAAACATACGTGAAACACACATAAACTATCAAAATCTGATTGTACCCTGGAGAGACTCTGCTTCCTGATAGAAATAACGGCGCTGTGGCTTCACCTGAGGGTCTTTGTAGGCCTGATGAGCCGATCCCCTCCAGCAGCGCCTCCCTCACCGCCGTGGGAGAGTGTGCGGGAGTGAGCTGCTGAGCCGCGGGGGAAGGACACTTGGTTTGCCCGGCGGGCTCGTTGCCGGGCGACTGGTGGTTCTCTGGCGACACTTTGGTTTCTTTGGTTGAGGTAGAGGCAGCGTGCTGAAGCTGCGGGTGCTCGCAGGGTGACGTGGATGTGCTTAGTGTCGTGCTGGGGTGGAGCGACGGAGCTTGAGGCCTTTCGTCTGCGCGTGTCTCTGGGCTATGATCCTCGTTGTGATCCTGTGAGTCTGAGGGGAACTGACCCGCGGGCGGAGACGCCTTTGGCCTGTCGGTGGCCGGCAGGGGGAGAAAGACGGGATTTGGGGGGTCGCTGCTGAGCAACGTGGGCTTCTTCTTCACCGGACTCGCCTTCTTGCTTTCGGACGCGTTCGTGGCCGGGCAGGGTTTGACATCTGACGGCGGACAAGCGGGCGGGCTGAGTTTGGATTCAGTCCTTGATCCCCCGTGGCGCAGAGGACCGGACGGTTTGGGGGGCGACTCGGCTGCAGAGGAGCAGGAAGTCTGAGGCCCTGAGGTTTGCGTGCCACTTTGGGTCCCAAAGGTGTAATGGTAAGCGACCTTTGGCCCCCAGCAGTTCTGGCTTTGTCTTTCTAAATAAAGAATGGGAGTGAGCTCCTTCGGGGGCTCAGGGACAGAGGGCCACATGGTGGTGTAGTTCCCCTGTGTCTCCACTAGCGGCTGCCTTTTCTGCCGCAGCTGTCTGTACTGCTGGAGGCTGAGTGGTTTGGCTTTGGCTTTGTTACTGTTGACTTCTGAGGAGGGTGCTTGTGGCTCAGTTGCTGGATTTTGGGGCGTTTCCGTGCTAATTAGTGGAGGGGAAATGGAAACGTCACTTTGTTCAGGTGTATCAGCGGTGGGCTGTGTTGGATTCATCTCCTCTCCGGTGGAGTCATGGAAGGAAGCCACCAGCACGGGGCCGAAGCTCACACGTTTCTTGGCCCGGGATGGTGAAACGGTTGAATTCCCCTTCACCAAAGCGCTCTTCACTCTTCCTCCGACGTTCCACTCTTCCTCTTCGCTCTTGATCACGGGCGTCTCGTCGTCGGACACCACATTGATCTCCTCATCGCTGTCTCCGGTGGGCTTCTCGTACCTCCATATCTCTCCTTGAGACAGCAACTCCTGCTCTGACCGTTTCCCCGGCCTGTCACTGGAGGAAGATGTCGCTCGGTTGAGACCTCGCCAGACCTTCCCTTCCTCCTCCTCCTCCTCCTCCACGTGCAGCTTGAGACAGTAGGGATGCATGAGTTTCACCAGATTGACCAGAGACGTTGAGGTGAAGATTCCCATGCCGGGTTCTGCTTTCTGAGGTCCCACTTCTAATTCATTTATGGAGGGAAACAATGTCTGTGTTTGCAGCGGCAGGATGTAACTATGATCACTGATCCAATCGCACTTTGTCGACGTGGCACATGGCGATCTGGGTCTCTGCCTTTTCAGTCTTTCAGCCAGGGATTCTTCCTACACACACAAGAGCGACCACATTGTTAATAATGTGACAAAAAAAGCAGCATTCTTTCAAGCCTTTTACCTTATGAGAACACACACACACACACACACACACACACACACACACACACACACACACACACACACACACACACACACACACACACACACACACACACACACACACACACACACACACACACACACACACACACTAACACAAACACAAACTAAGCAGGAAAGAAGTTCCTGTTAGAAATGTGAAATGAATAATTTACTGTTGTAAAGATGTGATGTCATTGTAACTTTGCTGTTATAACTCTTGTTTATTGGATGAGATCACCGTTGTCAGCAATCCAACGGTGTCACATTATTAATTATGATGACATCACCTTGGTAGTCTAAGGACATCACTATCAGTAACGCTTTGCCAGCTTTTTGACTGCGCATTAGAAAGTACACTCGATTTAGTCATTTCTGTTTTCTGAATAAAAGAGAAGTCACCTAGTCTATGGAACAGGAAGCAGAAAGCGTCCTCCTCAGACTGCAGTGACATTCTTAAATATGACTCGTGGGAGTACAGGGGCCCCCCGGGGAATTTCAGGACAAACGAGTGAGCGTCAGGAATGCAGTCAGATTCTGCAATTCACAACTAAACATCAGCGAAGCTCAGCAGTGATCTTGTATTTAAGCCTGTTAATCACTAAGATAATTCATCCCGACTATCATGAGGACGTGGCCGAGGCTCGAGTTGAGAGCGTTGCCCATTTAAAGCTGAACCTACTATTCTCTTTGGTCCTCCATATGAACCCACCGCCGGCTTGTTCCTGTGCTCCTGGTGTATGAGGAGCTCAGTGTCTGGCAGGGAGTCAAAGGGAGACAGAGTGGCGTCGTCGTCCTCCACACTGTCCAGCATCTCAGTGAGGGCGGTCAGCAAGTTCTCACTCTCCTCCTCCTCTCCACGCTTATCCTGCAAAGGGAGACCAGAGATCAAACTCTAATCACCTCATTTTATTGTGTATATAATTCTAGTCTGTATACGTTCTGCAGAAGCTGGGCTGTGGTGAAGTGAAATGATTCAGATCTACAGTTTGTGTTTTAACCTCTGATGCAATGGCCGAATCTTCAAAGATGGCCAGGATGGATTGATCCTCCATGCACGACTGTGTGCCCATCGCCGCACTGCCCAGGTCGCCGCCGCTCAGCACCAGCTTCAGAAAGGACACACACACACCACAAAATTACTTCTTACATGAAATGAATTTTCAGCATGACAGCAAGTACAGAACATTCCTAGGTTCTGAACACACACCCACACACTGATCACGACTGATTTGGCTTCATACAATTTAATAACGACGATCGCATTTCCAAGGGTGTGACCACAAACTGGAGTGCAGGATGTAATGTGAGGTCAGCTTGAGCCAAACATTCCTCACAAACCGGAAAGGATGCTTGATGCGACACGGCAGCAAGCGCTCTCACATCTGACACACACTTTCATGCCCCCTGCAAATATGTGAACCTGGAATTACAGAGACTCTGGAACGTCAACATCTCCTCCAAACCAGCGTGACATTCAACCATTGAGACAGAAATGAGCAAACCAGTTGTCCCCATCAAACCAATCCAGTGTAAAAGACCTGCATTACATCCCGCCTTTGTGTCCTGTTGAATGATTACTTTCTGTTGACATAAGAGAGGTGTTGATTGAATTCTATTGTGGCTTTTGAGGTGGCAGTTAGTGATGATTAAGTGCTGGGTTGTAGAGGGATGAAGGGTGTTTTGTAAACACTCATTTACATATGACTGGGGTGGAATATTAAAAATGCATTTCAATGTGACACAACCCAGTCCGACACTTGAATTAATCACAGCCACAGAAATGGTCAGAGTTGAATCAACCTGTCGACAAATTGAAATGAAAGCTTTATTGCACTAAACTGCACACGTGGACTGAACCAAGTCAGGCTACAGGGCGGGATTACTTTTTTTTTATCTGCATTAATAGGTCAGAAAATGTGACTTATCTTGATCTAAGTCACCAGTGTAGACAAACACAATGTGGTTAAACTAATAACAATACAAACAGGACCAGATCATGATGCCCCCTTCACTGCTGGGAGGATGTTCTCATGTTGGCATGTGGTGCCTTTAAAGTTCACACGTACTTTGTCCAACCTGCACTGTGAAGGGTTTGAATGAAGCTTAAATATGGACTAGAGCAATAGAATAATCCGTGTTTTTTGTCGTAAAAGCCGATTGTTTTATTGCATTATTGTAACTCAGGTGAGGAGGAATGCAGGTCATTCTAGAGGAGGTTCATATACTTTTCCTCGCCAAGGCTACACAGCTGTTAAAGTGGACAAAAACTGAGACATCAGACTGCTATAGATCACCTGTGTGACTGTATATTCATAGACAATATTCATCAACATTCACAGTTGCTTCTAATCTTGGTCAGTGTATTAACTCCCTAATCATTCTCTGTACTATCTGCTAAGTTAAAGCAAGATAAGAGCCGATGCAGGGGCTTTAGTGTGACGCTGATGAGTGAGCCCTCTTCTGAACATCCTGTACCAAAGCCGAGAAGTAAGAGCCAAACTACGCATCTAAAGTCACATTCACGTCCCTCACAGCGGAGATGCCGACGCTCACCATTGAAGCTATATTGCGATTAATAAACTATATTCGTTCAGACATGACCCGAATCGAGGTTGGTCGATCAGTGAGGTCTGATCACTACCGCCACTACTTCACTCATTCAGCCACGTGTCGCTACGCGCACATGTGGCCCTCGTGAACCGGCGAAAACACCCCGAAACCCGCTCCTGTCTACTTGCTTTGATGTCAAATGACGTAAACTGACGCATCCGGTACCTCATGGGGACTGTTGATGGCCAGAAAGTCGCCGCTGCCGGCATTTAAATTTCCGTCTTCCCCCTTCCACCGCGCCGCCATCTTGCTGCTCGGCACATGGTGAGCTGCCAGGCCGCCGGGGGAGACACGTGGTCCCCGGCGAGGATCTGAGAGCACCGATCTGGAGTCAGTTCAACTGGTTCTGACCTCCTGTAGTGGTGACCGTGGGAACCTGAGCGGATATCAGATCTGAGGTCAGCTGTATATTTACGTGGGTCTACACGTTTAATATGCTGTATTCAAGAGAGAGAAGAAGGTTTTTGTTTAAACATTAAGTCACAAGTGTTCCTATGTGTTATGGATGGATGCAGTGTGTTATTAGCCTTACCTAGTATTATCTTTAAAGAACATTTATTTCTGTTTTTTAATCGGTCTGAATAGTGGCATCTAGTGGCCAGATGAGGAACAGTAGCGTAGAGAGCATCCGGGCGGGAGGTGGCAGCACTATCCCAGAGTCTTTCTCTCTACTCGGTATTACTGCATGGAGTTAGGATTGGGTTTTAGCAATTGCATCCAATTGTACCTCCTAATAAATTAATTTCATATAAATCCAAAGGTTCTGCCCTTTTATGTAAGAGTGACTGAATGGATTGAAATTCTCCAAAGTGCTCCTTTAACTCAAACATTAAAGAAGTATGAATGGATTTATGCTATCGTGTAACATGACATATAATTCATATAATAAGTGATACTAAGTAAAAGAGAGTGTTTGCCTCTGACCGTCTGACAACAAAGCATAAACAGTACAAATAGAGATTATCTGCATGTTCACATATTGCCATATTGATATGTTTACTTTACTGATGAACTTATGTACATACTATCCACCTTGACCTGGTTTGTGATTTGCCAAAAGCAGCAGTTACAACCTTACTCCACCTTTATCTAATGAT
>NW_027466843.1:1787500-1925000 GCF_046128005.1 Genypterus blacodes | reverse complement strand
CTTGCTTGTTTACATTCCACAGCCATGTTCAACACAGAGGGAGCCTCCCCCTTCTTGTGTGGGCTCAGACTTTTTTTCCTGTGCATGCGTGTGTGTGTGTGTGTGTGTGTGTGTGAGTGTGTGTGTGTGTGTGTGTACACGCCAGAGCAGCATGTGCCCCAACATGTGGATGACATAAACACCCAGGCAGCGTGTGTGTGTGTGTGTGTGTGTGTGTGTGTGTGTGTGTGTGTGTGTGTGTGTGTGTTGGGGATGTGCTCTGAGAGGCGACGCGCTCATGAAAAGAAGCATATGAGCGAGTTAGTCCACACATGTGCAGCGCTTTGTGGTGAGAGTGAGACACCACGCTGACCTCCTCAGACCTCACATTCACTCTCCTCTGAGCCCCATTTCTTCCCACTCTCTCTTTTCTTCTCCTTTTCTACACCCCCCCCACCCCCACCCCCTCGCTCCTTCACCTTGATTCCATCTCTCCCTCCCTCCCATCCTCCTGCTGCACTCAATGTATACAATATACCGTCATTCCTCCTCCTTCCCCTCTCTCTCTCTCTCTCTCTCTTTCTCTCTACCTCTCCCTCTTTCAGTTTGACTTGACTCCCCTGATTGCTAGCGTATGTTGCCTGGCTGGCTCGATGAGGGGAGGGGGGGCAAGAGAGGAGGGGAGGGAGGGAGGGAGAGAGAGAGAGAGAGAGAGAGAGAGAGAGAGGGGAGAGAAGGGGGAAGGGACTGTGCCCTCTCATGCAGAGAGTCACATGGTGTCCCTGATTGGAGGAAAATGAGTAAAGACTGCAGGCTGGTTGAAATGGCAACAGACAAAACGCACAAAGGCTGAGCTGTTTGGAAACGGGTTGCACAACAAGAGAGGAGGGTGTGACGGAGGGAACGAGAGGAGTGAGCAGATACTGAGCAAAGATGCACATTAAGAGAGGAGGGGGGGAGTGAGAAAGGGAAAAGGGGTGACAGAGAGCAAAAAAAGAGCAAGCATACATGAAAAGAGAGGAGGGGGGAAGAGGGAGATGAGCACTGGAGGAGCGCAGGAGCGGGTGAGTGGGTGGGAGGGTGAGACGGAGAGAGAGAGAGAGAGAGAGAGCTGGAGCGAGAGAGACAGAGAGAGAGATCTGACTGTTTCTATGTTTTCTGCCAGGCTGAGCAGTGACGTGATTGGCTGGGGGGTGGGGGGAGGGGGGGGGGGGCAGACCTGACTCTGAGATCAGAGACAGACAAAATGGCTCCCAGAGAACAGAGAACGCAGCATCGGGGCACTGTCATCTCCCCTCACACAGCTGTCAGCTGACACCAGTGGCTGCCACACACACACACACACACGCACAAATCAGACACTCATGCCCGCTAACTGCAAAGCCACCTGCAGAATGAAACAAAAAGGATGATGGCTTAAAACATTGATCATGACGACTAATGTGAAGTTGCTTTAACACACACATTCTTTGTAGGAGACTGTGTTTGTTCAGTATGAATGTAATGAATGACACGCTGTCTGCTGAGCCTATTCTCTCTTAATCCCTCCTGCCGCTGCATTGGTCAGAATATGTGACGCACTTGCTGCTGAAGTGCCCTTGTTGCAGTGTGTCTGTGTTTGGCTGCCAAAGAAAATCCTGAGTAGGGAATTTATCCAGTGAGTGAGAACATACTGTTGGGCAGGATGAAAACAAACACACTGGCTCGGTTCAGCCACTGGAGGGCGCTGCTATCAAAGCAGCAGAATGCTCACATCTGTGCCTGATTGTAGGTCACTTTTAATTTTGTCCACTTGGTAATGATGCAGGGACTGCATATCCGTCTGGGGAACAGTGGCTTGATTGTTGTTGTCTTTTGTTTCATTTTATGTGCATCTTCAGGAGCTACATGAGTAACAATTTTCAGTTTGACCGTTAATTGTTGTGTTGGTGAATGTAATTAGGAAGCCAGAGCAGATTTTGATGACTACAGCTGGCCTGAGTGCTCTGGATTGGTGCTCTCTTTCCTCCAGAGAGTGGCAGCTTGTGTTGTTGCAGTGTTTGGATCTTTGGCTTAATCAGGCAGATCTCTGTCTCTCTGTGATCTAATAATACAGTAAAGATGTCTGATCTGCCATGTGCATAAAGAGTCATCATCTGGCAGTCACAAAGAGCAGTAACATGATGGAATGGGACTACCTGTGCCTGGATGAGCACTCCGTGTTCTTATGCGTGACTTCATTTCTACAGAGGTGCAAACCGTGAAACATTAGGTTTGACATTAAGAAGTCCCATCATTCAATAACAGCTTATTCTATCATTTTAGACACGTTATTTAAGTCAATCAATTAAAAGTGGAGCTCTGAGAACATTTCAAAGATGCGTCATCACGTCATTATTGAACTTTATAAAGTGTATAAATGTAAATGATTCATTATTTCATACATTTAGATTTTTTCTTTTAGCTCTGTTGACTAAAAAATTGGAGCAAACCAAGATCATTTTTCCAACATGCAGACCTACAGCCAAAATGATAAAACAGTGTTGAATTTGTGGTAGAAGAACTGGTAAATATTATATATAATATAATAATAAAGAATTGTTCCAACATCTACAAACACGTGTGTTAACGTCAACCAAGTTCTCCTTAATTATATGCTGTTACGTCAGAATACCCTTAATGTTTGTGTTTTTAAAGAATCTGCCTACATTTGACCCATATTAAAGTCTTATTAATCTGCCATTATTATATTGGGAGTCAATTCCTGTGTACCAGTTGTCAGAAAACCTGTCAGGAAAAGGTGCATCATCACTTGAGGTCCTTCTCGAGCTAAACACTGTAAATGTAAAGCCTTTATTCAGAATTGATACTTTTGACATAGTAAAGCTCAGCGACACATCAAGTCAGCTGCAAGCATAAAATGTTATGCTATTGCCAGACATGTAAGCTATAACTGCACAAAGTTTGGTAATGACGTAATGACCAGAAAAAAGGTACAAAGGTACATTTACCGTCGGCGCACTAGTGATAACTTTGTGGCAAAAAAGGACACTGCAAACAAAAAGCATTATAAAGACACAATAGAAGAGCAAAACTTCCATTGTTCTCAAACTGTAGAGCAGACTGAGCAGCATTATCAACATGTATGGCTTTGATTTTGTCTGTTCAGGCTCAAGCTCATTTAGGTTATTTATTCTCACACACTTCCCCTTTAATCTTCAACATGAAAAGACAAAAAAAAGTAAAATGCATAGGTCCTCTGTTCCTTGAATGTTGAAATGTCGAGAATGGAATCCATGAATACAGAAGTGGTTTTCTCTTTTGTATTTTCCTGTTTGGGAAGGGCGGAAAAAACAAAACGTAACTGACGGGAAGCTTGAGCCGGAATCAGTTGAGCAGTTTATTCCAATATGCAGCTACCGGCTCAGACAGTCCTCAGATCAGCGCTGAGCGAGGGGCGGCAGGGGGTGGAGGGGGGAGAGGGAGGCATAGACTGCTGTTATCAGAACTATGGCAGATGTGGACGCTGCGCACTTTCCTGTTGAGTGGAAGTGGCACAGCACACACACACACACACAGCTGACACACGCATGTGCACACACACAAACACACAGCGCGTCAGTGTCTTGCGAATAGGCCCACACGTGCACTGACGATGCGCACACACACACACACACACACACACACACACACACACACACACACACACACACACACTGACTGCAGGCATCCTACTCTCCCTTCTCATGCCCCTGAGCCTGACAGTCTGGACATGGGAGATATGAGAAAGAGAGAGAGAGTGTGTGTGTGTAAGAGAGAGAGAGAGAGACAAACAAACGGAGAGAGAGAGTATTTCAGATGAGTTTATGACTGTGAAAGTGCGTTTATGGATGACAAAATGGCGATGTCAGAGCAGCTAGACACTGAAGGAGGTAAGAGTCTCTTGCTGACCTTTTTCTTTTTGTCTCTCTCCCAGCTGATTCAGCAGCGGAACACAAAAAGCAGTGGTAGCTGATAGGAAACACAGCCGCTCCTCTTTTATTTATGTTTATCTCTTGGCTATTCTTTGGTTTTGTCCTCCAGAGAAACCCTGTGAGAAGTTTTGGGTGTTTGGCTCCCTTTTTTGGAAACTTTGACAAAGGTGACTGAAACAAATTGAACTCTGTGGTTTAAGGAAAAGCTGAAAACATCACACGGTGCACTTTAGGGAGGTTATTCAGCCGGCACATGCCCCAGCTGTAATCACTTATTATACCTGGATTTATGGCTGGAGGTGTGAATGTGTGACTGCATGTTGGGAAATTAGGCTTTCTGTATGTATGTGTGTGTGCGTGCGTGTGTGTGTGTCACTGGTTGGGGTGCAACTTGAAGATAAGGCCTGCCCTGTGCCTGAAAGCGAAAACGTTGGTGTGTGTAAGCCCTTCAAGCCTTATCCTGACACCCCTCCGACCCTCCACCCCCCCCCCCCCCCCCACCCCCCCCCCCCACACACACACACACACACACACACACACACACACAAACAGACACACACACACACACATTTAGGATTAACCCTGTCATGTACCATTTCAATGGGTGAGCTTTGGGCACACAGACACACACATACACATGCACACACACAGGATTAACCCTTGTGTGTCCATTTACACAGATGATTCTTAGCCTCTCTCTAGTTGTGACAGCGTTGACTGCTTGTGTTGCCATGGCTACAAGGGCCAGCGAATGTAAGATAGGCAAATCCACGTAAGTCACCCACAACAGACACTAAGCCACGAGCGACTCCACCTCCCCCCTGGTGCTTCACACACACAAAGATGCTGCCAGAAGACTGACAGAAACCTCACGGTGTAGTGAAGTGCTCATGTGGCAGGCTTAGGGTGGTCCAATCAACATACATAAACTCTGACCACCGTCGCCACGCGAGAGACGCGTCTTACATCAGATTATCCTCTCCACATGTCTTCTTCTACATTTTCTCCCTGTCGCTGGGGTTGGAAAACCGTCGGGAGGACCATGTTGGAGTCACTATTTTCATTTTTCAAATATAACAACAAAGATTAGTCAGATTTGGAATGTGACTTTCAGATCGGATTAGACGTGAATATATATTGGTTCCAAATTCTTAAATGTATAACTTGCTTTTCTCAGTTTGGTATCATACATTTAATTATTTTTCTCCGTATATGAGCTGTTAATTGCTCCAAAACAACTGAAAAATTAACAATTTGTATTTATTTAACTATTGGTAAAGGATTTTGTTTGGATACTAGTATCAATTCCTGTTTGACATCATCATCAGTTTTTAGTAGATTATTGTGATAAAAGAAAGCTTTGAGTTGAGTCATATGCAGCTTTAAAGTGAAGTCAGGTAGTAAAATTTATTTTATTTACATATCTATCTATACATTTAATTTTGTCCAAATCTGTCCAAATCTTTAGTTTTATTCTGATGTGATTCCTAACATTGGTTTCAAAACGATCCATACAATCACATATAGTTTGCCTGAACTTAGTGGAATTGTTATATTTAAAAAATAAAAAACTTAACAATTTTGATACCCGGCCTCTTCCAAAAATATTGTCAGCTGAAAATAACAAACAAATGACTCAATCAATTGGTCAAATAAAAGAAAATGAAAGGAGAATATAAACACAAGTATAAGTACCTTGAGAGCTGAGTCCACTTGCTGGTGGGATTCTGGCTGCTGCATCTGAGTCTCACTGTGTCGTTCCCTCAGAAAGTTCATGTCCTTCCTGTGTCTGCATCACTTCACTCACACAGACATGCAGGTTAGGTGAGTTAGAGGCTCTAAATTGCCCAAAGCTGTGAATGTGAGCAACAATAATGCATATCATCATTTATTACAACTAGCATTACAAAGAATAGGAACTGTTCAATGTTGATGCTGAATCATGTGCTGTCGATCAGAGAAGCAAACATTACAGTGCGCACAGACGCGCACACGCACATCAAAGACTCCTAACCCAATATTGACTTTTTATATTCCATCCTTAGCCATATGGACGAGCCGCTCCTCTCTGGCTGTGATCTGAATATCTGCTTATAATTTGAGGCGATTAAAGCAGATTTAAAGGCCTTCAAGCTTTGTGTGTGTGTGTGTGGGTGCGCTTGTGTGTGTGTGTGTGTGGTGTGCGAGAGAGTCAGACAGACAGAGGGAGAGGTTCCTGCCAGTGAGTGATTTGAAATCTGACTTACCTTGGAGACGATTCGCTTTGCAAACTCTGTAAACAAGAAGTGTCTTTTGTCTTTACATGAAAGTGGGGACGTTAATCTGCTGAATCAGTGAATGGCTCTGCGTTACACATGACCCCGTGTCTGTGCTGTCACTGGGCTCAGTTGTTGTTGTTTCAGTTGATGCACACTAATTAGGCCACGACATGAAACCATTTAGCATTCAGCATCATCTTCATATTACACACGCACACACGCACGCACGCACACACACACACACACACACACACACACGCATTAAGCCAATTTCCATCTGTGTCAGTTATGAAAAGGGGTTGAGAGAGATGCACAGAGGAGGAGGAAGAAGAAGAATAAGAAGAAGGAAAAATGCTTAGCAGACAACCTTTAGGTGCAGTTGTGCATTAGAGTGGGGGGTGGGGGGAGCCGGGCGGAGGAGAGAGAGGAGCAAATGCATTGCGGAGGAGGAGGAGGAAGAGGTTGTAGTGGCGGTGGTGGTGGTGGTGTTGGTGGAGGAGGGCCTACAGCTATTGTTCATGTCCTCCCGTGAACAAAGGGCTCATCGGGGTCCGTATGTAAACCCACAGCAGGCTTCAACCCGCTGACAAGGCCTCATGCGGGACAAAAACACTCCCGCAACCGAGCTTTGACTCTTTCTCCAGCTTCCACAATCTGAGAGCTTTTTATTGATCCGGTTCAGAGGGAGACGTGTTGTGTTGTGTTGTGTTGGTCGGTACGTTGCTTCCAGCGGGCCTATCCGGAGCGTACACACACACACACACACACATACACACGCACACACACGGTCTATCATCACGGATCTGTAAACATCAATTTTCTGATTGGACTTTTCTGCAGGTAAAATGTATTTTTTTAAACCGAACTCGTACTTTGATTTCTATCTCAAGTATCCAACGCGGTTGGCTGTGCTTCATGTGCTGTGTCTGCTCTGCTTTCTCCTGTTATTTCTGCTGGTTTGACGTTTAAAAAATCGGTTTAACGCGAAGGTAGCAGCGGAGCTAATAGTTTGGTGGCTCGCTAACGTTAGCTTATGTGTCCCGACGGCCTTACGAGCCAGTGTTATCAGCGCGCTACGCTTTTGGTGGTTGACTTTGTTTGTGCTAATACTCACATTTTGCGCAAGTATTAGTGGAAGTTGTGTTAAAGTTGCGCTTGTTTTGGCATTTTAGAAGTAAACTAACAAAGCGAAATCTCCCGTGTTTACCGTTATAACCTAGCTAACAGCTAAGTGCTAGCACGGGGGGCTTTCGCTGCCTCCTCGGCTAACTTAATTGCCTTTGTAACCCTACGATAGTGTTACCGAGCCGGTAAAGTAGTAATTTCTACGATGTGAAGTGGAATTTAACACCACTCGATCTATTTAATTGGTAACCATATATATATACACTTTGATCGAGCGAGCATTCACATATATTCTGCTTTGATAGCCTTGGTTCGTAGCAGACTGGAGTGTCTGGAGTCCTAAATCACGAAAAGTTCTTCGTATTTTGAGGACATTTTGACAACAGTGAATGGAATTTCGTCACATTCCTTTCGTACTCTAACTTTAGAGCCTCACAAAGCGTCCATGTCATTCCAAACAGTTAACTTTGACATGGAAGGGGGAAACGTCAACTAACACGGATGCGCGACAAATGTTGGCGAACGACGGTAATTGTCGTGTAAGGCATCTTCCTAAGCGACGGAGTGAGTGTATATGTGTGTGTTTGTGCGTATATGTGTGTGTGTGTTTGTGAATGAGTATGAACCGTGTGTGTATGAGAGTGGAGAGAGTGTGTGTGAGTCCCAGTGGAGGAAGTGGAGTCCAGCTGATGTGATTGTGACTGGCTGTCATTAACCGCTAACAGGAGAGCAGAGGAGCTAATGGAGCTCTCAACAACTAATGGACACATAACCATTGATTATTTATTTATTTATCAGCCCATTTGTTTTCCTCTGGTGATGCTCCAAAACCCAAAGCTGCTGCTGGGTCACACAGTTCAGTGCAGGCAGGACTTGTGTGTGATTTTCTTTGCCTTTGTATCAAATGTGAATCAGATATATGAAGGTGTGATCTGAATTTTCCTGACATAATGCACAAATGAATTTGTTTGTGATGTGGTCGCCGCTCCGCCAACGCTGTCCAACTTGTGTGACCCTTCTCAAGTGACCGATATTGTTTGGAGTGTTTTATAGATATGTGTTCCCCTCTCTGTGCGATTCTTTGAGTTTTGTCTTGATGTTATTAGTAAAAAGCACGATGAAAGTCTTGGAAGATGAATATGCTCGGTGTGTCTCTTCCACTGTGCAGGTGTTTCACTCACAATGGGGTTATTGTAAGTGTAAATGTGACGGACCACATTGAATAAAATGGATAAACTGCTGCTCCATTAGACTTTCACAAGCCCTTTTTCCAGAATTCAACTTCAATTCCCATTTATCCGTGTCCGGACAAGACACATACTCTAGATCTCTCTCTCTGTCTCTCTCTCTCACACACGCACACACAGAGTCAGTGATATGTTTAAAATGCAGAGACAAGACAGAGGGCCTCTAATGAGGCGGGTCTTCGCCGTAGCAACGTCAGAGGTCGTGACCTAGACGCCTGGATGGCTTTAGTGGGAGAGCTAGGCAATTAGAAGTGAAACGGGTTGAGGCTCTGTGTGTTTCGGTTGTGTGTTGTGTGTTGTGTGTGTTTGATGCATCAGTTCCGAAAATGTCTTGATAAAGTGCAACAGTGTCTGTGTTGCAACCTCACCTCTCATCGTTGACACTCTTGCTTCTCTCCGCTCCTCCAGGCTGTTCCTCCAAGTCGTTCAAGCTGTACTCCCCGAAGGAGCCCCCCAACGGCAGCACCTTCCCCCCCTTCCACCCCGGCACCATGCTGGACAGAGACGTGGGGTGAGTTTGTTGTGTGTGTGTGTGTCCTGTGTGCCCTGAACAGGTAGTTAGGTAGAAACAGGTGATGTCACTGCTGCTGTTTTCGAAAGTCTGACTCACATTATATAGAATACAAAACAATAACTTTTACAGACACATTTTCTTGATATCTCTTCTCCTGCACGCTGTGAATGAGACCAGGGACTCCACCAGCTTCAAGCTCCTCCAAGCTTCCAGGTGCCATCATAATTTTAAGATCACACAGCTCTCTGTTTCTGCACATCAGAGATTTCCTTACAATCATTTCACCTCCTGCTAAAATATTTGGGAACAGCATTTTGGCTGAAGTTAGGCTATATATCAGAGTAGAAATCAGTAGAAATGGATAGCATTCGCACACACACACACACTGTCCATATTACTCTCAGGGCTGCATCCAGTTTTCTGTCAGTCCTCCACATTTATATAAAAGATCATGTTTGTCATACAGCTCATTGAGTTCAAACAGCAACTGTCCAAAGCCGTGTTTGTTATATGACACGTCACATTTGGAGCTTTCTGCCACACAAGAACAGCGTAGAATGGAACTAGTCTCATCAATCAAACAGTGATGTGGTGTGACTCCATTGCAGCGGTATTTGACATTACCGTCTCTGTTTTAGATTGAACTCATCCGATAGATTGTTACAGAGGTACCACGGGTGTGTAATTGTTGTTTTTGGTCTCAGGATTTGCAGCAGTTAGAGCAAGGCTGCATTTGAAAATCAATAGCGCAGAACCCTGTGATTACGTTAACTGTAGGACCAAGCTTTTATGTACACGTCTTTGTCTAGCCTTTTAAATGGCTTTGAGATGCATCTGTATTACTCTGTACGGTGTTTATATAGCCTTCAAAGCCAGCACAAGTTTTCATTCTTGGAAATTAATCTGGAAAATGTCTGCTGAGAATCGATGGTGCTCGGTTGTTATGAGCCGTACCTGTCGGGAAACTGTGGCCAGAGGTTGAGATAAACATTTGAACCGCCCTCTGACTGTGTTACTACGGTGAACAACTGCTGTAATTGTTCACAGGGGTTGATTTTAAAATGAACCTTCAGCTACAGCATTGCCTTTGTTTTGTTCCATTTTCCTGGAAACTGGTTTTTGTATGTAGTTACAGTGAAATCAGATTGTTAGTTTTCACTCGTTTCAACACCCGTCCTCTGCTCAGTTTGGAAAATCCCAAGCAAAGCTGAACGTCAGGCAGCCGAGTGACTCGTTGGGATGGTTAATGGTGATGTGACGACAAAGGAGCACGCCTGTCAACACTCTCAGCCAGTTAAAGGCTCATCCAGTCGTCTGTTGAGTTACAGTAACTAAAGGAGAGGTTGTGTGCCGCCCGTGCCTGGCTAATGTTTCTATGGTGCGTTATCAGTTTGCAAGTAGCACTAAAATTGATTTGACTTGAATTGTATGGGTGGGTCAGGTTCAGATATAACTGTGCCCAGAGATAAAGATTTATGGAGCTGTGTACTCGGCTTCACGGCTCGTCTTTGTGCCGACAGTTGTGTGTGTGTGTTTGCACACACGCACATTTGATAGGTGTTGTTATTTACTGTCTCCTTGTATCATCCAATTTGTGCCATGTTTGGCCGGTGTCCCAGGGCCATAAAGTGAGGCTTGCTTCCTGCAGCAGGGTGTATTATCACCATGGCTAAATGTAATAATCTTCCCTCTCTCTGGGTCTCTTGTTTCTGCAGTCCCACCCCAATGTATCCTCCCACATACCTGGAGCCAGGAATAGGGTAAGACGGCATTATTTCCCATAATCTCTAGCCGGTGTGAAAATGTTAATGCCACAAATCCAGATAAGGCTCCGTCAAGTACTTCTCTTATCTCACTTTTAATAGAGATTTTGCATTTAGTCTGTGATAAGGCCAAACAAGCTTGTGAAGCGGCCCTAAAAGAAGCATTGGGAACTTGGTGCCATGATCAGGATTGGTCCACTCACACATTACCATGAACAAACCAAAGCTCTTCTCTCCTGCTACTCATCTCACATTTCTTTGTGCTCTTCTGCATCCGTACAGGAGGCACACACCATATGGCAACCAGACAGATTACAGAATATTTGAGCTCAACAAACGGCTACAGAACTGGACAGAGGTGCGTGCACACACACATACACACGCACCACACACGCACCACACACGCACACAACTCAGATTGTCTTTGTAACTGATAATCTTTCCCTTTCTCCACCCTGTAGGAGTGTGATAACCTGTGGTGGGATGCATTTACTACAGAATTCTTTGAGGATGACGCCATGTTGACCATTACTTTCTGCCTGGAGGACGGACCCAAACGTTACAGTAAGAAACCGACTTGTGGGCACTTAAGTGTTCTGTGGGTGAATCCCAGCAACCACAGCCACACACTGTGTGAACCGTGCACCGTGTACGTCTTCCTCTTCTCATTCACATTGCTCTGTCTCCCCT
This sequence comes from Genypterus blacodes, assembly GCF_046128005.1. Taxonomy (NCBI): domain Eukaryota; kingdom Metazoa; phylum Chordata; class Actinopteri; order Ophidiiformes; family Ophidiidae; genus Genypterus; species Genypterus blacodes. The sequence continues at coordinate 1,913,471 of NW_027466843.1, read as the reverse complement.
CTTATCCAGCAATTGGCCGGACGTTGATTCCGAGGTACTTCAGGAGCATATTTGAGGGCGGGGCGACTGAGCTCTACTACGTACTGAAACACCCAAAGGAGTCCTTCCACAATAACTTTGTCTCCCTTGACTGTGATCAGTGTACCATGGTCACCCAGAATGGAAAGCCCATGTTCACACAGGTGTGTGTGTGTGTGTGTGTGTGTGTGTGTGTGTGTGTGTGTGTGTGTGTGTGTGTGTGTGTGTGTGTGTGTGTGTGTGTGTGTGTGTGTGTGTGTGTGTGTGTGTGTGTGTGTGTGTGTGTGTGTGTGTGTGTGTGTGTGTGTGTGTGTGTGTGTGTGTGTGTGTGTGTGTGTGTGTGTGTGTGTGTGTGTGTGTGTGTGTGTGTGTGTGTGTGTGTGTGTGTGTGTGTGTGTGTGTGTGTGTGTGTGTGTGTGTGTGTGTGTGTGTGTGTGTGTGTGTGTGTGTGTGTGTGTGTGTGTGCGCGCGCGCGCGTGTGTGTGTGCGCGCGCGCGCAGGCAAGAGCCAAACTCTAACCACTTACAATCCAACGCGGTCCAGTATCAGAAACTGCACTCAGTTTGTGGTGTCCACCACAAACTGAGTGCAGTTGCAGTGTGGTTTTCCTGTTTCAGGTTGTTTCTTTTGAGTCATTTTCAAAGGAGTCCTGAGGCCTGTTGATCTGCGTTTCGAGTACAAAGTAAAGGCTAGAAACAGACAATGAAAACTTTCCGAACTTTTCCATCTGTAATTGTTGTAATTACGTTAAAGGTAATCATGTTATGCCACACTTTGTTCTAATTTACAGAACTAAAAATGCTGAAATTCCAGTGAAGACCCGCATGTGACTGTTTTGCAGAGTGTAAACATCATACAGCTCCAATGAAGCATAAGAACAAACCGATATACAATTTATAGTTAGCATGATGCTACCATATGATCTGTCAAATACTTTTCTTAACTGAAACACATTGAGACGACAAACTATTTAAGTGTAATGCAGGCCAGTTGATAGTTTGATGTTCCTAGTTGAAATGCTGCATGTTGAAGTATCTGTTCTGCCCTTGTAGGTGTGTGTAGAAGGACGCTTATACCTTGAGTTCATGTTTGACGACATGATGAGGATAAAGACGTGGCACTTCAGCATCAGACAACACCGGGAACTCATTCCCCGCTCTATACTGGCCATGCATGTGAGTAGATACAGGTGGAACAGTAAATTCCACGCGGTTTCATTGGCATATGTGAGGTCATGTGTCAGCTTTGTAATCTGTGTGGTGTTGACATTTCAGGCCCAGGACCCACAGATGCTGGACCAGCTGTCCAAGAACATTACAAGATGTGGCCTGTCGAACTCCACCCTTAACTACCTCCGAGTAAGTAAAGCGCATATCCAACGTTTGACCTCAACAACAACACTGCTGTCTCTTCCGTTTCCTCCGTATTGTCTTTTGATAATGGTCTGATCATAGTTTTGTTGAGGTCGATTCGGATTCAGATGCTCAGAGTGCCACTTATTTCTAGACTTCAGCTAACGGCTCATAACGCAGTGTTGATGTGACTGACGTGAGACCGCCATCACAGGTTCTAAAGCAGCTTCTTACACTTCACCAAAAGTAAAAAAAAAAACTGAGAAAAAGGCTTCAGGCCCAGAAAAACCTGTGGGAAAATACCCCGAGAGACGGAGCCCTATCTTAACTATCTTAAACACTCCAGGGACTTGGAAGTGTTTTAAATGTGTAGAGGTCTCGATAGGGGATCTGAATCAAGCCTCGCTTGACACAATTATCATGGGATAAAACATTAGAATAGAAATTAACCAATTTTATTACATTTTATCTGTGGATGGAGCAAAATTATGGCAAAACTGCAAACTCTCACCTGCCGCTCCTCTGCTCTCGCCAGCTGTGTGTGATTCTGGAGCCGATGCAGGAGCTGATGTCCAGACACAAGACCTACAGCCTCAGCCCCAGAGACTGCCTCAAGACCTGCCTGTTCCAGAAATGGCAGAGGATGGTGGCACCCCCAGGTAGGTAAATCACAGACACACACACACACATTCACACACACACCCGAGTTTACCCTCTAACCCCGGGTTCCTCCCTTGTAGCTGAGCCGTCGAGACAGGCCCCCAACAAACGGCGGAAGCGCAAGATGTCAGGCGGCAGCACCATCAGCGGAGGAGGTGGAACCAATAATAACAACAACAACAAGAAAAAGAGCCCCGGTAGTGGCTTCCCTCTGTCCAGCCAAGTTCCAGTGAGTAAAACAGCGCCACCTACTGCCAGCACTTTGTTAGCACACAAATACAAACATTACAGTGAGGTTCATGCAGCGGATACAACTGTGGGTACAAGAGCACAAGTGTGGCGAGATCACTGTAAGGATTTAATACAGCTCTGACTCCATTTGCATTGAGTCAATTGTACTTTCAGTCAAGAGTCAAGGTCTCATTTTCTGCTCCCAATTGGATAAGATTGAATTTGATTCCTCAGAAGTTACAACTTTGACACAAATGGTCTCAAATGATAGTTTTGTTATATTAACTTTGCTGAATGGGGTAAGCTCATAAAAAGCTTTGTTTGATTCATTGTTTCATACAGAAATTATCTTTTTGTTTATAAAGTGCTGATAAAATTTCTTAGAGCTCAAACCGATGTCTTCAAACTTCTTCAGAATTGAAAATACAAATACTACATTGATACAGGAAAAGTATTGATTATTGATATTGTTGGAATATTCCTTTGTGAGTCTTGTCACATGATGTCTGACATGAAGGAGTCCAGTGGCCTTGAGATGCCACCATGAGTTATGCTATTGTGACTGATTGATTGGTGAGCAGATATTAATCGCCCCGAACCCGTTTCTTGGATACAGTCCGTCATGTGCGATAAACAACACAATACAGAATTTCCATGTGATTGGATCCTGAGCTGTTAACTGCAGATGGCCTCTTTGCAGGATGTGATGGTCGTGGGCGAGCCCACCCTGATGGGAGGGGAGTTTGGTGACGAGGATGAGCGTCTGATCACACGACTGGAGAACACACAGTTTGACGCGGCCAACGGCATCGACGACGAGGACAGCTTCAACAACTCTCCGGCACTGGGCTCCAACTCACCCTGGAACAACAAGGCCCCCTCCAGCCAGGAGAGCAAGAACGACAACCCCACCTCACAGGCATCGCAGTAGAACCCAGAGCCCCCAAAACGTCAAGGCAAACCCCTCTCCGTCACCCCTCAGCCCCCCGCTCCCCCCCTTCCCCCCAAACAGCCAGGAGAGCAACAGTAACCCTCCTCATCCTCACCCACCCAGACATTGCTTTAGAGCTCAGATTAGTCAGGCACAGGTAGCCTGAGGGAGCTGAATACATCTTTCTCGAATAGTGTTCCATCATTGCTGTGGCTTCCCAGTACTTCAGCACTGTGTCACATCTGTCCCCCTCGTCCTCATCTCATACACAGAATGTCCCGTCAGGTCTCGCTAGTTTTCACAGTCTGGAAACTGACAGTCGATGTGAAACAGGAGGCGATGTCATTTTGTTCCAGGGGTGAACTGTGCAGACTTACCTGTCCATATTGAAGTGTGCATGTATGAAGGGGTGGGGTAGAGGGATGGTGGCAGTGGGGCTCCAACATGGTGGCAAGTTGCTCAGGGACGACTTGCTCACCTTTCCTTTAATATGGCTCTCAATTCTGGTCTGCTCTGTTGAGGCACAAGCCACCCTAGTGTGCTGTGTTATAGAAGGTGCGTGTGTGTGTGTGTGTGTGTGTGTGTGTGTGTGTGTGTGTGTGTGTGTGAGAGAGAGAGTGCGCGTGCACTAGTTTGTGTGCGCAGAATGTGTGCAGAGAGATGTTAGTATGAGCAATGTGGCTTTGCTAAAGCAGGAGGACCAGAAATGAGAATCGTACTCTTAAACATAATTCACACACTAGTGGGAGAACTGAGCTGTGGCACTAGGGATGTCTTACACATACACACACACACGCACGCACGCACACATATACACGAACACACACACACACACACACACACACAAAGATTGAAGGATTTCAAGTCCCCTAGTGCCCAAGTGTCTCTGATTAGACTATAGTGAATACAGTCTTTGAACAGAGAGCATTTACAACACACACACACGCACACACATACACAGTTACACATTTTAAGAGTTTTTATACAGTATCTATTTCCCTAGAATGTTTTTTAATTTGTATTAAACGCCTTCATTTCAATTGTTTTTTATTTTCTACCAATACTGAAAGCTACAGACCAAGGAGCAACACAGGACTTTTATCCCTCACCCCTCTAAAATATATTGTTTTTATCTTTTATGTTAATAAAAGAGAAATAATTTAGTGTGGATGTTTTTATTTTGTCTTTTTGTTTTCTTTTTGGAGATTTGAATTTTTGTGTATTTGTGCTTGTATATTTAAGGTAGTAGCAAAGTTCTGTCTGACTGTAATAAAATGTATTCTTACTTAGATTTACCTAAAGCCATCCCGATCTAATGTAAAGAAAGAAAAATAGGAAAAAATGAGAAAAAACACTCATGAACTCGCCCTTCTATCTTCCTACCTGCTCTTTCCTCCTTCCTCTTTTTTAAAACTGGTGTAAATTAAAATACAAAACCCCGGGGTACAACGGCACCATTGAGAGATGATTTTTTTTATTTATTTTGGAATTTTCTGAAATTCACTCAAGTGTATTTTATGTATACTGGGAGTGATGTCTCATGTTCCCTTCATCACAGTTCCGTACTGCCACACTCAACTTGATGTCAAGTGAAATTTGCTTGCTTGAGCTAACCAGTGAGTTTCATGTTTCATCACTGGCCAAAAAACATTTGAACCAACTTTGTCTTAATTTCATGTGATCTCTTTCGTAAACTACATCAGTCATCCAAAAATGTTCTAAAAACCAGCTTTACATCAAGTTCAGTCGGCATATTTGGTAGCAATTCTGAGTCTGTAAATTCTAATAAAAACTCCTAAAGCACTGACATTTTTTTGTACATTTCCATTTCATTTCAGTTAATTCCAGCATCAGTTACAACTGAGTTCAAATGGTGGCTTGTACCTTCTGCAAACCCTGTAGAAAAATCATTGTTTGATATATATATTTTTTGATTTGGTTAGTTTCTGCCCTTGATAATTAATGTATGGTACCAATAAAAAGATACATTTTCACTTTAAGAGATTGTGGACTTGGTTGTTTTTAATTAATCTTGCACTAGAATTGAAGGTTTTTGGTCATCACCAATATGTGAGAAATCAAAGAAAAGGAAGTCAAATCTTGCGCACATTTTTACTTTCAATGAACAAACTTCAACCTGATTTAGGATTTATCTAGAAATGTCAAAGATAGAAGATCAAAAGCTGTTAAATGTCTAGAGAGTCAGCAATAACTGAAAATTGTTGGGAGTTGTTTCAGAGTGAAACAGGGATAATTTTGGGAGTTTAGGAATAGCCTTTAAAGGCACAATTACAATTTTAAAAAAAAGTCAAGCATTCCCTGAAAAGTGTTACATTTGGGATGATTTCCTGAAGGTATAACTTCAAAAGTCTTGAATACTGCAGATCTGTTTGGAATAACCTGGGAACAACCCCAGAGAACCCACCGTTCTTTTCACAGTTATTCTGGACGTGTTATGGTTAAAGCTGTTGCACACCCACACATGTTTTCATTTATTCAGGCTGTGTTGACCTTCTTAGGTTGAATGTGGGCAGAGCTTTGCTGTGAGATCACACACTCATAAAGTATCCCAAAGGTTGAACAGGCGAACCAGACAGGTTGGCAGATGTCACTAGAGCGAGGTCTAACACAGTTCTGAGAGGAGCTCAAAATAAGTTAAAACAGCTGTTCTGTGGGTTTGTAGCAGCTCTAAGTCAAAAGGAATGAAATGCCTTTACAGTGTTACTTCGTTGACATATCAAAACCTATTTACAGACATTACTGCTATGAAATGTGGTCTAGAATGTAGATAGTAATGTTCTGAATCAGGATAGGTGTTTCTAATATTCTGAGCCTCTCATGTGTGTATGTATTTTTGCATTAGATTGTACATGTGTATCTAATAAACTAAAATCTCCCTCCTTGAAATAAACCGCTCCTCTTTTTAAGCGTTCACACCTGCAATCTGGCTGTAACCTGTCAGCAGTATCACTACATATATGTATAAATGCATCCTCACGAAATGTCAGAGAAATATTTGTTACAATCCTGGATGTGGTGACGAAGAAATCTTTCTCAAAGGCACTAGAGACATCAACAACATGGTGTTTGGGTGTTGACATACCTAGGAATCAAAACTAGCAAACCTGGAGTGATCCCTTTGAACTGGGGAGGAGCTGCATTCAAAAGCAAACCCAAAATGTTGATTCAACATGATTCAAACTGGACAAGGAGAGAGCGACAAAGGAGGACCCAGCTTGTCGTCGATGGGAAGGTCATACTTGTTTAGAATTAGTATTATATTAGAATATAGAAGTATTAAAAAAAGATTTCCTGTTGCTTTTGCAGTAACTGATTATCATAACTTATGTGTGTCTGTGTCATTTTATGCCATTTCGGTGAGACACAGAGTGGAGAAGAAGAGGGAAACACCAAGGGCAATGTTCAATCAACAAGGTTCATGTGTAGACACACACACACACACACACACACACACACAGAGGGAATAATGGGTTTTAAAAGCTAATGGGTGTGTGTAGTGTTTAGTTAATAGGTTGTGGAGTTTGTCTTTACTGTAGTTTTATTTTGTTCATTTGTCATAAAAATTACATTTTAAAGTTTTCAAAGCCTAAGTCTTATCACGAGTTAATATATTACATTATTAAAGTAATGTAATGTGTAGAAAGAAAGAAAGAAATTAGAAAACACGGGGATGTTACTTTGCGGGCGCTAAGACCCAGGAGACAGAGTAGCAGGAAGCTATAGGCAGCAATATGCTAGCAGAAGCTAGTGCTAAATGTCTCAGAAGGATCCATGAACTTCATTTACAACTCACATTTTAACACTTTCATTGAGGTAAGAACAAACAAAGGTCTTAGCTGAGCATATACGTGGCTACACAGTCGAACTGTATCATGCCAAAAGCGGTCAACAATGGAAAGCGTAACGTTAGAATCCGTTGACAGGCAGTGGATAACGTTAGCATTAGCTCGACAGACCTAAGACCAAAGTGACGTCGCGATTGCGGTTGAAGAAGTAATTGCGATTCACATAGGTGTTCGATTAATCTCTACTGAACAGAGAACGAGAGTGTTTATGAGACCACGGTCCTACAAACTAGTTAAAGCCCGTTTAGAAAGGGTAATGTGCTAATAGTTGTCTGGTCCCCACCCTGCCTGTTTATCATGACATCACCTGATTGGCCACTTAGCCCCTCTAATAGATAGATTTACGTTGAATCGCATAGTATAATGATATATATTACAGTTGCAGCTCCATTAACTGCATCGATTAGGTTTATATGTGCTTAAGTCACACAACGCAGCTCGGAGAAGAGTGTTATTAGGACTGATTGCAGCCACACTGAGCAAAGTACACACAGCCGTTCCTGTCAGTAATATTTAACACGATAACTGAGTGTCAGGCTGCTGGAAGTGTGTATCATGAGTCAGTTCGGCGAGACAGCAGCAGCAGTAGACGTTGGATGTGATGACTTGAGTAGGAGTTTATTTATTGATTTCCTTTAAGTTAACACTATAGGCTATAGTCTTGTGTCTTTTGTCCCTGAAGGCAGCAGACAATGCTTTGTTATGGAGTTTCTAATACTTTCCATACTGTTACACATTATGCACAATTGGTCACTACTCTTTTACGTGTAATGTTATGAAGTGACTCCTGAACCAATGCATCAGGGCCGAGTTCATGCAAGATTTTTCGAACTTTCTTGGAGTTGCTTGGTTGGAAAGACGGAGGTTTTGTTTATGATTTGTTCCAGCAGCTTAAGTGCACAGGTCACACAGGTCACACAGGTCTGCATTTCCTGTTTGTTTGTTTCCAGGTGTTATTTCCTGTTTGTTGTCAGGGATAGAACAACTCTTCATTAGGGACAAAAATAGCCTGTCTCTCAACTGTTGCAGCCGGTCCACATCTTTGTTTCGTTTCGATGTTTGATCTCGGACATAAACACACCTACCCGTCATGGTTTCAGGGTTACATTTAAGGCAAAGATTGGCATAAGGGTCGGGGGGAGTCAACATCTATGTTGCAAACGCTGCAGCTGCTTTATTTTCCCCCCCAGAAGTGAAGAAAACCTATCAATACTCAAAGTTTATACAGCAATTGCAAATCGCATCCTTGTTGTCGGAACTCGAACACTGGTGGGGAAACGAATTACGATGGACTTTGGGCAATGCTAGTCCGAGTCATCCCTTCCGGTCAGAGGTTTGGTGCCTGTTCTTGTTTGTGTATAGGTGCACGCGTTCTGTATACTCTAGATACTTAACTTGCTTACTTTCTCTCTGTCTTCAGACTTAGTCATGTCTCAGGTGGAGAAGCGAGCAGGACTGCTGAGGAGGACGTCCTCCTCTAAGAAACCGTTGAAAGAGAAGGTGGTGTTGATGTATGATGAGATTTTCGCAGTGAGTATCACAATGGGACAATGTCAGTGGGTAAGAATTCAGGGATTAAATCATCGTCAATGGTAAAAACAATTTCCTGATCATTTCTTTGATTTAGAAAGAGGACCCGGCCAAAAACAACCCCCGCTTCTGGGATGAGCTGTTTCTTATGAAGGTACGGTAAGAAGAAGAAAAAACGGTTTCAGTATTAAGAGGGCATGTAAGTTGGCAGCAGTGGAGGCAGTGAAGTGTTTGTGGACGAAGGGACCATGTCTGTCTTTGCCCCTCTGCCTCAGGTCAACTTGGAGTACTTGGAATCCAAGTTGGAGAGTGTAGATGGGGAGGAGGTCCAGCGGATCCAGGACAACATCAACTCTCTGTTCCACCACTGTGTTCAGGCCCTGGGAGAGGAGCATCAGATCAAAGTGGTCAATGCCCTGCAGGTAGTTAAAGCACCGCAGGTCACCTTTCTCACGTGGACCTTCATACCAAGAACCTCTTTATTACAATGTGAAATAACGTATCGTCTGCTGTGATTCGTGGATTTGGCTTTTGTCACCTCTGTAGCACTGAGAAGTGTGTGAGACAGGCATGTTGTGTGTGGAATTTTTTTCCATTTGCTATTTTGACATCATTCACTGAATCCTCTCATGCTGCGATCGCTCCCCTCTTCTCCCTCCAGACTCTCTGTGCTCTTTTCCGCGGGGTTCACCAGAAGAACAAGTCGTCATCTGGCTTTGACATCATCAACATGCTCATGGGGTTTGACAAGGCAGAGCAGAGGATGAAGGTGTGTAAGAGGAAGGAATGCATTAAAAAGACATGAGATGAGAATGCAAAGAGTTTATGTTTTCTTGTGTGTTCATGTGTGATCATTGTGTTGGAGCAGGACCTGATGGAGAGACTGGACAGCCTTCTTTGTGGAGACGGTTCGGAGAGTCTGAAGAGCCTCTGTCTCAAACTGCTCCTGTGTCTGGTGACGGTGAGACTGAACACATATGGAAACATTAAGCAGTATGAGTGAACTTTAATGGGATAGGTGGAGCAGAATGTTTACTGTGCTTTTATAGAACTATGATGAACATCACAAATGTGCACAATTGTTTGTAGGTCACAGATAATATCAGCCAGAACACCATCCTGGAATACGTGATGATCAACAGCATCTTTGAAGCCATTCTACAGGTAAGGGATAGGTCTGTCTTCATTTGATTTCTTTTAAAATGCAACCTGTATACACTGCTCCCTCTCTCCTCCTTCAGATTCTCTCCGATGTGTCCAGTAGAGGGCAGCATGGTTATGACTCTGTGGTCCTCTTGGCGCTTTTGGTCAACTACAGGAAATACGAGGTGTGACTAGTGTACTTACTGCATACTAAGCGGTCACTATTGCTACTCGTGTTTTTGATTTAAAGTGCTGCTAACATTGCTGACTTGTCTGTTTGTCAGTCTGTGAATCCATACATTGTGAAACTCTCCATTGTGGATGATGAACCAACACTAAACGTGAGTGTGACATCACTTCCTCTTCAGTATGGTTTAAAGATTGTTATTTATATGATGCAGTTTATTTCCAAGTTTGTTCTTCTTTCCAGGGAATGGGTATGGTGGTGCATCATGCGCTGACAGACTATAACAGGTGAGCAAGAAGAATCTCCATATGTCCAAAAGTTTTTTAACATTCACTCCTTGGTATTCTTAGGCTGCTGGTTTATTTTGATCTACATCACAAACGTTCTATCTTTATTCCTCTAAAGAGAAAGCCGGTTCTGGCTTTAGCTGTTTATATCTGGCAGCTTTCTTTGGCATTGGGTCATTTTGTTTGGACGAAGCCTAGAAACTAAAATACTGTTTGAGAAGGCAATGTTGTTTTTGTGCATATACTTTATAGACAGGTGGATGGATGATCACAAATCCCCCGTGGATATTAAATGTGTGTTCGTCTCCATCTTCTCCTCCATGTTTTGACTCCTCACTTTGTGTTCATCTCTGATTTCATTTCTTATTTGTGAATTTCCCCGTTGTGGGACGAATAAAGGATTATCTTATCTTATCCTCTTTTCTCTTTTTAGACAATACAAAGACAAAGAGGAAGAACACCAGGGTGGGTTTTTCTCTACCCTTAGTAATATGGTAAGATCATCTTCTCTCATCATCATGGGCACAGGACTAACATTGGGTCACATTTCTTACACAAGCAGTTTCATCCGTTTTTAATGTTTCAATGCTGCCAATGCCTTTTCTGTCCACAGGTGGGCAGCATGTTTATAGCAGATGCAGACGAGAAACTCTCTGTACAGTAAGTATGTAGGGATTTGAAGATTTGGCAAACAGTCACCCTAAACTGTGTTGTTTTTTGCACCTTGAATTCATTATCAAGTCATCGAGTAGCAGTTTTGCCAGATTGCAGCAGGGAATCACAGCTTGTTTGAGAATGTATTCATAATAAGTACTCACGCCAGTTGGACGGATTGCTGCTGATGTTATTTTCTCCTAAATTTAACACCATATGACTGAACAAATTGAGGATGAGAATGTTGATTGTGTAGCCAAATAACAGTGAAATTGGATTTTATTTTCATCCTTAATTTCAGCTCATTCCTCAATAGTAGACAGAATGTAATCAAGTTTTCGCCAGACAAAAATCTTGGTGGTTATATACGTGTGAAGTCGTTAATGATACAGAAAATTAAAATGTGAATGTCACAGTGAGTCTATGGCCATCATTCCTGAAGACCAATTTAATTTTAATTCAAAGTGGTTGGGCTGTAAAGGTGGACAAAGTTCCACAGTGACCACGGTAACATCCTGTGATAAACCTGTTGATGCGTGGGAATGATTGTTAAACACCAGACTGCTCTTTGACAATGAATGATGTGAAAGTTTTAAGATTTCACTTGATAAGCAGCTTACCCGCCTCTGACCTCTGACCTCCCTCTCTTTAAGGACCAATGAGGCAATTCTGCTGGCACTGTATGAGGCTGTGCACCTGAACCGCAACTTTATTACAGTGTTAGCACAGGTAAGATCATCTATTTTCTTAAAGAAGTAAAAGAAGCTCAGTTGCTTTGGATATACGCCTTCCATCTTTAAATCTTATTAACCACTGGGAAGAAACCTTGAAAGCTTATGTTGTATGAGTTTGTTCAGGTTCAAAGGTGATTGATGGGGTTGGTAAAGACCCAGGAGGGCTCAGGAGCAGTAATTACATTTACTCAATTACAATGAGAGCACTTTAAAATATGAAATAATGACGAAGGAGGCAGTCATTTGTTTTTACATATTTGATCCATTTGATCTCTGAATGAATGACGTACTGTGATGTTGCATTGTTGCACCGCCACTGATGTTTTCCACGGTGTACAGTACTTCAATCACCTCATCAGTCAGCGCTGAAACTCTCGTCTCAAGCCTCTTCGTCTGCAAGCCTACATGCTGCAGTGTTTAAGTTGTTTAGGTCTCTTTTCAGTGAGTGACTTCATAATAACTTTGTGCTGCATTTGTTTTTTCTTGCCATTCCACAGAGCCATCCTGAGATTGATATGGTCAACACCCCAATCCCAACAACTCCTACTACTCCTACTACTCCACTAGGCACAACGCCGCCTTCCTTAGACAGTAAGACACAGGGAATGGAAAATGGAAATCAGAGAGAAGTAGCGACTTTGACATCATTCACTACGAAGGCACAGAGTGGAGCTTCACTGATTCATGTTCATTCAATCTCACTCAGTCGTACTGCTTCTGCCTCCACATCCTTTTTAATTGAGCAATGCTATTTAAAATTCTTACCAACACACGCATTCTAATTAGAATATTAGATTTTGAGACTCTGGTGTTGTACTGAGATATTTGGAGTGTTTTTCCCCCTGGTGGCTTCAGTCTAGTTTCTATGGAGCCTGTCTTTATAGTGGTCCAATAGGGGAACAGCCTATTAAGGCGTTTGAGCCATAGTGATGGCACATGCGGAGGACAACTGTGGCCTTGTTCTGTCAGATTCCAAATATGTCATATCTCTGCCATACCTTCAAACGAAACGGAATTACCCCGCAACTTTGTTTGATCTCTCAAAACGGCTAAGGGGTGAAAAAATGGGGCAACGGATTTCTTAAGCTTCAAGGGTCTCGTGCCTCAACTTGATCCTCAGTGTGTTTTTACATGCATTTTTGATAACTCTGCCTCCAAACAGGGAGGCGGCCGCTTACTTAGTTATTCCTTTAGCAGACACGCTCGGATTTAGAGATGAACACGTGCACATGCATAAGCAAACCTCCCGTTCCGCTGCTCCTTTTAAGGCTGTGGGACACAAGTCAGCGTCTCGTGATAAATAACAGTCGTGGGTGCAGGTGTGTTCCATTTTCCTCATCCGAATTTTACACAAACCCCAAGTACTTATTAGTTGAGTGCATGTGTGTCACTTCAACTTTTATGGGAGGTGTACATTATTGCCGCTGCAGTCAGACTCATACTCATTTGGTATGCATGAACACTGTAACCGTAAAAAGTGCACATTCCTAACTCTGCCTCTCTCCACACTGCTTCAAAGCTAAGAGCCATTTACTGAATCAAATATTAATACCAGCTCCAAATACAGATGAATGTTTCACATATATCGTACTTCATCACAGGAGTTTCTATCCCTCAGAGAGCCTCTCTGCTTAGTGCACTGGAGCACAGGCACTCGTATACACAGGACACCCAGGATATACGTTTTCCTTTTCCACATTAGAGCCTCCTGTGATGATATGTTTCCTGACAGTGTGAAATCTTCTTTTCCACTGTGCCTTAAGTGATACGAGCAAGGGGCAACAAATCTGAATTCAGGGTAGCGGGAGATGGAAATGATGTGATCATTATTTATCCATGAAACAAGCTGCATGTTTCAGGGAGCAGAGATTTTCCAATGGATCACATCAAACTGCATAAAGCCCAGACAGGTGCTTTTGCAAGCTCAGGCTAAACATGGTAGCAACAAACTTTCCAGGTCAAAGGCTCTACATCTTGCACTCACATGTCAAATCATTGTATATCCAATTCAAAACAATACTTGATGTCATCACAGTGTTGTGTAATACTCTGGATTTAAGTTTTGCCTTACCAACTTTATTAATTTAGCTCAGTTCATATTTACCTCCTCCAGCGACGTCATCTTCTATATTGAATGTTATGACGATGTGGGACTGAAATCATGTTTGCATGTTTATGTGCAGTGATGAACAACCCTGAATTGCCTCTGGATCCCAACTTGCAGACGAGCAACCTTCTCATCACCTTCCTCAAGTACGCCTCTATTGTAATGCAGGATACAAAAGGTAAACAAGGATCCCTCCTGACTTTGTCCTCTCTGTCCCTGTCACTCTAGCCTCCGATCATTCTTCCTTCCTGCCTTCACGATTGTCCTTAAGTGCTCCTCCACAGCTTTTCTAGACACCAGTGGAAAACAAATGCCGTTCTCCCCTCCCCTTCTGTCTTATTCACACTTCATAGCATTCATTTGTTCCAGTCCCCCTCCTCCATAAACATGCCCAGACACTCAAAACACCAGAGGAAAAAAAAACTGTTTGGCCAATCACGTTTCCGTCTAAAACCTATTGATCTGTTAATAGTGTCCTATTTGTTTGTTTACAGACGAGCACAGGCTCAACAGCGCCAGACTTTGCCTCATCATTCTCACCTGCATAGCAGAGGTAGGAGCGGCATACACGGCTGCGACATTTTTACCCTTGTAGATTCTCTGAAACAGTCTGAACAGCGGTGTGTGTTCGTCCTCTGTGCCCGACAGGACCAGTACGCTGATGCCTTTCTTCACGATGACAATATGAACTTCAGAGTCAATCTCCACAGAATGGTGAGCAAATACAAATGTGTATTCTTTAAGTAGTACAGTATTAGAGTTTGTGTGAAATAGGTTTTATAATCAGCATTCACTGTCCTTTCTTACATTCTGTTCCTTTTGTGTTTCCAGCCAATGAGACACAGAAAAAAAGGAGTGGATAAGAACATCCCTTCCCGTCCTCTGGTGTGTGCCGTTCTAGGTATGAGGTCTCTTCTCATGGGTTGTTAGTGTTGCTGTGTATTTACACCACCTTGGCAGCAACTGGGTTGTTTGTCATTTTTGTAGGCTTGGTGAGAAACTATAACTAGGGTTCCTCTTATCCTTTATGACTGCGGTGTCCCATGGCAGCCACCACAAACTGGATGTTAATGGTGTTTGGGGCTCTCAGGAGTATTACCCTTTCCATAACAAGCTACTCAGACAAAGTTATAAAAGTGGCAGACAGTATTTACATTTAAAAAGAACAAGTGCTACCATTGCTCCTGGTGTATTTCTTCTTTCATTGATGTATGAACACCGCCATTTGTACAATCTTTGTTCTCATTATCTCTGTCTTTGTCTGTGTTATCATCTTTTCCCTGCAGATCTTATGGTGGAGTTTATTGTAACTCATATGATGAAGGACTTCCCTATGGATTTGTACTTGTGAGTACATGTGCACCTCACACACACACACGCCACCATTTATACTGTATGTCCCCCTTTGCTCAACCAGCTCCATCAGCAGAGTTTAATCTGTTCTCTCTCTCTCTCTCCCATCCAGGCGCTGCGTTCAGATCATACACAAGCTCCTCTGTTACCAGAAGAAGTGTCGAATCAGGTTACACTACACCTGGAGAGAGCTCTGGTCAGGTAAAGATGACAAACATTTCCTCTTCGAGTGCTACATGCAAAGAAGTCAGAACCGAGGCACTGCCATATCGTATAGTTTGTTTATTAGTTTGTGCTTTTGTGGGACATTTTATCCGTTTGTTTGTGGGAGGGTGGGTGATTTATTAAAGCTTTTTGCAGTGGTCAAAAAGCTTTAATAAATCAGGTCTACCATGCTTTTCAATGAATCTTCATTCACTCCGTCCAAACACAATGTATTTTCCCAAATTTTTTGTAGTCGTGCTGCTTGACATCTGGTGGAACAGAACCTCAGTGGCTCCTTTGTTAAAATGGGGGCGCTATTGTACTCGTTTGTACCTAAACAAACAACAGTAGTAAATGAGTAAATTTGACAGGAACTGCATTGAGCTTCAGTGAAACAGCTTGAGAGCAAAAGCTGCAGGAAGAAAACTTGAACATACGAGTCCTTGGAACAGTGAAGAAGCAGAGACTCCATGGCTTTACCAGAGACGCCTGAAGCAGATCAACAATATGGACAGTGACAGTGCACTGTGGCTACTTGTAATGAATGCATGCCCAAGCTGCTCTGTGTCACCAGGGGAGAGAAGAGATCTGACTTTAGGGAAATTCTTCAAATGACATAAAGCTGCTCTAGCTGCATCCCTTCTGTGTGCCCGTAAGGCAGAGTCAGAATCAATGCGAACGCCCACATTGTTTGCCTTGTTTGTAATTTGCGTGTGTTGCCTGTGAGCAGTTTGTCTCCTTGCTCTCTGGGACCAATAAGAAGAACCTCTGCTTTGTCCTGATTTATCTGTGGAAAGCTGCGGCTTATGCATACAGAAGCGATGTAATGCAGCTCATGAACACACTGATTTTCTGAGGGTTTTACCTTGGGCACCCCTTTACCGCATGGGGGTAATGGGACACCAGTGCCCAAATTAATGTAAGGGAAGCTTTAATGATTTGGCTCCAATCATCACGGCTCTTATTCAGCCTGGTGCAGAGTAGTTGGCATGATTCTCCTATGATTTACCCCCTGCTGTGTTTCTCATTATACTGCTTTCACCCTAGAGGTCAAATTGACCTCCAGGGCGAATGATTTTGATAGGGTGTATATAAAATGGATATAATGACTCTCCTCACACACACCCCAGTATAATTGTACAAGGTCTTATTTGAAAGCAGCTTATTTAACTGATGGGTAAAGTTTGTATGATCTTAGTAACTTTCTAATCACTGTTCATTTCACTGATGAGTTTTTTAAAGGTTTCATTTTTCCCCATTTAAGTGGAGCGGTTGTGTTTACACCATTCATTCATAATTCAAATGCCAAATTTGTGATTGGATGGCCGCCATTTTTTAGTGTTGAACGAATAGCTGCTGCTTATGCAAAACAAAGGCAATTTCCGTGTGAAATCAAATGGGCTGGTTGTTTTGGAAATGTATTGCATCATTGAGAATGGATAATGGGTCTCTGAAGGAACGCACCATCCATCCAAGCGGCCCTGTTTCCAGCCTGGTCAACGGAGAAACAGGATATCAATTCAGGCTGTAATGGCCCCATTGCACCAAGTCCCATTAGAATACGGATTCCTTCAATCAGACCAATAATCTCTCCAATTCCCTCGGTAACACCCTCTCCTCATGGTAATGGCATACCATGAAATAAGAATGGAGAAGGATACAAAGGATATAAAGGAGAGAATAAACTACTCAAATTATAGCAATAGACATGTTTATCTTTGGCTGCTGTGTGTTGCTGTTTGAGGGTGTGTTGGAGCTTGTTAAAGAGCGTTTTAGTTTTCCTCCTGGGTTTTGTTTTCCTCTATAAAGGGAAGTGAGAGGGTTGGATATGGCACTGAAAGGATTCCCCCCTTCTGTGTTTCCATTATCCACCCTAATAAAGATGCAGACTGAGGACCCTGTGTGCAGCCCTACGCCTCTGTTGTTACTCGGCTATCAACGCTGCACATTATTTCATTAATGCCCGCATCTTTTCCCCCTGCACAGCTCTCATCAACCTGCTGAAGTTCCTGCTGTCAAACGAAACCACACTGCTGGCCAAGCACAACATCTTTCATTTGGCCTTGCTGGTGAGACACACACACACACACACACACACACACACACACACACACACACACACACACACACACACACACACACACACACACACACACACACACAGAGCCTCTAGATAGGATCTTTCAAGTTATTTTGGTGGGCAGAGTAAAAGAGGCCAAAGCTCTGCCTGCCTGAAACCTAAGGCAGGATCATTTGTGATTTCTTGTCCTGATTTCTTTTCCCATCTGATCTATCACTTATGTAGTTGGAAAGATACAGTATTGGATAATCTGGAACAGATTTAGATGAAGTTCTGTGGAAAATTAGGCCCATTGGCGTAAGAAAGTGATTCTTTTTTTCCTTGTGGATCTTTCAGAGGCATGTCAAGAATCTTTTCAAGTATTTTTACACAAAATAGAGACACTTTCAGTATTGGCCATGGTTGTCTTTGACTTACTGCATTTTAGGTTTTGTTATTCACAAATGTTCTGCTTTTCTTCCATTGGATCGATTTGAGTATGTGTGAAGGAACTGGCCAACCTTATATCTGTGTGTATGTCTCCTCCTCTAGGTGGTGAATCTGTTCAACATGTTCATAACATATGGCGACACGTTCCTCCCCACCTCCAACAGCTATGATGAGCTGTACTACGAAATAGTACGAATGCACCAGGTCTTCGACAACCTCTATTGTATGGGTAAGACAGTAGAATCTGCAGTAGAATCCCCCCCCACACACACACACCCCCCACCCCCCAAAATGAAATGTCTCATCTGATTTGTTGCGTCTCTTGGATTTCCAGTATTGAGAGTGTCGACCAACACAGGCCAGTGGAAGGAGCCTGCTAGTAAAGTCACACACGCCCTCGTCAATGTCCGGTAAAACTTACACACTCACGCATGCACACACTACGTTTACATAACACTCCATTTTACAGGTATTTGCTTGCCTTGCAGTACAAAGCAGTGCACAGTTTTAATGTACACATAAAGGCATCTACAGTGTCTGAAGATGGAGTTTAGAGTTTAGGAGAGAGGAGACATTCAGGATTGAGCGGAATGAAAGCCAGGCTGTGATTGAAAGAGGTCGGGGTAAAGTCAATGTGTTTCACTCCTTAGAAGTGGAACCAGCGACCCTAGACGATTCCTTTTTGTTCCACTACTTCCTCCCCTTGGACCCCTGATTTGATTAATTCAAAGCCTTTATCTCCATCAGTTAAACACCCCATCCACTCACACCCTTGGTCTCTCCTCGACCCCTCTCCCTTCTTTCCTATAATCTCCCTTTCCTGTCCTTCATCCATATTCCCATCTTCTCTGAGGGGATGATCCCCGGGAGTTTGGCTGGTTTGCATGGCCCTGTGTAAGGGGGGGGGGGGGATACTCCCAGAGGATCCACACACTCCGCCAGGCTCGCCACAAAGCTAAATCTACCACCGGAATAGTTAGGTTGAGAAGGCAGGGAGAGAGGAGATTGATGAAGTCATTTTGGAAGGAGCAAATAAATGAAGGCAGAAAGGTGTAAAGACCTCACAGTCTGGGTTGAGATTATAAACTTAAACGAAAGCCCTAATTCCATTTTAGGTCCGTAAGTTAATTTCTCCATCCTCTGGCTTCCCACATTTAAATGACAACACCATTACCTCTACAGAGAACTCTCTGCATTTTTGTCACCATAATTTATTTGATTTATGATGCGCTCAAAGCTGCACAAAATAAGACCTTTAATCTCAACCATGCTTAATGCCTCAATTTATATTAAGAGGTATAAAGCAGTTTATTTTGTTCAAATTAAATGCAAATGCAGGAAAGGATTGCATGTGAATTTACATTGGGAAGTCCCTGTGTGATCATAACAATATGAAGTCTTGGATTGAGATGGAACTGAATAACAAAGAATAGAAATGGGTTTGGTGTTCACGGTGTGCCTGTTAGTGGTGTTGTGTTAGAACGTAGCTTCTGAAACAGGCAGTCAGACCTGCAGCTACACGCAAAACCCTCACAACATGCATCTGGAATACTGTTGTATTAGTTTACAATTAAATGAAATACAAGACGAGGCTGCACAGACTGTAATGTGCATGTGTGGTATGAACGGTGATGTAATGAAGAGTGGCAGGGTTTGCTTTTTGGAAAAGCTTTCAGTGGTGATGCCTCTTTTAATCTTACATGACTTCCAAATGTGCTTATGTCTTTAAGGGCCATTGTCAACCATTTCAACCCGAAGATTGAGTCCTACGCTGCTGTGAATCACATCTCCCAGCTGTCAGAAGAACAAGTAAACACACTTTTTCTCCTGTTACAAACCCACACAGACACACACAAGCATACACACACACAGAAGTGCAAGTAATAAAAATGAGTTTCAGCCAAACTCTGGGGGCCACTGGGGCCGGTCTGCGCTGAAACACTGCTCTTGTCTTTTCATCAGTAAACCTTATGAATCTTTTAATGCAAAAAGGGAAAACTCTGAGTACTGTGCAGTTTTTGTGAAGGGCCCATTTCATTTTATCTTGAGAGAATGCCTATTCATCAAGAAGCAGTCACAGCTGCTAGGCAGAGATTAATGGTTCAGACATCTCTTATTGTGATGAGACACCTAGAGGAGCAGTTGATATCACAGATCACTGAGCCTGGAGCTCATCACAGCTGAGGCATTGCTTTGAGTTCAGCAGGTGGGAAGACAACAAATAACAGCTTTATTTTACACCGTACACAATAGGAACATATAAGTCATTGTTTTTCATCACACTGGAATTACAAACGAATGCCTTCCGCATATTCAGCCATTTTAAAGGCTATATTACAAGAGACAGACAGTAAGTCCCCTAAAATGATCTAATGCAGTATGCTAAATGAATAGATTCATAATAAATCGCGCACAGTTGGTGTTCGCTGACTTCAAGAAAAACCAACAAACACACACACACATACACACACACACACATACACACAATGGGCTAATAGAGCCATTAAGCAACTTGACAACTTTGAGACAGTTATTCTGTCATCTGTAAAGGGAAACAAAAAAGTTGTGTGTGTGTGTGAGTTTGGAAAGAAACTGGACTTCACTGATACGAGGCGGCTCTTGAGACTTTATCATTTCTGCAAAAAAAACAAAAGGTGTGTTAAGAAGATAGGAAAGCAGCCTAAGGATTCCCTCTTTCCAAACTGATAAGACAGTGATGGATGCGGTCATTATTCTCCCCAATTACCTCCTATCTCCTCCATTTATTCACCCAAAGATGCAGACAGAAGCTGCTGATGTTAGTGAGCTGCCAGCAGTTTTGTATAATTGTTGTTTAATATAGTACACCTTTGAATACAATCAAAACAACTTGGATTCATGAGAATTGTTCGTTTTCAGAAGACCGCTTGAACATGAAGAATTGTGGAGGATAATTGCCAAAAAAGCTTAACATGAACTTGGCTTAAAGTCACGTTGTTTGAATGATTGACTAAATAATAATCGATAATTAACGGTGACTAATCTTCAAATTATTTACAAGCGAATAAATTTATCTTTAACAGATCCTCCAGAAAATGTGGGTAATGGAGTCATGAATCAATGAGCTCAGTTGACTTGATGCTGGGTAGTTCGGCTTCTAAACTTTAATGTGCTCCATGATTTATCTGTGTCAAAGGAAAAACAGGTTTTTCTCTCAGGCATTTGCAGGAAAAATAGTCGAGGCAATGGAGGCCTTTTTTCGGAATTTACTGCGTTTGTCGGCACAACTTCATACCTGCTCCTGATTCTTTGTGTATTAAAAATTCACAGCATATGGTTGCGTCCCACTGTGCTCGGTGAAAACACTGAAACTGTTTTCTAATGCAGAATATTGGAAGCAAATGAAATAACTAGAAGACATAACCATTACGCTTGTGTGTGTGCAGTACAGTTTGGTGTAAGTAAGTGAGCACAGCTGCTCCCCTCTTGATGTGCTACATTTGGCTGAATGCTGTATCTTTACTGAAACTCAAAGTGTTTTGTTCATGTTAGAGATAAAGAGAAGCTGTCCACATCCTGTCCAAACCTGCAGACTCCTCACTTTCCACAGATGGATAGATAGATATTCATCCAAAGACAAACAAGAAATTCTAGAGGAGGCCATTAAAGGGAAAGCTGTAACGGATGTACTGCATTATTTTAAAGGGTGTAGCTGTAAAAGGTATCTGAAATGTATCCATTGCTCAACTTTAGGCTCAGAGTGCCGCTACTTCATGTAGGAAGATCTAAATACTGGATCAGGCCACTTATAGGCAGATCATCGGTACACATGACTCACATCAGGCCAAACTCATTTTTGCATAAACGCTTGTTTGGTTCTCTATAAAGGCTTTACCATCTTAGGGTTCGCAACAATATTGTTTTGCCTTCACAAGCGCTCCTACATACATTATTGTGTTCTGCTCTCATGCCAGCAATCAAAGAGGCATTCTAAACTCTCTCTCTTCCAATGCGGTCTGCCGTAAATGCAGGAGCGAGTTAAGACTTTACCTGAACAAAGACGAGTTCCATCCGTCATCTCAGGCTGCTGTCAAATGCTTCTCACCGCCGGTAGAAACGCATTCATCCACCAAACAGCCATGTTGGTCCTAAACCTCCTGATGAATGATGGCGTAAACACAGCAGCTGTTAATACTTCCTCTCACCGGCCTTGCCCCTTTAGGACGTATGGGTTTGCCTTACTAGATGCGTTACTTTAAGCCTGAACCTCACATTCTGCAGCTGTAACTGTTTTCATATGCCCACTTAAAGGCTGAATATTGGCAGCTGCACAGATTGTGGCATAAGACACATACGTGACAGGAATGAGTGGGATTTCGTCGTCAGCCAACTGAGGCTCTGTCTTCTTTCACCCACTCACACGTTCACCCTGTGCTCTCATTTTTATGAGGCGTTAAACCCCGCGTTTCCTTGACAAACACACACACACACACACACACACACACACACACACACCCATACACCCATACACCCATGTAGTCCATTCTCCTGGAGCCTCATCTTTCTCTACAGTGACACGAGAAGATGGATAGCCTCCAGAAACGCGCAGCATTGAAATGAGCCACCCTAGTCTCAGTCCATCTGTCTGTCTGTCTGTCTGTCTGTCTCCAGACACCATTCAAAGCTGCTGTGGTATCTGTGCCTCAAGATAAACACACTGACAAACATGTCCACACAATCATATCTGCTTAGTGATGCATAAAATGGAGTGTGTCCGGGCAAAATGCAGAGCTGAACACGTGACGTCCCTGTCTGTTGAAATAGCATGCGGTAAAGGTTGCACTCCTCTCTCTCTCTCTTCTCTCTGTTTGTATTTAAATTTGCCATTTACGTTATGACTCCATTTTCATTTCTCCCCTCTAAATGGTTTGTCAGAGCTCACACTCTCTCACTCTTCTCATCTCTCCCGCCTCTAACACTGGCAGGCATTAAACAAACCGCAAACACACGCACATTAGTTGCGGATCCCATTCTGACCTATAGGTATAAAGGTACAGGTACGAGTTTTCCTGCTGCAAAGCGTCTATTCTGTAATTTCACAATGAAATGTGAGGGTGTTTATAAAGCTAAAGGAGAATCAGGCACTTATTCCTGATCACAGTTGTGTGATTAAAAGCTCATGCGCCTACATGGAGTACTCCGGGGCAGCATGACAAAATGCAGCTCACGCATCACTGACACTGCTTCCTGCTGCGAAGACTAACAGGGTCGTTAAAGGTCGGGCTTCTATTTCATGGCTAAATGTGGGGAATCTACAGGCAGACGTGTGGCCAATCGCTGCATAATTACCCCCCATTTCACCAACCCTTCTTATTTCAGCTGGCCATTCCTTCAGTCAACTGTGTTCTGTGGACTCATCAGTACACACACGAACACACACACACACACACACGTCTGGCTCTGTGTTTGTGGGGACGTTTTCTCTTCACTGCATTCATACACAGATTTAAAGTGATGCTGTGAATTCTGGTGTAAATGTGGGGCGACCTCAGTGTCACTTTGATCAAAATCAATGCAGAAGAAGAAACTACTACTGCAAAGCCTAAAAATAAGTATAATAAAAAAAAATATGTTGTCTCTTTATGCTAGACAATTTCAGCTTTAACTGAATGTCTATTAACACTTGATGAGCTCCTTCCTGAATCTCCTCCCTTGTGTGGGGGGAGGGGTTTATGTGCTCTCATGGTTGGAAGTCAATCGAATGGCTGGATTGACAAATGATCTATTTGTTTTTAAATCGTTAAATCTATAAAAAGGTGCTCGTCGTAAATCCCAAAGCCCACAGCGAAAAACACAACGCCTGAGGGAAAGCGTGTGTGAGAACACTCACACTGATTGTAAACCAATGGATCATTTACATGTTGAGTAAATCAATTTGCAGTCACATAATCTTTTACTCGGAACACGGCAACATGGTTTATACCGATTTTAATCTCATGGTGTTTATGTGCTGTTGAAAAAAACAAACAAGCGTTGTTTTATCTGCTAATCGTCTTAAAGTTGGTGTGAACGTACTGAGTGATGACATCGTCCCGGTCCTGACAGTTGTTGACTGGAAACCACTTTGATTCAGAGAGCTCATGCTGTGCTGTTCCAGCCCTCCGTCTCATGCCTCATGAATAAATCTATTAGAATGAAGCATTAAACACCAATTAATATTTGACTGTTAGGTGAATATTGAAGTAATGGTTCAGTGTAATACATTAACACCTCTATATTATGGAGAGAGGGAATCATTCTGTGCTCATTCATCTTCTCCTCATCTTCTAACCCCCGTCAGGTGTTGGAAGTGGTACGTTCCAACTATGACACCCTGACCCTCAAACTGCAGGATGGTCTGGACCAGTTTGAGAGATACTCTGAGCAGCCGAAGGAGGCCGCCTTCTTCAAGGAGCTGGTAGGACCCCTTACTTTTATTTGAACATTTAAGATCCAGGTGAAAATACTTGCAGTGGCAGATCTTGCATAAGAAGCACTTTTTTTTGGATTTTCTCCTTCACTTCTTGTTCTGGGTTTATATTCCGAGCTGTCTTCCTTGTAAGGGCGCTTTGTTTACTATAAGCTATGGTTTCCTCTGGCAGAAGGGAGGAAGTATTGGATGTGTGGTGACATAAAATCTATTTAAGAGGTGTGCATCTCCCGCCTGGTAGTAAACGTCTCTGTGTGTCTACAGGTGCGCTCCATCAGTCTGAATGTAAGGAAGAACGTCTCTCTCAACACAATGAGTCAGGACGTCCTTCTCAAAGAGTTCTCCACCATCTCCTGAGACACACACACACACACACACACACACTCACACTCACACACACACTCGCCCATCTCCACCCTCCTGAGGGACACGCATCTGTTGTGCACATGGACACTCATTCGCACACATCTACACAAACGAATCATGTCTGCTGCGAATCAAAGGAAGGAGATGTAGAAGCCGACGAGTCCGACGACCTGATGGGCAAGGTCAATCAAGTGTGTTTGTTAACCTTTTTTGGAAGTGCCCATGTTGCGCTGGTTCCTTGCAAACTTGTGTGCAAACTACAGTATTGGCAAGACTGTTAACTGACATGAAAGTTTGGGTTTGACCTCCTGTAGTAAATGATGCAGTAGGATTTGAGTTGTAGTACTTTGTCCCCCCTCTGTCATGGATGATGTTTGAGTAACAGAATTCATCATGAAGTCATTATTTTTGAAGCATTAGTCTTTGAGTGGTTTGTGTTATTATCAAGCACTTCTTAACAACATTGCAAATAATTGACCCATCAGTTTGGTCGATCTGGTCTCCTCTGGGATTAAGACATCATTATGTTCTTAACTGTCACAAATCAAGCAATTTCTTTTCAGCCGAATGCTTGTGTAGTTCTTAACTTTCTTCTGTGTTCTGAAAAGTATTTTGTACTCACATGCTGTATGTGTTTGCTAATGGGTAGGATGTGTTGGTATTAAGTTAAAGATTCTCTCAAGCGTTAACCCTTTTTTGTTTTTGCAGACTGTTTTTGAACAAACATGTGACTAATCACTATTGTATGTTGCACAAGTCATTCTCTCCATTAGTTTAAGGAAATCAGTGTGGATGTGATGGAGGGAAGAATGTCGAGACAGTATTTTCTGTATTATTCATAAGACTCATCATCAGTGCTGTGTGTGTCTGTCACAAAGGTCTGGTCAGTGAAGTGCATCTCAAACACTGACCCATACATTCATGTGGGTGAACTCTGCCCCTCTATTCGTTCATGACTCAAATGATTTTTGACTAGAAGCGGTTCTGATATATGCAATTTCTTCATGGTTCTTTCTTTCCTCCATCTCTAACTCCTGTAGGTATATTTATGTTCCTTTTTTAAATAAAGGTTGCTTTCCTACTGCCCCATCTCTAGACGTTTGTTTATCAAGAAACATGAATTTTAGTTTACATGAATCTCTCTCTCTCTCTCTCTCTCTCTCTCTCTCTCTCTCTCTCTCTCTCTCTCTCTCTCTCTCTCTCTCTCTCTCTCTCTCTCTCTCTCTGGCTTAGGTTTCCATCTATCCATCCTCTGGTTCCCTCCTATTGTGACGATAATGAGCTAATATATCAGATGAACTTTGTCCTTGAAGTTGATTGTGTCTGTGCCCTCAGTAACACGCAAACAACAACACACAGCCACCAACACAAAACTGTCAGGGAAAACAAATACCTTGCTTCGTCTGAAGTTGTTCAAAGTGAACTAATCCTGTGGATAGAGTGCAGGAGAAATTAAGATTCTGAGCGAGAAGTCGTGCAAATTACTGTTAGAGGTCAAGAAGCATAGAGGGGTGATGACGGATGAGTGTGTAAAATGTGAACGGTGGGGATGAGTGATGAAAAACAGGGAAGGAAACTGATGAGTTCTGAGAGGTCTGGAAGAAAGTATAAATTATAAATATAAATATATCTCGTGTTTCAGCAGGCTGGGTCTTCATTCACAATCTAGAGTTCACACTTTTATAAAATATTTGTTTTAATTTGATTTGTCTGCATTTTGGCTCAGGAGATGCATAAACTCACCTGCATGTTAAGCATAAATGATACATCATCTAAGGATACGATTAAAGGGCTGGTTGAGAATTCATCATTGGCTCCAAAATGACAAAATTAGATGCAAGTGGGTACATTCCCTCAAACAACACGAATGGAAGGATCCACAACACGAATGCCTACATGGTAGAGGTACTAATTTGACTGAACTGTTCCCCCGATGCCATATTCATTCTGAACACCTCCGGCTTGTTTACTTTAAGTACCAGGTTGGTGATTGATATAGATGATATTAGTGACGTTCCAGCTGTGTGACAATGCAGGGAAAGAGAGATGGGGGAGGAGGGGAAAAGACAGACACACATCAAAAGAGTCCTACATTTAAATAGTTTGCTTCATGGTCAGATCTTCCCAGATGCACAACGTGTTTGTATTTGTGTGTGTGTGTGTGTGTGTGTGTGTGTGTGTGTGTGTGTGCCAAGCTGTCCAGCATCTCTGCTTACAGTAGCATCATCATGCAGCAGTAATCCCATTCATATTGTTGGCAAACACACATTAGAAGGGTCCTGTGTTCGATTGGCAGCTTGGGAAAGGATCTTTCTGTGTGGACTTTACATGTTCTTCCCTGGAGCCTGTGTGGATTGCCTGCCAGCGCCCTTTAGCAAGGCACTTGAAGATCTGGAGTTGGTCCCCAGCCATTGCTCCTCATGGTAACGATGGGTTAAAGTGCAGAGAACACATTTGGTTGTCGTAACACAATGACAATAAAGTCTTTGGGCAATTAATTATTGAACACAGAGGCAGTGGAACCATGAACATAAAGGACAACAACCTCTTCTTCTCTATCTCACACACAACTAATTAAAGCCATGGGAGTGTCTGCTGAAGAGACACAAATACGTTTTTAATGGACATGCAAGCGTCATGTTAAGTGCAGCGAGTTAATGTGCAGCGAGAATATAAAGTGCCACAGGAAGTTATAAACTAATGAAGAGTTTAGATGTTTGTACACATATTGGATAAATACTAATCATAAACTTTGTGTGTGTGTGTGTGTGTGTGTGTGTGTGTGTGTGTGTGTTGCTGGTTGAGATGCTCAGAGCCCAACACTGGCATTTTACTGTGACAGCCCATTAACGTTGCTGCGTATTTATCACGTTTTCATTTAAGCGTATCTGCTTAAATATTCATTTGAGAGGAGATTTCCTCTTTTGTTTTGGCTGAGCCCTCTGACGCCTCATACACTCATTATCTGTGTGCGTCTGTATCCCCATGCGTCGCCCTGAAAATACAAAACGATCAAATCAGGTCAAAAACCCTTTTTCAGGACGACATCCTCCCAACAACACAAGAACTGCTGAACATCATTTGCTATAAAGTCCATCGATCAGAATGTTTGTAACTTTGTAGTTTTGTCTAAGGTCTGGTGAGCTTTGTTGTAACTTATCCCACAATACAACAAATGAGTAGAATACAAGCTACGTTCACTAACCCAAAGTGAACTGTCCGCACACATTCAAGACTAAAGAATTCAGTAAACATAAATGTTAGATGAGTAGAGCTGAGCAGCGTCTGGAATACTTTGTTTCTACTTGAGTCTAGCTTGAATGCTAGCAAGTAAGCTCACCTGGGGGATGTATTAGCCTCAGCAATTGTTTGTGGACCCTTGCTGTACTTTGTGAGCTCGAGCTGTACTCAGGCTCAGCCATGTGATGAGCTGAATGCTCATAATAACGTCAAATGAGATAAAAGACAAGAAAAAGCAGGAAAACATGCAAATTCTGTCAATTAAAACTGTAAAATGCTAATGTTGCATGCTAACACACTAACAATGCCAGGTCAGCATCTTTTATTAGCCGAATGCTACAGTTTTTCCATTTAAATCCTTTTATTTTCTAGGTTTGTCGAATTCTGTGCCTCTTTCTGGTGGTTGATTTCAGTCGACTCTCCATTACAGCTCTTCGCTTTCCAATTTGTTCTGCTTTTGTGATCATTTATCTTCATTCTTTGTCGAGTGCATTAACTTTGACATTTAGCTCAAAGTACAGCGGAGGAGGACAGGGAGTGAGTGATTATATTTCTAATATCTTGCCGTGATGAAGCGAGAGTGTTTGTTTCAGAAGTGGAAAATTTGACCTTCTGTCACTAATGGAGGAGAAGTCAGCGGATCATCCAAGTCATTAGGATTAATCGCTCTGTTGAATCCAGCCAACAGTTTGGATAGACTTCAGTTCTGACCAAAGCACAGACATACAGAATTCACCAAAAGGTTCAAAAGCTCACAATCAGGACCATCATCTCACTTGGTTGTGTTTATTTATATTTATATGTCACCTGTATCATCACTGCACGTAACCTCAGGGATCAATCGGAATCCATTACTGCTTATCTGTCTGCTCCACGTTCTAGCCTACAGCGGTGCTAAACTTCTATGTAAACGCTGTGCCAGATAAGCACCATCAATACTGTCAGACTGCACCTCCCAGAGCTCATCACATATTCAGATGCACCTCCCCTGTGTGTTCCTTCTTTCTCCTTCCTTCCTTCCTTCCTTCCTTCTTTATTTCTCCCTCGCAGAGATTTCCTCTAGTGGGTTCTTTCTGGTGTTGCACCGCTATCTCCTCTATTTTTGTAAATCCGTTTTAAAGTATATTGCCTTTTTTTTCTGCTCCCCTCTACAGCTTTAGCTTCATCCTGCTCTTCTTCTCCAGTTGCTGATAGATATTTCCTCTCCCACCCGCCAGTGTCTTGATGGGGAACGTTCTAATCCCTTGCCCGGCTGCCCGTCTTTAAAGCCGCTTTGCTCCATATCACCATGATGACCGGCCTCTTTATCCACAACAAGCCTTATTTAGCTTTTCTGGCAATAGCAGATCTTTTTTCGCAGTGAAGATTCCGCTTTTACAGTTTGTCATTCATTCAGAATGTTTCTGGGAGATCTTCTACGTGAACTTCATCTTAAATTATTTGAAGAGTTAAGCATTACTGAAGCTATAATGTTCAAATTTGAGTTTGTAATGAAAGATTCCTAAACTCAAGAGGGATGCTTTGGAAAGAATGTTTTGAACTTGCTCTTCAAATGAAATGCCTGAATGCATAAAAGCGTAATCAGAGTAATAGTTCTGTTTGGTGTGAAAGGGCCCATGAGGCATCTTAGCAGTGGGGAATTCAATATAAAACACAGTCGATCTCTGTGCAGTTCAGTGAAGCTCCAGGAAAACGGGTTCAAGGCAAAATGAAAGGTTCAATCCGTGATTCAAACGTAAACAAAAGGGTCAAACCACCACCAAACATCTACACACAAGACTGGAACGCTCCACAAAATGATTGACACGTCAGGAGACACGACTACATCTAAGTTAATGTTTTCTGAAGGTGATCTGGTCATCAGAGTTTGGACCAGATGACAAATACATAAAATGATTGAAACTCTTCAATCAAATCTTTCAATTTAGCTCAAATACACCATAGAAGAAATATGTAGTTTTTTGCCTATTCAAGGATAATTGAGTCAAATGCTTCATCAAATTTTCAAAGTAAAAGCATAATTGTTGATTTTAGAGTGTAGGGTCCACTAAAACAACTTGATTACCACAGTTGTATAAATGTGACCTCAGATGAACCATCATCCTCCATCCGGATCCTCATCCTCCATCCTGATGACCTCGCAGACAAGCTTAAGGATTTTGCACTTTAGATTATTAAAGATCAATTTTCGGATGATCAACAAAGTAGATGTTATTTGAGTCCATACCACATCATGGCAAATTGATTCACGACCTTGCGCTTCTCCATCCAATTTGTGCCGCTTGTTCGTGCGGCTCTAACGTTTAAACATTTTCCTAATCACATCATTGCCGTTTGCCTTTGTTGAAATATGAGTCAGTCATCCATAACGCCACTCAAGCAGGCCAAGGGCGAGGAGCTGATAGAAGTATTGATCCCACCTCCTCCTCCTGCTGAGCCAAAGCTCAGATCTTAGCTGCTCCATCCCAGGCCAAGGTGAGGCGATCCATCAGGAAGACATCAGATAACGCACACAGACACAGACACACGCACACACACACACACACACACACACACACACACACACACACACACACACACACAAACACACACACACACACACAAACACACACACACACACTCCTGCATCTCAGCCTGCTGTTTATCTTGACTCTGGCATGCAAACATTTGCGTTGCCAAATCATGACATATAGAGGAGAGAAGGGGAAAGTATTGCATCAGCATGTACTCATGTATAGGATGGATTTTGTCATGTTTTATTATTATGTTAAGTTAACAACATTAACATTGGGGTGAAGTGTCTGTAATAAAATTACTTTTAACATTAATATTATTGTTTTGCATTATTTATTACATGTATTGCATGTGAATGAAGGCAGCAAGATCTCTCTCTCTCTCTCTCTCTCTCTCTCTCTCTCTCTCTCTCTCTCTCTCTCTCTCTCTCTCTCTCTCTCTCTCTCTCTCTCTCTCTCTCTCTCTCTCTCTCCCTCCCTCTCTCCCTCCCTGTTTCGCCTGGGCAGTGGACAGAGTCTGCAAAGTCATCAGATTCCTCCAATGCCACTCGATCAACACTTACATTGGAACCCCTAACCAGCAGGAGCCAGTCAGTCAAAGTCAATCCAGGCACTTTAACGATCAACCTGCTGAGACCTAACTCAGGATCTCAGGCGCGCTGTGATCATCATCATCATCATCACAGAGGGGGACGCGCTTTCCACGGACTTGTCCCTTCGCCGTGTCTCTATAACGGAAGACAGTTTGCGCATCTACAGGCTGAGAGTAGCCGAGCGGAATGGACGCGCAGGCTCGCCGGTAAAGACGCTCCTCTTCATCATCTTATTGCGGGTTTTGCGCAGCGGCTGTCTGGTAAGAACTGAAAAATGAAATCCAGAAGTCGAGATCAGAGTTTGTCAGACTCCAGAGAGCTGGATAGATCCTATGACCCGCTCACAGGTAAGTGCAATATACAGTATATATATATATGGAAACATGGAGGAATAAACAGGATCTGGTTGATTTACTGCTGTTTGCTGACCGGGCTTTCACATTCCTGATGTTTGCACTGTATATATAGTTCAGCAATATAAAACAACTCTGCCACCAGCTGCTGCAACCAGGTTACAGTCTTGTCTTGTTAAAGTTAGACAGAAATGATGACAAAAGAGAAGTAACATCAAAGACAAGAGACTATCCAGGACATCAGTCAGACACTCAACTGTCCTCCAAACTCCTGAAAGCTCGTCTAAGAACTTTTGATCTCTTAATCTGCACCATAAAATGACCCTAATGTCTTTGTTTTGAGCTAATGCAGCATGCGCCTATTATTTTCTATGGCAGTTTTGATTTGGAGATTTGGAATCATTATGCGGCTGCAAACATCTGAACCCGTAAATCCCATCTAAATCAATTACAAACAACCAAAGCGAGGCGCGGCTGTGTGATGGCTGCACTCTGTAAATGCGATAATTGAGTCTGAAAGCATTGTGGGTTGTATTCACGGTCGTGTTGACATATTTCCCCTGGAGTTGGTTGTGATGAAAACAAATGCAGAGCTCATATATACAGTATAGTGCTGAGACGACTGGTGGTGAAGTCTCCTGGTTCCAGACAACAGAAATACACAATTGGAGAGTTGAGTTGGTAAATAACATCTTAAGATGACCAGAGACATTTAGGGAAAGAGTAGAAGAGAGTATATTTAGTCTGACATTAAATCTCACCCATCTTATATCCTATGGAATTACATCTGCCTGCTACCTGTGTGTTTATAGTCTAATTAGATGAAGCTGCTCTCTTTATGACACTTTCACTGCTTTGTTTTCCTGGCTGCATGCAAAGAAGCTCCCTCTCTCTCTCCCTCCCTCTCTCCCACCCTCTCTCTCTCTCTATCTCTCATCTCACACACACACACACACACACACACACACACACACACGGCTCTCTCAGTGCTTTGGTCCTTGACAGTTTCCAGAAATACTCTCCCATGAAAACAAATAAATATGCAAGAATAACTCCTTTCATAGTACAATGAGACGATGTCGTGCTGTGTGGCGTTCTGGTTCTATGTGCAGGATATTTATAAAGTACTGCTCTGTGGGTGAATAGAGTGGAAGGGTGAGGTCTTAATGGTGATGGCTGTGCTGGGTCCATTTACCCAGCGAGACGTCAATAAGGCAGCAGGTAAACCAAACAGAGAAACAGGTGCAGGGATGATCATGAACAGGAGTCACACACACACACACGCACACACGCACACCCACACACACATGCAGCTCAGGGGCCTCCTGCTGGATCAGACACCAAACTGTGACCAGCAGCCTCACCTGGCCAAAGCGTTGAGCTCATCAAAGGAAAACAATCAGAAGAGTATAAAGAAAAGTGAAGTGTTCACGAAGGAACAAGCTAATCGGCGGCCTAACTCAACATCAGCACTGTAATGGAGTCTTTGAGAGATTCTAAAGGTGAATGATTTGAGATTTGAGATTTGTGTTTGACTACATTTGGCCACATGTTGGTCCTGAACACACCACCTGTCTCCAGCCGCTCAGTTATGAAGCTGTTTAAACACACCACATGCTTTACTCATATATTATAGATGCTGCAGCTTTGCCAAGTCGTTGCTTTTTACAGTACGCATCACAAATTACACTCACAAACAATGTGAGTGTGGTGGCATTCATACACATGCACCCTGTGTGTGTGTGTGTGTGTGTGTGTGTGTGTGTGTGTGTGTGTGTGATGACCATGACTCTTCTGGTGTTACTTGAAGTGCCCTCTGGTGTCAAACCAGATAAACAGGACATTTCTGTAGAAAATAATTAGGCAATCGTTCCATTATTGGCTTTAAATTAGGTGAGATTAAAAAAAAGAAAAAAAACAATAAAGCCCAAGAAACCTTTGTCACAATCACTGGAGAGCTTCAGTATATAACTATATGCAAATTGTCCTTTGCAGATTAATTTCAGCATAGATGTTTTTCATGCGTCCATATATTGGCTGAGTTTGACGTTTCATCTGCAGAATGTCCTTGTGGGATTAAAGTCACGCAGGGAGCAGCAGCCTGGGTAACATTAGCTTTAAATCAGCCATTTAGACAGCAGGACTTAAGTTGCTGTGACCTGCCAAGTCAACACAACATAATACCAGAGAGCTGAGGTTTGCTTTTTATGCTTAGGACTGCAATAAAATGACAAGACACGGCCTTGAGACGACGCGTGCTGATGGAAAGTTCGTGACTTACTGTTGACTTAACTGTTCATTAAGTATTTATTGCTATCGTGGCCGGTGAAGACTCATTTCTGACCATTAAAATCATATATAAGAGCACACAAACATTGGTACGGGCCATGGTTTAACCTGATGACCATCAACTGGTTACCATAGCAACAAAAAGTCTAATTCCTACTGCTTTACCAGTCGACCATTTCCAGTAAAATGAACCTAACACAGGGTTAAACTGACTTATATCATCATTTATGAGCCGACTGATGAATCTTGGTGGATCTGAATGTACATTGTTCATTTTTACTATCAAACACTTAAAATGCCACATGTAAGAAAAAAAAGAGTGAGGTCAGTCAGGTGGTGTGTGTGTGTGTGTGTGTGTGTTTACTGACGTTCACACAGCTCACACAAGCAGCTGGAATAATGCTGAGCCAGATATTTCCAAGCTCCATTGTCAGTTTTAGAACAACCTCCCGCCCTGTTTAGTTGGATTACTGAGCAAACAAGTCCCAGACGTTTCAATAACTGCTGGGCTCAGAGCTGTGATGAACAGATCAACCAGGGTTAGAGAAGAGGAGAGGGGACATCAGAAGGGAACAACAAAGAGATCTGCCCTCTTTCTCCAAGGACTCTCTCTACTCAAAGTGGTTTTATTAGCCGTACCAAAAGATGAGTTGGTGGTGTTGTGGTCCTCTTTGTGTGTGTGTGTGTGTGTGTGTGTGTGTGTGTGTGTGTGTGTGTGTGTGTGTGTGTGTGTGTGTGTGCGTGTGTAAAGCTTTGTTTGTTTTTCCATGGTAGGACAGGTGCTGTATTTGATTGACATATCCTGAGTATTCAGGACAAGCGCGCACACACACACACACACACACACACACACACACACACACACACACACACACACACACACACACAGTTATTGGTGTAGTCCATCTATTCATTTCTTCGTTGTGATCCTGTACTCATGCTGCTGATGTTCACACTATATGGAAACAGAACACAACAGCACACACACTCACTTACTGATTCTAGGCAAACAAAGATGCCCAGTAGTGGAGCTCACACACATTATTGAATGTGACTGTAGTGAGATTTTAGAATTGTTATTGGATTTCTAATGTTTTACACTCCACCTCTGCTGACTTGTTGTTCATAAATATTGTTGTTATTGTTAACATTCCATCATCCATGTTTCATTATTGACTGAATGGTCAGATATCAGTCACAAAGAGAGAGTTGTGTTTCTTTTCTCCCTCAGTGTATTTATGTGAAGCTCCCAGGGTACATTGCTGCTGATCAATGTCCATAAAGTATAATGACTGCTTTACAGCAAACATGACATCATCAAACAGTCTGGGCAAATTGTCTTTGCTTGAAACCCATTTAATATCTGTCCACTTCTCAGTCCAGTGTCAGGTAATTTTGGAGCCCACTTATCTGACTCCTATTCAACACTGCCCCCTAGAGGAGAGAAGGATACATACATATTTGGAGTAGCACCTGCTGCCCATCAGACTTCTTTCATTATTGTGTTGCTTTAATACCTGTGGGGTTTGGTTGTAGAGAGCGAGATAATCCTCTCTGGTGGTTGAGGATTATTTGTGCTCTGTTTGAGTGCGGTGAGTGACAGCACCATAGCGACAGGAGTAAACAAATAGCACTGATAAAGAAGCGGAGAACAGAGAAGTGAACATAAAAGTATAAGAAGTGAAGGCTTTTGTTCGTGTGTCAGATGAGCTGTTCCTCTCCATGTTTGCCCCTTTGTTGCTCTTGGTCGATATCGTGCATCAATGCCTGGCTTTGGATGTGAGAGACTAGAAAAGAGCTGCCTCCAGGAAATGAAAGCATTCAACAGAAGACAAACAAAGAGAATGAAGGAGCAGGCAAAACGCTCAGAGTGGAAGAGGAGCACTGAGAAGGATCAAGGCAGGTTTCTGTGTGACTGCAACAGTGCTTCATGGGTTTGACAGCACCTCTCCTTTGAGCAGCTGGGAGGAGGAGGAAGAGGAGGACAAGGAGGAGGAAGGGAGGGGAAGACGGACATCATTCGTTCAAGCATCAGTTTGATGAAGAAGATGAGATAGATCATAATCCATCAGAAGAGAAGGACAATCGATTTCTTCACTTGGCAGTTGACAGGTGGCAACTTTCACTGCTGAACCATAGAGAAGACTACAACATGAGCTGAGAACCTCACAGGCAAACCACAACCAGGAGATCCTCACACACACACACACACACACACACACACACACCACACACACACTCAGCATGGAGCGACGCTGCAGCAGATACCACAGACTGGTGACAACGTGCAGACGCTTCTGCCTCTGGCTGACTGGCAACATGTCGACAGGTAACAGGTCACATTAGAGAAAAGGAGGAGGAGAGAGAGCTTAGACGTCAACGCTGAATATTCTGTTAGATGATGTCAGATGTTAGATTCATTCAATGTGAAGATGTTGCAGTCATTGATAGCTTTGATCATTGATCATTGAGGCGTCCTCATGCATTCCTATTGCATGTTGCTGCTAATCGACCTACATGTAGTTCTGATGTTCACTGAGAGGGTAAAGCAGACAAGAACAGGACTGGTGCTGGTGTGTGAGTGTGAGTGTGAGCGAGCGTGTGTGTGTGTGAGTATATCCAGGGTTGACTTGCATAAGGTCAAGTTGCTGCTTTGATCTGCAAGGAGTCAACAACATTTCAATCAATCTGTTTGTAAATGTGTGTGTCTGTGTGTGTGTGTCTGTGTGTGTGTGTGTGTGTGTGAATGTGTGTGTGTTTGTGTATACCTATATTCTCACCTGTTTTAGGCAAAACATTTTTAAAAAGTAAACTAGGTCCAAATATGATTTGAGTGTGTTTGCATTAAATGAAGTGAATACATGTGTGTGTGTGTGTGTGTGTGAGATCTGCACTCAGTATGATCGAGTCGCTCACTCATTATCATTCCATCACCTTCACCCTCAATCCTTCCAATCCGTCCCTGTTTGTCACAAAGCGGAGTTGACGTCCAAATGCTCGGCTTAGCGTGAGAGACATGGCTCAGCTGGGGTTGCGATGACATCATGTTCCACTCAGACCATTGAGCCAATAATGAATGAAATCAGTTAAAGCTGAAGCATGGACAGCAGAGCTCAGTGATGTCACTAGGGTGTGTCCATCAAAGCCTTCGTCCCCTCCTAAATTCAAAGCCTGGTCAGCAAACTCCATATTCACAGCCTGAAAGAATTTGCTTGTAGTTCTGATTCTCCCCCTGACCCGATGTCCTCAGTGCGGGTCACTGTGTGTCCTCCCCACTCCTCTAACCTGTGCTGTGATTGGTTGTTTCCAGGGAATCCAGCGTCCAAACAGAATAAAAAGACCATAAAGCAGAGGTTCCTCAAACTGCTCCCCTGCTGCCGCTCTGGCTCCAGCCCGTCACTCAATCAAAGCAAGTCTCTGTGCAGCCAGCGCTCACACTGATCCCTCTGCCTGCTCAGAGTCCATTTGAGTTTTACTATATGGAACGCACCCCAATTACAAGTGGAGATAGAAATAGCATAGAAATAAAGACAAATATCAGATTTTCAGTTACAAAGTCTCCCAGAATAGCAGTACTGCAGTACCAGCCTCTAAACTGTACATAACGTGTTCTGTGTGTGTGTGTGTGTGTGTGTGTGTGCAGATAGTGTGACTGATGATGGAGAGTTGTCCACTGTGTGTTACCGGCCGGACGGAATGGATCGCCTGGTGGAGCAGACCAACTTCAACAAGAAAGAGCTGCAGCTGCTTTACAGAGGATTCAAAAACGTAAGTGGACCAAGCGTGTGTGTATAAACATGTCATGTTTGTGTGTGTGTGTGTGGGTGGACGTCCCCTGGCCTGACACAGCACCTGTGTGTGTGTCTTCCACTTCCACAGGAGTGTCCCACCGGCGTGGTGGACGAAGAGACTTTTAAGAACATCTACTCCCAGTTTTTCCCTCAGGGAGGTCAGTCGCTCTGTTTTCTTCTTCTTCTTCTTCCATCATGTAAATAAAATGTGTTTGTAAAAATCTAAATCTTCTTCTTCTTCTCCTTCGTGACTTTGTTTCTTATTTTTGCCAGATTCTAGTATGTACGCACATTTCCTGTTCGAAGCCTTTGACACAGACAGCAATGGAGCAGTCAGCTTTGAGGTGAGGCCTTCCCTCCTCTTCCTCACCTTCAGCTCAAACACCCTCTGGCTGTTCAGCTCATTTCATTTCT
Source organism: Genypterus blacodes (assembly GCF_046128005.1). Classification (NCBI taxonomy): domain Eukaryota; kingdom Metazoa; phylum Chordata; class Actinopteri; order Ophidiiformes; family Ophidiidae; genus Genypterus; species Genypterus blacodes. The sequence goes on along the minus strand of NW_027466843.1, from coordinate 1,875,698 downwards.
AATTTAAAAATCATGCAGCTCAAAGTATAGTTTCTCCTCTAAGATCTTAACGTCCCTCCAAATTAAAACCGCTCTGGCACAATTTATTTGCAGCTAAGGTTTTTTATTTAAAATAAAAAATAAAACTGTAAGTTAGTAAAGATTTGTTAATGTTGTCAATTTTGCAACAAGAACATTTTTCACACTGGAATCAGCCGACAAACACAAATTGCCAATATCTCATAATGGAAACAAACCGGTTCACATTAAATCCATCCCAGATAATGTATGTGTGTGTGTGTGCGCGTCTGATCGAACTGTCATTATCCCAGTTATTCCTTCATCCTGTTTTTATGCTGTTGCAGGACTTTGCTGTGAGTCTGTCCATCATTCTGAGAGGCTCCATCACTGATAAGCTCAACTGGGCCTTTAATCTCTATGATCTCAACAAAGATGGCTGCATTACCAAAGAGGTACACACACGTCTGCCTGCCTGTCTGTCTGTGTTGCGTCCTCTGTCAGTTTGTGGTGACGGTTGGTTTGCTCTTGTTTTTCATTCCCCTTGTGTCCAGGAGATGACAGACATCATGCACTCCATCTATGACATGATGGGGAAGCATACCTACCCGAGCATGAAGGAGAGCGCTCCCCAGGAACACGTTGACAGCTTCTTCCAGGTAACACACACAAGCGATCAGACAAACACTATCCTCATCTCACGGAAACTGCTTTTGATGAAGGCCCAGAAACAGTTTGATCCATGCTCCGTGCTTTCAAAAACACATTTCCTTGTGGAATAAGTTGAAATCCTCATAACATACTAATAGGAATCCTTACACTTGTGTCTCTGTAGCTGTTCTGTCTGTCAGTCTTCAGAGTTCAAATGTAGGGTTTTTTAAGGTTTTTGATTCAACACACACACACACATCATTATCTGTCCGTCTCTCATTCCGTTAGAAAATGGACAAGAACAAGGACGGTGTGGTCACCATTGAGGAGTTCTTGGAGGCGTGTCAAAAGGTCTTCTTGTTGTTCCAATCTATCAGCCATATGAATGCACCAATAACTATAAATGTTCTTTATCCTGCTGCTGTCTTTATATTCATGTTGTCCTCTGGTTCTTCCCCTCCAGGATGAGAACATTTTACAGTCCATGCACCTGTTTGACAATGTGATCTAAATGCTGGTGGATTTTCAACTCTCGGGATTTAATGGAGCTCCAACACATCGACGACTCTCAGATCAGTGGATGGAGGCTCTCAGCCATTCAGACGTACTTTTTCTTCAAAATAATCCGTAAATCAAGCAGGAGGGGTTGGGCCGCACCACAGTGACTGGACACCTGTGCAGTGGAATTGTTTGTTTTTTGATTACTGATGTGCAGAAAGGCGCCGCAGACACGGATTGTGGTGATTATACATCGTGTATCATGATGGAATCCCCAAAGGTGCAGGTGCAGACATCTGTGAAGAGGGTTTGAGGTCTTTACACTGTGGATGTCGAGAAAGACAGTTGTATAAAGATCTTGCATGCACTGTGTTTGTGTTTGTGTGTGTGTGTGTGTGTGTGCGCGTTTGTGTGTGTGCGCACGTGTGTGTGTGTGTGTGTGAGAGAGATGGAACAAATTTAACCATACTCAACATGTCGTGTTGTAGGGCTTTAAGCACATACTATAAGGAAGCACTGCTTTAAGAAACGGATGCATTCTGAAATCCAGCAATAATCTTAGGAGTGACATGTTGCCAGATGTTCTCTGTCTCAGTATTCTCTCACTTATTATGCCGTGTTGTGTCTGCATGATCTGGCCATTGCAACGATGCAATGTTTTAAGTGTTATTACACAGTATTTTCTATATGGACGTGGTAACAGTGATGATTATAATGAATAAAATGACACTGTTGCTATACAAAGTCATATACATTTATTCTTGACCAGCTTGATTTGATGCTGACCAGCTCTTCTCCTCCGAGTGGCAAAAGCAGGACAGCGTTTTTATTACTGACACTAGGTTCTGTTCTGTCATTGCTCAGAGATCTAACTTGTATTTGTGATGTGAAACCGTGTGAACACGTCGTTTGCACTCAGTGTGAAAGAAATGCAACCTAACCCTAACAGTCAGGGAAAGGAAATGAAGCCTGGTCATCAGATTTGCGAAAAAAATCATTCACTCAATAAACATGAACACCAAAATCTGTCTAATATATTTTATTTTTTATTAAACAAAATTTCAGTAAAAACTCTTAAGTAGAAAGACAAATTCCCTGTCAGTAGTACGCTGTTGTAGTTGTAGGGCTGTTTTTCCCCCTAAATGCATGAATGAATCAAATCAATCCACTGAGCAAACCTTTCAAACTGCTTTTATTGTTCTCCTGCACGTCACCACACTCCTATAAAATTTTCATCTTTAAATTTAGTTTAGAATCAAAGCCACGTGTTAATGGTCGTGTAATGCCGGATTTACGAATGAATGAATCGCAGTAAATAACTTATAAAACAAGAGAAACAATTCATAAAAAAAACAAAACACCTACAACTATTTTGGTCAAATACACTCCAGATAACACACACACACATGTTTACTGATTTTAACTGGGGGGAGTGGAGGGGGGGGTGTTAGCCCTACACAGCTCTGTCCTCTGTCTGACACACACACACACATCTCCTACATTGTTTACTGAATTAGTGCCACAAAAGAAACAAGCCTGTGTTAGGTCATGAAATCACCGACCCTCAAGTCTCAGGTCAAGTTTGCGTTACACTTTGTTATACGTTTTTTAAAAAGTTTGCGCGTCTGTTACCGCGGCGACGAGAAAGAAGAGAGCGGTGAGCGAGTGCGAGCTGTGCACGTTCGGCCACCTGTGGCAGTGTTTTCACTATTACTGTTTTGACTTTTTTTTTTTCTTTCTTTTTTTCTTTTTAAAAGGAAGCTACATGATTATCTTCACAAAATAAAATCTCTTTGGCATAGATTACCCACCCAAAAGCGTATACACACATCCACGCACACATACACACAATCACACACACACACACACACACCCTTAGAAGGCTCTAACAGAAACCTATAAGCATCGTCATTGTCATCATTACCATCAGCAAGATTATGCTATAAAACAAAGTTGAGCCCTGTTAAGATTATGAGTCCCATAATTGCATATATTACATAAGGCTGAGGGCTGAAGGATCTACTCTGCTGACTGCTGTCTTCTCCTCTTCTTCGTCCCATTGTGTCCCTGTTTCAGCTCCTCTACCTCAGTTTCCATTCCCCCTCCTCCTCTTCCTCCTCTCGGTCTGTCAGAAAAAATGGAAAAGATGAAGACCAATGCCCAGGAATGTTAAAGCTGACGGATCATGTAGAGCTGCAGCGGTGTAGCCATTGAATCCTGGCCGAGCTTTAGAAGAGGCTGGTAGGTTGTAGTCACTCCCATTGTAAGCAAATGTATGCAAGTCAGTCAAAGTCCTGAAGGAAAACAAACAGAAACTCTGTGGAGGCCGTACCTTTAAAACGGCTCCTGGTGCCTGTCGTAGACCATGGAGCCGCCGTAATCCTCGGGCATCATGTTTGGGTCCATGCCGTCCATGGCCATATCGCCTGCATAACCTCCGAAACCTTGGTAACCGACGTCCAGCTCTACAACACACATGTGACACAGGTGAGCCCATTACATACTGTCTTTATATAAGCTGCGGTCAATATAAAGACACACACACACACACACACACACACACACACACACACACACACACACACACACACACACACACACACACACACACACACACACACACACACACACACACACACACACACACACAGGTATTTAGGAGATTTAAGTATCTGCCATTATCATGATGATCGCCTGTATAGATATCATATTCCCAGGTATGCCAAATTAACCATTCCAAAAACTCCCCACACTCTTAGGACACTTAGAGCAAAGAGATGGAGACGCTGATCGTTTCTTTGCTCTCGCTCCCTGTTGGAGACGGAACATGGCGAGACCATAGAAACCAGAGAAAATCCAAGTGCAGGAAAGGAGGGAATTTAGGGGAAAGATGCAAAAAGAGATAAGGAGAGTGAGCGGCATCAGTGGAGAAAGAGCTCCATCCTACTTCTCGCTTAAGTACCTTATACATCAAACGTGCTGCTTCATTGTCTATCAAATGTTTTCAATGGGGACAAAATGTAAATATACCGTTTATAATGTACAACTGCAATTTCCTTAATCTTATTCTATTTTCTACTCTACTCTAGCTGCACGTGGACTGTGTGTGTGTGTGTGTGTGTGTCTGTGTGTGTGTGTGTGTGTGTGTGTGTGGTCAGACCCTGTGGTGGCGGCGGCGGTGCAGGAATGTGCTGCATGTGCACATCTACTCTTACTCACCGTCTTGGTAGGGGACTTCCATTTGACTGTGAGCCTGTGGAGACATCATGAGAGGGCAAAGGTCAGGATAAAGTTGATGCATTGAAGGTTTACGTAAAAAGAAGCGGTTACTTAGAACATCGCACCTCACAATTTAACCTTAGAAGTGTAATCAGCATTTCTATCATAATGGTGTTGGCGTAAGATCCATTCAAGAAAGATATACAGAGATGTGTGTAAAGATCAGGTGTTCCATGGTTCATGTCTGCAGTTGCTACATCCTGTCACAGGGGGGCGCCAGACACTCACCAAATCCCAGCCAGTGGGGTCGTTTCTGAACAGGGAGTGTGTGAGCTCCACGGACACTCGCTTCTTGTAGTCTGAGGTTTTATCCTCAGAGATACGGAAGAGCACGGCGGCGGCGTACGTGGCTGAGGACACAAACATGGAGATAGTCACATTTCAGTCTGAGAGAGGTTGTGTGGGTACAGGGCATGTACACTGTCAGCTGTCAATCAGCATCGTCTGGTATAAATACAAGTGTGTACAGCGTCTCCGTGTCATCTCACTGTAGTCTTTTTAAAGTCTTGAATATTTACTTCACATTCATTGAAGTGTGTTCGTTTGGTTGTAGCTCTGCAGGAAGGCTGAAACTCTGCCTCACATCTATAACTTACTGTATTCTTTGCACGTAGATTCTTGCTCTTCAAGCTAAAAGCGTCTATAGTGAGGTACAATACATCATTCTGAAACATAATGGAGTAAAACATGGAAACAGCCGAGTGCAAGCGCCTGAAAACTGCTTTGACAGCACGCCCACTACTTGAGTGAGTGCATTTTGTTGCTGATGATGATGATGATGATGATATGTTACATTAAGGTAATGTACAGTAATTATGCGGGTGTCCTACCGATGCCCTCGTTGTTGGAGTGCAGCAGCTCCATCAGAGGCGCTGACGCTCCCTCGCTGTCGATTAGCTCGGCCGAATGTTTGTCCAGGGCGAGCTCGCACAGGACGCCTGCCGCCACGCGCTTCACATTATCCACTGGAGAGTACAGAAGCTGAGGAGGAGGAGGAGGAGGAGGAGGAGCGGGCAGAGTCAGTGCACAACACAAGACTTCAAAGACTGCAAAACGGCCTGCAGCTGGGTGTCTCTGCTTCTGTTACCTGGACAAAGAGAGGGATGGTCTGCAACTCGGCGATCTCTGCTCGGTTGGTGGGATCCCTGGCCAGGATGTGCAGGGCTCCTGTGCAGCCCTCCACTATCTCCTCCATCCTCACTCCATCCTGAAGACAGGGACACACCCGATCAAATGTCACATAGGTCGATATCGCAGGGCATTCATTGATAAGACCTGGCTTTGTTTGTTTATGTCCGTATCTGGGGAAACCTCAGAGAGTACGATTACACCGCTACGCCTGACCACAGGCGACAAGAGCCCAGGCATCCATTCTCTAGTCTGCAGTCATACAGGTTCCTGTACCTGGTAGGTCTGCTGGGTGGATGAGCCGTGCTTCTGGGCGTCCTGGTGGGCTTTGAGCAGCAGGTTGACCAGGCGTGGAATGGCACCTGCGTCCCTCAGAGGGGCCTGGTTCTCATGGCACAGGGCCAGGTTACGGATCAGACCGACCACAGCCTGCACACAGGGAGAAGAGACACACACTTAATGATGATTAGACTATTCACACTTATAAACCCACAAGAAACACAAGGCAGAAACACTCTCCCCTTGTTGTCCATGTCTCCTTTCCTCTCTAAACCCTCTAACCTCTACAAGCTGTCACGTTGTCAGAGATCGTCACGTTCATCTGTCCTCCCCCTTTGCATTTGCCCCAAAGACTGAAACAGGAAGTGAAGGGAGGAATGGACAGTGTGACATTTTCAGGATCCTCTGGGTAGATCTGGAGAAAAAGAAGCTGAATCCTCTTTTATTCATGCTCCTACTGCTTTCCTGACCGGGTTTGTTTCCCCTCCATTTCTCCTAAACCTATTCTGAGCACACTAGTCTCTTCCTTTCACCCTTACCCCACCCCCCACTCCCTCCCTCTCTCTCCGTACCTTGATGACAGGCCAGTAGTAAGGCTGGTTGAGCAGCTTGACGATGGCGGGGATGCCGTAATGCATCCGCACCGCATTCTGTGCCGTCTCAGCGTGCTGGTGGCGGGAAGTCAGGTGGCGCAGAGCACAGACGGCGGGTTCGGTCACATCCTCTTTCTCGCCGGCGCGCAGCACGGCGTGGATCAGAGCCTCAACGCCGTTGTTCTGGGTGACCAGAGTTTTGTTGTGGGCGTTGTTGCACGTCAGGTTGGACAGGATGCCTGTAGAGCACGTGAGCATGTTGAGGTCATCGGAGCTGAGCAGGCCCACCAGCACCTGCAGCAGGCTGTCCATGCCCTCCTGAGGACAGAGAGAGAGACATGTCACACACAGCTCCATTAAGGCTCTGCCATCATTCACTAACTTGCATGCATGGTGGTAATCCTCCGTTATCAGTAATGTGATATGATAGAAGATTGAAACATTTGTCTTTTGGAGAACATGTAGAGAGAGAGGAGGGGAAGCTGCATGCAGACCTGCTTGGTGGCAGCGTCAGACAGGTTTCTGAGCGTCCACAGGCAGTTCAGCATCAGACGCTGGCTGGAGCCTGACAGGTGTTTACCCAGAGCCTGCATGCCACCTGCACACACAGAGAGAGAGAGATTGAGAGACCAGTCAATCACTCAGCACACACACGCACACCATTGTACAGTCATGTTTCCCAGGGTGTAGTTTCGGTTGCAGCAGTGGGAATCCCCTCCCCAAGATGATTCATAAACACAATCTAAAAGTACAATAAGAGCTTTGTGACGGCCCGTGTTCCTCTCCATGTGGAGCCCACACAGATGGAAGCCTTTCACTTCATCTCTGCTTTTGATTTATGCTTCCCTCAAGCTTCACCCTTGCAGGTCACACTGTTATTGAAGAAACATCATAATCCCTGGTTCAGAAAACAAAGAGCTGACACACCTGTATGACTAGGCTGTGCACACAAACACACACACACACACACTAAAGAAACACTTGTTACGTACCAGCCTCTACAATGGCCGGCTTGTTGCTGGGGCAGACAGACAGGACCTTGAGCACACGGCTTGTGGTCCACAGCAGCTTCTCGTAGTTGTAGTTCCTCATGATGTGAACTAAACCTTCAGGACCCCCGTTGGCCAGGATGATGAGCTGCCAGACAAAGTGTGAATACAGTGTGAGTGTGTGTGTGTGTGGGGGGGGGGGGGGGCAAAAACATTTTAAAATATACAAAAGCCCTAAAAGATGAATTCAATCCAATATGGACCTGAAACCTGAGAAGGCTGGGACCTGTCGGGACATATCGAAACTTGTGTTCCTGCTCTGAACACACTCTGAGCCACACCCATCACCTCTGTGTGCCATCACCTGAAATCTGTTCACACGCCACACCCAAACACAACACATGTATGTACTCGTGAAACTGTTATAGACCCGACCACCAAGCTTCACTGAGGGAGGGACACACACACACACACACACACACACACACACACACACACACACACACACACACACACACACACACACACACACACACACACACACACACACACACACACACACACACACACACACACACACACACACACACACACACACACACACACACACACACACACACACACACACCAGCTGCAATTACCTGCGCTTCCATCTAAATGTTAGTCTGGAAGGTAACAAGTAACTATGGCAACAAAGGCTGTGAGGTCTACTCGCACACGCACAAACACACGGACGCTCACACACACACCTTGCTCTCCTGGTTGCCGTAAGACAGCAGCTGCAGGCAGTCGGTGGTGATGGCCAGGAACTTGGGGTTGCTCTTCTTCAGCAGAGGAACCATGCGCTGCAGGCCGTCGGCCAGACGCACGGCCATCTTGGCGCCCTCCTGGTGCAGCAGCAGGTTGTGCAGTGTGGTGATGGCATAGAAGAGCACAGACTCCATGGGGGAGCTGAGGGAGAGGGAGGAAAGAGAGAGAGAGCTTGGTTCCCCTTTCATGATGGCTGTTGCACATCAGACATGGGTGAGGAACCAACAACTAACCAACCTGACCTTTACCACTGAGGCCTCACACACTGCTTCCTACTTTGTGCCGTTTTCTAACCCGTTTCTTTCAAATCCTCACTACAACTTTGTAAAGTGACACGTGCACACAAACGTGATCTACGCCTTCCTCGTCCTCGCCCTCCCGTACCTGAGCATGCGGACCAGAGCGGGGATGCCGCCGGACTTGAAGATGGACAGCAGCCCCTCCCTCTGGTGGGACAGGTTGTGGAGGATGCTGGCGGTGGCGCGGGCCGTCTCCATGTCGCTGGTGTTCTGCATGGCCCGTACCACTGCCGCCACCATCTGGGGCGACTGCATCAGGGCGCGGCGTGAGGCCTCCTTGCGTGTCAGCTGGTTCACGATCAGCGCCGCTTTGTTGACCACCACCTGAGGAGAAGATGGGGGGACGTCAGGGTGTGAAGAGAGTGTGACAGGTTAGGCATAGAGGGAGATGGAGGTCAGGATTTAGAAATGTCTAAGAATCCCAATATGTAGCATATACAGCCGATTACAAATCCTGTGTGTGTGCATTCATCACCTGGTCTTCGTCATTGAGCAGCTTGGTGAGCTCGGGCACGGCGCGTGTGGCCAGCTCTGCGTCGTCCTGGTAGTTGATCAGATGAATGATGGCTGTCTTGAGCAGCTGGGACGGCTCGGCCAGGCGCTGGACGTTGGTCATCTGGGACGGGTCGGTCTGAGTGGACAGGATGGTCGTGCCCTCCTCCAGCGTCTCGGGGAACATGGCGTGCCGGATCCGCTGGGCCCTGGTCAGGTTGAGCTGGGAGCTCAGGTCTGTCGAGGCAAGCGCCATGAAGATGATGAGACGGAGCGTCGGTGATTGAGGGCGGAGAAGCTATGCTGTCTTTCCGTGTCAGGTTGAAGACGTGCAGAGAACTTACCGGGGTTTTCTCTGGAGACTGTGGTGGTCATGCTGTACTCCTTGGTGGTGTAGTCCATACCGTCGTCATTTCTCACTGTGGTGGCTCCAGACTGAATGCCCGAGTCTGTGGTGTAGAACTGATGACTCCATTCTGCCACCTTGGCTACGCCGTCAGGCTCACCCACTGGGACGCACAGACAAACAGAGAGGATCATTAACATGTGTAAGCATTTGAACTGAGCTGCAAAATACACAGATCACACATCATACTAACAACAACAACACACCCAGGGCAGGCGCATGATGTCATTTCCCATTTCTTTAGAGAATTGAGGTTCAGTGTTCCTATGGTGGGTAATGATCTACAGCGCCTGCCTGAGGTTTGAGACAGGAAGTAGGAACTTACTTTGCATCATGATCGTCGCCGCTCGTTCTCAAAACAACGATGGAGCAAGTCTGCAGAAAGAGAACACACACACGAGGAACTGAGACAGGAGCGATTATCTTGTCACTCAAATATTAAGCAGAACTTTATGAATTAATAAACACTGGAGCCGGGACGGGTCATCAAGTTTTTATGCCACTGAGGTATGAAAGCTCAGAGGACGACCTGACGTCCACCACATGACGACACAGGCGGGGACAGAGGGCGAGGAGCGTGCAGAGACAGCTGTAGCACAGGAATGCCAGGCGGTACCGGTGACCTTTGACCCAAACCTCCACCCACCCACCGACACATACACACACACACACCCGTGGGAGCAGCCTACTGCTGATGCAGTGCAATCCGGGACTCGCTCAGCAGGTTTGGAGCGTTAAAGGAACACACTCGACCTCTCTCACACACACCTCCCTGCCTCAAACCCTAAATGCAACTTCTGACTTTTTGATAGGTTCGTTTTGAATAACTCGACGCTGACTCGCTCTCTGGGTGTCGTCGGGGCGGCGTTTATACAATCTGTAGGTTTGGTGCAGCAGATTGCGTAACTGACTTTTTGCTTGTCAGTGCACGTTTGCTTCCATTTGTGCAACACTTAGTTTCCCCGACTAAAATCATTCTACCAGGCAACCTCACTCAGGTATTAAATCCTCACGTTTGATCTCCAACATCCCCATTTTTAGCCATTTAATCGCTCTAAATGTTTGTAGCTCCACCTGTTTTTCTCTCCACATCGTTCCAGGTTTTAAATCAGGACCAAACACCAGCTTCCCTTGAGGCTCCGCAGACCCAAAATAACCCCCCTCCATCTGAACTCGCATGCTTGGTGTTCACCATCGCCACATTTCTGCAGCTTGAACGTCACGGGTCACAGAATTCCTCTTGGTTCTCATCATAACAAAACGTCTGCATATGTAATGTGACATATGACCGACCGACCGCACAATGCGCCCGCTGTACGCTGCGTGTTTGCAGATGCCTTGCGACGACGGGCAGCGTGACTGACGGGATTCTTTACTGCATACTGTTCAGGGCGGACGGGGCTAATATTTTGGGGGGAGGAGGGGGGGTTGGTTTACGTTTTCCTCTCATAATACTTGGCTGTTTACAGTGTACAAAGGCAATTCGTGGTATGTAAATACAGAAAGAAATATAACGCGTTATGGGCCGGGAAGCGAGCCGGCAAAACCGTTTTCACCTTCGTCACATCAAACTCCACCAAGCTCACACCCCCAGCGCCCCCCGAGCTGAGTGGAGGAGGCCGCGTCTCTGCGTCTCACACTCGGCGTGTCCGTGATGCGTTCACGGACCACCACTCCCGCATCGTTTCTCCCCCCGCGGCTCTGCGTGAGGATGTGTTCATCTCACGTTTCCGTCCGTCCGTCCTCAGAAGCCCCCCAAAGCTCCGTGGGACTGTGGTGAACAAGTGACTCGCGCGTTCTATTTATATACGTGTACGCCATCGCAACACATCAGCGTCCACTCGAGGTTCCTGCGCGAGACGTGTCACTTTGACTCACTCTCTCTCTCACTCACTCACTCCCTCCCTCCCTCCGCAGGGAGCAGCGCGGCGAGTCCTGCTCTCCGCCACGGGACCGGAGCGGGGAGGAGCTGCCCGTGCTTGCAGCTACACGCAGCTACCTCACAGGTAACAGAAACGCTGACTCATTACAAAGTATTTGCAGCAGTCGCTGCGAAGGTGTGTGCCCCCCCCCTTTCAACACACACACACACACTGCTGATCCAGACTGGGCCCACATAGGTTTTTGTATTCTGCAGGGCTTTTCTTGTTTTCACTCATCATGAACGGTGTGTTTGTGCACTCTTTGTTTTCCTGGGCGAGGCACTGGGCCAGCAGTGTTGGGATACGCCCTGCCCATCGCCTAGGTAACCGAAACTGCTCTCAGACTCTGTGCTGTGTGGGTTTAATCTGCTGACCCGTCTGACGTGTGAAGCACTTGTTGCTGGTAAACATTGTTCCGTTTTTTCTAAGGACACAATAGCCCCAAGTCTTACTTTGAAACGACGTATACAGAACCACATGACTGGAAAAGTTCATGGTAAAATTTGTAGGTGTTCGCTTGATCTTCCTGACATAAATTGGCAGCGTCTGGACTTCGCTCCCTTTGAGTTAATGACTGATTGGTCCGTTCACTCTCGCTTGTACTTCGCTCCGCCATCCACCCACGATCACACAAACACACACACACACCAGAGGCCTGACATTTTACAAGAGAAGTCACTGCCCTCACACCCGTTACCTCCCACTATCTTGTTAAGCTTTGGGCCCGTGTGGAGGAGAGGAGACTGTGTCGGAGGCTTCTGCTTCTTCTCCTCCTCCTCCTCCTCCTCCCTCTTCTACGTCTTCTCCTTCCAAAACAACTTGCTCAGTGAAAGCAGGAATGCGTGTCAGTGAAACCGGCTGGCGAACGAGTTGGAACAGAGCAGGGAGATGGAAATGTGTCCAGCAGCCAACGATGTAACACTGCTGTGACATTCCACGCTAACATGCTACATTCAATCTGTCCCGTGTGCTCGCAGAAAGCCTTCCCTGTCATATCATTTCTGTACACACACGCACACACACAGGAACCTAACATTCTTCATGGTCAGAGGTGACAGCAACAAAGTTCATCTATTAAAGAACAAATCTGAGGTAGTGTTCCTCCATTAACGCTTCTACATCACTTCAGTTCCTTTCCTTTATCCGCCCCCTATTCCTTCCATTCTTCCAATCTTTTATTTTTCACCCATTGTTGGCCTCGCTTTCTTTTGCTCTTCCTTTCTTCTTTCCTTCCTCCGTCATCCTAAAAACAGGTTTGCACCAGACACTGAAACTGAACACGGCTGCGCTCCGGTGCTTTGGAGAGCATTTTTTACCGCTAATACTCGTTTATCTTCAACATAATGTGAACGCGGGACAAAGAGACGGAGGGTTGTTGTTTTGCTGCCATACCGACACTGGTGCTTCAGTTTAGGGTCGTGTGCACTTCCTCCATCATTGACCAAAGCTGAACTCAAAGTGCAAAGACTTGCGATGCCCGAAACTCAGACGGGGGCAGCGGACGTCACGGCTATTGTGACAGCAGATAAGTGAGTGAGATAATGGTGAGAACTATTTCACTGTACGCGCCTCTTCCTTCTCTCAGACAGGGAGTGTCCCGCTCGGAGTGTGTGTGTGTATGTGTGTGTGTGTGGGTGTATGAGTTAGCTGGGTGTGGCTGAATACTCATTATGTCCACAGGGCTTCAACTGTAGTTGAAGCTAAATTCCATTTAACTAAGCGAAACACTTACACATACAAAGTGTGCTACATGCTACATTTTCAGTTCCTCACTGCCTTGAATCCGAACCACTAACTTCAAACAACCTCTGTTTGTTGCCAGCATTTGTGCAGGTTTACAGAGTGTGTATGCTTTAAGGTGAGTGAGAGTAAATGTGGTCACAGCAGAGGCCTGAGGGGTCAGCCAGGGGGGGGCAGTATCCCATGTAGGCCGACATACAAGTAAAGCAGATTAACTACCACACATCAGCATCATGCACCATCTGCACACAACCAGATCACTTAATTGATAGTCTAACCCCCCCCCCCCCCTCACGCACACACACACGCGCATTGACTCATATTTGCTCGCAGACACGCAACACTCAATATTATTTCCCCGTTTCCCAGAAGACTTTAACACCCGGCTCACCGCTCCTCCCCGTACTCTAAATGGCCCCTGTGACCAGCTGAGCCTGCGGTCTGTCGATGAGCTCGTGTGACATCATGCTGCCCCTCCATCGCTTTTAAACAGCCAAACCCCTCCCCCCCAAACAAAAATACAAAAAAAGAACTCGCCGCCCTCCTTCCCTCCACCCCTCTCTCATCTGACAATAGCTGTTAGTGCACTGTAATGTGGGGGGGGGGGATAATTGGAGAGCTGTTGGTTACAAATCAATAAGGGAGGATGTGAAGTGGCGCGCAGCTAATGGATTTATTGTGGTGGGTGACAGGAAGTTGTGGTGGCCATTATTGGACTCGCCAAAGCTGTCAGCCTGTCCGATTTACAAAAGGAGATGTTTGTTAGAAGCAAGGGCCATATTTTCATTTCTGTCGGCCTCAAAAATAGAGTATCAAACACCGAGTATCAGACGTAGAGTGTGATTATTGAAACCGTGCTGCTTTCTCTCTGAGGGAGCGTTCATCAATTCCTTTGTAACAGGCAGCTGATAAAATCCAGACCATAGCAACGTCACCGTGCCAAGAGCCCAAAACACAAACTCCCCGTGAAAAACACACAATGAAATACTGCTGTGTGTGCACTTGTGCAATACACAAAATGAACGACACATTTCTCCCCCCAAAAAACACACACAAACACACACACGCACGCACGCAGGCACGCACACATACACACTGTCTACCGCAGGCAGTGAGCCAATGAATAAATAAGCTGTGGAATGCATAATGGCCCCTGGATGTGTCACTGGATTCACTGCAGCGACTTTAATGAGCTGAATTAGGCCAGTGGATACAGTGTGGCTGTGGCTGCTGCTGCTGCTGCTGGAAAGTGGTACGTGGTTGTTTGCTCCCAGTGGGCTCCCAGTGAAACAGAGGAAACGTGAGCTCTCTCAGAGGAGGAGCCCGAGTGCAGGATCAGATTCCACCCAGCTGATTAAAACAAGAGGGAATGAGTAAACGGGGTGTACGCCCTGTGTGGCAATAAAGCCTTTTTTTACAAGGTTCAGAGTGCTCCTTCACTTATTCCCTATCAGAAACAGCAGAAGAAGAAGCAGTAGAAGAAGAAGAATGTCCCCACTCCCTCCACAGGTTTTAGCTCCTGCTGCCCAACTACTGTGTTTTTCTGTGTAGAGAATGCGACTTAATGATTTATACGCCTGGCCCAGAGTAGGATGTGTTGTTTGGAGGATGGCAGGAAGGAAGAGGGTGAACTCAGTCTCTGATGCAGCACAGAGAGCCTCTGTTCCACTTACTTTGTTTGGGGTAGAGAGGAAAAGAGAAGCAGCATTGTCCTATTGACTGCTGTCGGAGTGAAAAGGAAGCTGGGTCTCAAGTGTCCCCCACTGGATGCAACCAAAAGGGGGCTGAAGCAGCACCGAGGTGGCTCCGTGTGTTCACCGGCCAAGTGCGGTGACCAAAGCTGCATCCAAATCCTTGCTTTCAATGACGAAGGGGGTTTTGAAGCCGGTGCTCCTGTGCATGGGTGTGCTGCCGAGCGCTGAGGCGATGTGACGGATGATGAATTTTTCAGGGAGATTAGAGCCGCAGGGGGAAAGGGGGGGGTTGGAGAGCAGGGAGAGCTTCTTTAGGGAGACTGACGAATACGGGAACAAGTTCAGCTGACGGCTCGAGAGGGAGAGAGAGAGAGAGAGAGTGCTCCAACAGAAAGCAGAATAAAGGACAAGTCCATTAACAAACAAAGACGGCTCCGATAACAAAAGAAGCAGCGGCTGTAAAAAGCTCAATGTACGTGACCAGATTCCTGATGGTTCAGAATAGATGTAATTTGTCCCATTTGTTGTTGTTGTCAGATTAAGTCTGAACGGCCAAAACGTCAACTGTGAATCTGAGCCGGGAAGGAGAAAGAATAACAGCTGTAATATTTGTCTGACCAACGTGCATTCTTCAGTTGAACCAAAGCGTTCACAGGCAGCCCCGCGGTTGCACAATCCTCTCAACCCCCGAATACGAGCAAATGCGGCGAGGCTAAATGGGTTTTCTTTTCTTTTTTTTCGCAGCGCTCGGCTACAATATGCATGACTAACCCCGGCTCGTGGGTTTACAGTGTGTGTAATGTATGTCGCTTCCCTGTTGATTCACATTCTCTTCGGGCCACACCCTCGCTGCCGTCAATCTCCCACTGATGTGTAATTAAGGACGGGTGAGGAGGGGGTGGTGGAGGAGGAGGAGGAAGAAAACATTTCAGGGCTCATCAGAGTCACTGTGCGAAGAAGTACAACTCAGCCAGATCATCCAACTGTGAAAACTTTTGTCTTTTGAGTCACTGCAGGAATCTGGTTCACTCCCTCCCTGTTTGGGCAGGCAGGAGTGTGTCAGCACGGGGGGAAAAAAAACAAACATCGGTGCTAATGTATTCATGCAGGAACAGCAGGATTCAGCTATTTCCAGCATGCCGTTAGCTGGTGTGTGTGGGTGTGTTTTTGGACGGAGCTTTGATAGGAGAGGACTTGAAAAGGCCAACCTGGCAGACTTCCTGCGTCCTGAAAGTGCAAGTGGGGGAAAAACTGCCTTAAGGCCTTTGACATTTAAAGTTAGAGGTGCTGTTGTGTCCGCGTTTGACCCGACAGAGACAACTGTTCAGAGTAAAATAAAAAGGCACAGTTCACAATTACACCTCAGTGCCCTAGACATGTGTCCACATTCTCACATGATGACGCCTGTTTGTTGCCCAGCACAAAAAAAAAGGCCCCGGACTTCCTTGGTTGCATTAATAAAGCCGTTTCAGTGGAGGTCTGTAGTTTAATTCCACCTGTCTGGTTGACTTTTATGTCTTCTGGCCTGTGGAGGGAACCTGTCAAGCCGCCTGTTTTCAGACGGCACATTAACATCTGTGATTTCTTGCTTCGGTGTTCTTTGGTTGTAAGTAATAATGAACACAGCGTCGGGTGTGTGGGAAAGTTCAGGCGGGAGTAAATCTGCTTTGGATTGACAACGACATTGTGTGATGAAGATCTGACCTTAAGCTGCCGGAGGTTAACCCCTTGGAGATTATGATGTTTCCCCACCACCTTCCCCTTGACTTTGACCATAAACCCCCCTCATCATAGCTGAGTAGAGACTGCCTCTCAGTGTCGCCATCTCTATGGGAACGCCAAAACAGAGCCGTAGACGCAGAGCAGGTGACAAAACACCACGGGGGTTTGAGTGGCTGTAACTGAGACCCTGGAAAGAGCTCAGTCAGGCACCGATGGAGAGAGACAAAGGAGTGTATGGACAGAAAAGGAAATCTTCTGGTTAAAGCAAAAACGCCAAGAGCTACTAGAGCTGTTTGTAAACTGAAGGATCTCCTGGCCTCTTACTCTGCTAATGTAGGACAGTATCAGGGAATTAAACAGGAGGGGGGAGATTATCACCACACACACACACCACAGCTGTAGCTATGAATCCACATAAGTCACCCCCCTGCACACACAGACACACACACACACACACACACACACACACACACACACACACACACACACACACACACACACACACACACACACACACACACACACACACACACACACACACACACACACACACACACACACACACACCACCACTTCTATCCCATCACCCATCCACCCTCTTCCCTGAGGGCAGATGGAAAGAGCTTTCCAAACCGGGTGCAGCCTGCTGCTGCAAAACTCGACAGATCAGAGCCCGGAACAAGCTCGGCTGGAGGTCTGACTGGCAGAACGCATCGGCACTGCCAGGCAACGCAGCTCCATTCAAACTGACACACAATTAACCGCCTCCACTGGACACACTGGGCTGAAAAGAGTTGGATGCCACTAAGTTGTTTGGCCGGCCTTCTCTGTGATTTATGACGGTGGAACTTAAGGATAAAGAAGGATTGACGCTTGATTTAGTTTGACATTTAACTGTGCAGATTCCAAACCAAGAGAGAGAAAAAAAACAAGGTTTTAGTCCCAAAGTGTCCTAAATTTGAGTGTAGCCGACATGAAAGTCGGCCCTGGAGCACAGCAAACGACTTAATCGCATAAGAAAAGTGGATAAGGGAAAAGTTATTTCAGCTGAATGTTGGTTTCAGTGGATTAACATATGAATAGAACAGAACCAAACCAGTGTGTCTGCTGTAGCTGAACAGGATTGAACCTGTACATTAAATCAATCAGTGTAAAGTCAGATTCCTCTGCACAGCTAATGACAGCGTGGAAGACTTGCCAACACCTGGAATCATCGCTGCTGGCATGAACCTCAGTGTGGGAGGGGATGGGAGCCCTGGCAACACAACACACTCGTTTATCATTGTGTGTGTGTTCATTATTAGGCATTCAGTCATGCAATACAGATGTGTGAAGGAGAAGTCGCTCCCACTTAACAAACAGCTTGTTTGCTATTTGTTCTTTCTACCTGGCCGCCACAAAATTCTGTAATTCTTCAGCAAGCTGTAACAGAGTTATATTTCTCTCTACACCTGCCTACACACGCGCGCACGCGCACGCGCACACACACACACACACACACACAGTATTGTAGTTACCTATTGACAGGCGACGTAAAGTTGAGCGATACTGGGATACAGCGTCGTAAAACGTCTTGGCAGAAATTCTTTTTGACGTGGTGGACCCAGGAATAAAGATAAAACAGCAAATACGTGCATAAATATGTACATATATACGAGAAAACTTTAGTTTCCGGAGAGTTGAGGGGGGAAGGTTGGCAAGACGAGGCAGCGGCATGCGGAAATGAACACCAAAAACACACAATACAGGACCTGCGGCCAGCTAAACTAAAGTACGACACGTTACCGACCACCGAATACAGACACGAAGGGGTTTAAAACGAAAACGGGCACAATGACGGGAAATTCCACGCATCAAACGACGACGACAAGCAGCCAAAGTGAGCAGAGAAACTCCCACGGACAGGAACGACGGTACAAGTGCGCACAGTGTGGAATTCTTACCTGTGGATACGCACACACACACGCACGGGGGGGAAGAAAAGCGACGCGACGGTTTAGTCCAGATCCGCGTCGTGTCGTTGTGGACGGACAGAGACGCTCCGCTCGTAGTGCTTTGCAGAGACGGACACACACACACGCAAACACTGTCTGTCACACAGTCACGGCCCCTCGGAACAAAAATGAGTGAAAAAGCAGCGTCACCTCAGCGCAGACTCCGCCCCCCGCGCCGCTCCGTGCCGCGCCGCGCCGCACCGCCCCACCCTACTGCCGCTCCGCTCCGACAACCGCCGACATGATTTATATGTTTTCCTCGCCAACTGTTGTCAATTAAACTGAACCACGCACATCTGGAGGGAGTCTGCGTCCTTATTATCACCGATCAATAATGTGAAGGTACATTTTACACAATCAAAACACTGGGAAACTCCAAAATCCTATAAACCACAAGGGGACCGTAAACACATCTTTATCACATAGCAACACACCGTCGCATTCTGTAGGGACGAGGGTTGATTGATAAGTTCTGAGCACAACAGAGAGCAATCCACCAAAGAGGTGTTGCAGCTTTGTCGTGGTATTTATTTCATTTTACAGACATGAGAGTCTGGAGAGTGAGTGCGGTGAATGTCAACTTTAATCTCCCCGCCGATGTGTAAACGCACTTTAAGAATCATGTTTACACAAAACACATTAAAGCCCTCTGTTGTTTCCTCGCGGCGCAGAACTTATCAATCAACCCTCACATGGGAACAATAGAGCTCTTAACCAGATATATCAACCAATATCGCATGCTTACACGTTACTGCATGTGCAGTCCTGAGTCAGTGACAGAAATATGGCACAATAAGGTGACCAAAACTGAAAAGTAGTCACAAGAATGTTGTGGTTGCACAACACCAATAGCACAGAGCACAATAGCCCCTTAGAGTGCAATTTGATAACACTTGTGTGTGGCTAAAGCATGCTCACAT
Organism: Genypterus blacodes; assembly: GCF_046128005.1. Lineage (NCBI taxonomy): Eukaryota > Metazoa > Chordata > Actinopteri > Ophidiiformes > Ophidiidae > Genypterus > Genypterus blacodes. The sequence continues at coordinate 1,856,285 of NW_027466843.1, read as the reverse complement.
TACCACAACCTTGGTTTTGTATCTATTGTTTCGTATTCTCTCTATAAAAGGAGAGTGCTACGCCTCTGGGGGCCTCTGGGGACCCTGTGCACCTGTGGGGGAGGAGCAGCCACACCTTGATTGCGTCATGAAACAGAGACCAGAAAATGAGTCAGAGTTGTTGGGAAACTGACGCAGCCAGACACCGCATTGCTTGACACGTCATTTTTTTTTCTCTCTTTGTTCGTTTATTGTTGTTTGTGAGAGAGTGAGACAGGGAAATTGTGAGTTCTTGTATCAAACATGTATTATCAAACGGCCATCATTCAGTTTGGTATCCAGAAACTCTGGTGTTGCTTTAAATACCATATAAGCCAGCTATGATATGAGATATGATCTTTCTGCAACTGGAAATAATTCATCTCCTTTGTTCATAGTGTGAAAAAAACATTGCAATGTACTTTTATAAAATGCATAAAATTGCCACAGTGTAACCAGCAAGTGCACAGAGTTTTAAAGCATTTTGGATTCCAGACAACCCTAGAAATGAGAATCTATTAATAAAGAAGACAGACTGGTGACATAAAGTATTTAGATTGATTCCAGTAAACAATTCTCTGAATGAATGAGAAAAGCTGAGTTTGTCCCACAATAGATGCAATAAAATGAAACGCTCCTACTTAAATGTGCTGACAGGACAGAATGATCATTATATCTCTTTGTTATTTCAAATATAATTGGGAAAAGAAGGACAGAGTAGTGAAGAAGCCTGAAAGCGTAACAGAGTTTCTGTGTGACACACGCTCAGTGGATGACACGCTCAGATAGGTCAGGCTATATATGTCTCGCCTCAGGGTGCATTTCCATGACTCTCTCCTATATGTCCATTGTGTGGCAGTCATCATTTGTGCCTCTCAAACTAAAAGAGACGGGGACAAAGCGGGACAAGTCAAGCTGGGCTGCTGCAGAGTATATAGGCCGTTATATTTGTCAAATTGAATGTCCGGACTGACTAAAAATAGCCTCCGGCCCGGTTAACGCTTTGGTTTTCATGAGTTGCTGCAGGGCCTTGTTATTTATTCGTCTCCCCTTGGTGCTGTATAAAAAGAATGCCATCAAACCTTCACATATATACTTGCACACAGCTGCTCTGTGATACACTTTTTTATTGTCAAATAAAAAATGTTTTGGCTTTGTAGACAATTTTCATTGAACACTATGTCAGTGACTTCCAGCTCTCTCAGATATCCCTGGATAGTGGACACAGAGCTGCAGCCATTGGCATGAATGGCGCCATTGTTTTGAGCACAGCAGCCTCTTTATTTGGAATATCTCCAAGGAATTAAAAGAGTGAGATTCATGTCGGACCACAGCTGATACTGACTGGGTCAAAGCTGCCTGTCTTTAAGGTTTCAACACGGATGAAGTATTCACATTTTGATGAAGCAGCTGCATTGATGTCCAATCCCAGCTGACAATCATCGTGCCATGCTTATTCTGTGAAGGTATTCTCTCTCTCTCTCTCTCTCTCTCTCTCTCTCCGTCCCGCTCCCAGTCACAGCTCATTTCACAGATTATAAGCATGTCTGGATTTACTGTAAATACAGTCAAAAGCAAACTGCACTGGTTTCTAACTGCAGTCTCGTCCTTTAACCTCTCGTGCTGCAAACGGACCACACATCCTACTGTACTGCCCAGTCTTCTTTCATTGCGAGGTCAGAGCTCTCTGATATGATGTCCCTGCTTTACAATACTGGCCTGTTTCGCTCTCTCTGTTTCGCTTCCTCTGTCTTCACCGCAGGAAATGGCCCTATTGTCCTTGGGACAGGAAGTGGCCTGGAGCAGACCACTAGCTCACTGGTTTGATGTAGACCACGGTAAATTATTAATGAACGCTTTCACACAGAAGACATGCAGAAACTGTAAGGTTGCTGGCCACTGAGCAGTGTTTCGAAACAATGGACACAGCTGCAACTTGCCACCCAGAAAAGCAATATAGGTTTACAGTAATATATATAGGTTTACAGTAATATGTCAAAGTAAAACAAACTATAGCATGTTTTAGTAAATGTGGCATATGTGTCAATTTCATAAAGATATCCAAACATGTTATTTTATGTCTTGGGCAGGTTTCCTATTCGTGGTCATTTCAAGTTGTAATGCTTTGGATTTGCTTTAGAAATGCCTTACAAAGACAATAAAAGAGCTGTTACAGCTGTTTGAAGAGGTTAACTTGAACATCATATACTTTTCATATGTCTAAGGGTTACAGGTTTTTCTCAACCTACAGCGCCATAATTGATCCCTAAACAGAATTTACAACATGGAAGTCTCAAGTTGAAAGTGGTTTTAACTAACAGAAGAATTTTATAGAGTTATTGTTACTTATTAAGCAATATTATCTGACACCTCAGTTGTAAAGCAGATAGTCAGCCTATCAATAAAGCCATGTAAGATAAGTCATAAGTGTAGTCAGTCATTGAAACTAAAAAGGAATCTGTGAAATGTTTCCGTTCATGTCAGTTGTTTGCCACTAGAGGTAGACACAGACACAGTATTCATTTCTGCACAGTCCCAGCAAGCTTTAAGGCATCTGTTACTACAGTCGGATCAGATGTGTGTGTGCCGTCTGTGTGTTTGAAGGGGGGCATGCATGTTTCTATGCACATTCCTCGGTGGGTTTGGTGGTTGGTGGTTAAAATAGCTCGGCACTTGCCTCAGTCAGATGTGGCTGCTATTAGTTTGGGAAGATCCAGGAAAAGGAGAGAGCTGAAAATAACAAGTATACATTTTTCCAGGGACACACATTACAGTCAGGCAGACATGAAGTCCTGTGAGTGCGCAGGGGTCTCTGTTGGCCATGACATGTGACGAAATCATGCACCTGATATGTGTTATTGCAGTGTGTACTTTATTTAGCGGTTGGTCCCCTATCACACACTCTGTGTAGACTCATTGTGTCAGATAGGACAACCAAAAATATCCACATGGTGTGATGTGATTTCTCTGGCTTAAAATACTATTCATGTGACCAGCTGCTGCCACTGAGCTTCACTCAGTGTGCGCGTGGGCGTATCACCTTCACATATATTTTGCATATATGTAGGTTACAGGGCAAGCTAGTGGAAAACTAAATACCTGGTGGATATAGGATATAGAGCCTTTCTTTCTTTCTTTCTTTCTTTCTTTCTTTCTTTCTTTCTTTCTTTCTTATTTTTGACAATGAAAACATTTGTTAAGTGTGTGCAAAGCATTATAGGCTCATTATAGTTTCGCAATATGTTTTTTACACAATTATGTAGGTCAGTTCAATGCATGATTTATTTAAGAAGACATCAATGAATCAAATTCAACCAGTATTTATATATGTTGACTTTTATACAGTATTGCCACTTATTGCAAAGTAGATTTAAAGTCATTAAGCAGAAAAATCAATCAATCAATCATGAAAGGTTAAAGATATCACCTTTTTAGACTATTGCAGTCCTATCACATTGGTGAGGCCTATACCGTACACTACATTTCCCATGATCCCTCGCTTCCAGGATGACCAAATGGAACGGAGAAAGCCGCCGTGTGACAGCTGAGCTGAAGTTTGCTGGAGAAACCCCCCGACCTGAACGAACACCAATGAAACAAACGTGTAAGTTTCATCTATCTGTCTTCTTTCGCTTCTTCGTGTCATGTCACACACACACTATCGCAGTTATGTAGACTCGCCATGTTGCCGTTGTTGTGTCCGGCTGTCCAACTTGAAGAGGTTTGCTGTAGTTGAGGAGGGTTGGATCATGCCTGTTAGGAAGTGTTGTCCTGTTTTCACTAATGAACGTCTCCTCAACTTGTCGGTTAATGTATGTTTCGTCTCTTGAACGGTATGAAATAATCACTTTATTGATATGTCGGTGTAATATGAAGTAATCAGCCGCGAAGGACTAAAGCGGCTGTATCAGATATTTTTAGAGATACAGGATATCTCCGGTCTGACGTGACTCGACCTCATTATTATGCTTTTGCATGATACGTTCACGTTCAATCACGTTCCTACATCGTACTAATAACAACAACAGATTTCTAACTGTACAGTGTTTGAGCCGCCCTTGGTCTTGGTATTAGCCGCTGACCAGCAGTGTGTTGACAGTCACTTTTCAGGCGCTTTTGCTTTTGCTCTTGTCTCCTAGGTTGTAACGGTGAAAACTCTCTTTCATCTTGAACCTTTTCATTCATCACAACAAGCCTTTCAGTCCGGCCGGCAATGGACTTGAAATGACAACAATAGCTCGCAGTATAATGTGCTAATCAAGCAACGTGCTAATCAGTGGACCCGCAAAAAGTGGTGGGAAATGAATGGCAGCTTTGTGTGTAAGCTACACATGATACACCGTGTGTATCCTGCACAGTAATACACTGCGCCATGAATCTTCGAGAGACTCGCAGGCAGAATGGATAACACTTATTTCTGCCCAGTTACAGCAGCAAAAAGGGGAACATTGAAATGAATTCACGGTTACATTTTGAGACAATACAACTTCAGTAGAGGAATAGTGTTTGTTTCACTCGTTTACACTTAATGACTTGCTTAGAACTTGTTTGGAAACATCACTTTACTTACTGAAACTGTGGTTGATCTCATGTTCAGAAAGCTGCTGAATCCCCCCCATCACAAAGGCTGATACAGGCCTGTGGATGGATGAGATTGTAATGATGCTGCAACAGAAGCAGTATAGTTTAGAGATGACAGATACATGTAATATGTCTGCACATCCTTACAGATACTGTAATAGCCGAAACAAACACAAGGCCCTCTGGTGGTAGAATTATTTTAATAAACCGATCTTCTACAGGCAGTAGCCTCGGGCAGCTGTAGGTCAGTGTTCCTGAGTAGTTGTTACTGTCTCTCCCCCCCTCCTTCCTTGTTTCTGGGGAATCCTCAGCACACTGGAGTGCAACTGCCACAGTGAGATACCAGCTGAGTTCCTTTATTACAGTTAAATGTCTTCTTTTCCTGATATTCAGTTACTTCCAGAGTGCAGAAATAGTTCCTTATAAGCCAGCTTGGCCAGAGAAAGTTTGGCAGTAACAGCAGTGCGTGATACTGATCCCATCGATTACATGTTTCAATGATTTCTTCTAATCATATTGTGATTGTAGCAGGTTACATGTTGGATAACACGGGAGGTGGCAGTCTATTTTTAAACAAGTGGAATATGCATAAGAAACTGCAATGACCTTTTATGGCAAACAGGCCTCCAATTCCACTGTGTAACAATGAGCACCAGATGTCTCAGAAATATTTCAACTGTCTGCTTTTGTTTTCTTTAATCGGTTAGAGCTGACTGATACTGATATTTTATTAAAAAAAAATGTTATTGTCAAAGATGCATCAGGGCTGTTCCATTCTATAAATAATAATACAGCACTAAAAGTACAAAAACAAAGAAAATAATCTTGTTTGATACAACTGATGATGTCACTCCATAAAGATAGTTCCTGCTCTAGTTAAAAAAAAATCTAAAATTGTTCTGTATCACTGGTATGAAAGTTAATAGAAAAAGGTCTGTATAATGATCGTATGGCCCCAATATTATTTTGTATTAAGTACAGTACAGCATATGATATATTGTGTGTGTGTGTGTGTGTGTGTGTGTGTGTGTGTGTGTGTGCATTAATCTAACAGGCATATCAGTCCACACACAGTATGGGTTTGACATTAGGTCAGTTACAGTACTTTGGCATTGTGGTTGTCCATTAAGTAAACGTCCAACCCTGGATGTGGTTCAGTCTGTAGATAACGCACTTTCAATGACAAACAGGATCAACACAGATAAACGGCACAAATCAGTGTCTAATAGATATAAAGGTACAAACAATTGCTATTGTGTTTAAAAAAAAAAAGAAAAAAAAAAAGAGGAAACACATTAACAATATTGTAATTTTTCAATTTAATACTGAGTTGTTGATTCTGAGATCCGATCGCCTGTCAATCAGTGACCTGGTGGTGGTGCTGGACACTGGCATTGTTGCCCCGGGGAAGGCTGAACCATAGGCAGGGGTGGGATTTGCTTAATGAATGCGTCTGGAGGTTTACAGCATTTGGTTCAAGCAAATGAGAGAGGCAGAGAGAAGTCTTGACATGCTGCTGGGTCACAACACGCTGTAAGCAGAGCTGCTGTGTGTGTGTGTGTGTGTTACTGTACTAAGCCATGCAAACACATTGCTGGGTTGTCCCTTGTCTCTGTCTGCTAAGTCTCTTTGTCCCAGGCTCATACCATAATAAATCTGCGTGCCTGCCCGCTATAAGGCCCTCCCCCAGCTCTCTCTCTCTCTCCCTTCAACTCCACCTCCACCCTGCCTCACTCTCTCCCTCTCCCTCTCCCTCTCCCTCTCTCTCCACTCAGGACAGTGGCCGGCTGGAGGAGCAGCCAGCGCTAACAGCAGAGGGCTTTTTAATTTGATGGGCAAACATAAGAAGCAGAGAGAACATCCCACGTTAAGATAATTGCTGCAGCAACACAGTAAGTCTGCGTCATGCTTCCACAGTAGCTGGCGGGTGACGTGTTGTGTCTTACCTGTGGTTGCTACTTTCATGTCAGCGTAGGCCTTTACGCCGTTAAAGTCTGATTCAATGTTGATGACTTAGTATTAGGGAAATTTGTTAAGCTGATGTTTTGTTTCCTGTAGTGTAGGTTATGTTATCCCCAGAGGGAGTTGCGATTGTGCTTCATTTGTCACCAGTTGTATTCATTTAAGGGAAGATTCTTTATTTCTGTCCATTGTTCTTGATAACAGAATTGAATCTACCTGTTGGAGCAGAGTCTGAAGTTGTTTTTGAACACAAGCTGCTAAAACACAACAGTTCCCACAACTCCCAGAGTTCAGTGGGAGTTGATACAGAATATTGGATCCTGGTCGCTCGTGGTGGTCACAGCTAATTGAATGGTTTGCATCTTCATATTGTGTTTTATTGCTGTTTTGTCTTGTGAGGGCAGTTCAACAGGTTTATTAATGTGAAAGAAATCAAAAAATAGAAGAAATTATTATTATTGTATAATTGATTTAGTAGATTTACTTATAAATGCTTAAATTGCTGTCCTGAGCAACAGTTTAACCTGCTACTCATGTAAGTTAGTTAATGTTCTGTGTGCTTTGCTTTCCATCATTTCTTCTCCTGAAGTCACTTATTCAGACGTTGCATCAACTTTGGCTGTGCATGATTGGAGAGCAGATATTTCTCATATAGTTTTTCCTTCTCAGTTGCTTGAAGTCAATGATTCTAAAATGTTAAAGACAGCCGGGAGTGTTAGATTGCCTCAAGTACTTTGGCTTCTTCAAATAACCAGTTGTTTTACCCTCTTAGCAACAAAATGCCACTTTCTAAAGCCTGAAAATTCCTCCTTTCTCCTGTTGCACGGACGACAATTGCATTTTAGAAACCACCTGAATAAAAGTACTTCACCTCTCATCTTGGTCATGGTCTCAGTTCATTGGGGGTCATGTCAATCACTCAGCAGGTGGACTGAGTGACGTACACCATCCCAAACACCAAACTAGAGACTCTTGGAGCAGATTTGTGGCTCAATTATAAAGCAAACAGAGCAGAACAGGTTGACATTTATACAGTGAGTGATTGCTATTAGGGGTTTTGTGGCCACTTTCTCATCATGTGCTGTTGGTTTCCACATATAGCTCTCACAGTTGTCAGGGTGACATTCTTGCCCACGTTAAGCTCCTCTGTACATCCACCTCTTGTTCTCTGTCTGATTCTATCACGCCTTCTATCAGTTTATTCCCTTATCTTTTGCATGTGTTGGATGTTGTAACCCTCAGTATTTGTTTTGCAGCAGGTGTCACATCCTGTCCTTTGTTGTGGTGTTCGGCTTCTGTTTGCCTTGTTCTGACCTGTAACACCACGTATCACTGTCATCAGTTGTTGCAGTAGCGCTAATGATTAGTATTACAGACTACAGAACTGCTATTGTTTACGTTGTAATAAGACCCAAAGCTGCGCTGCATGTGTAACAGCCATGTGTCAGTACATGAGATCATTCATATCAGAGAAATCAGAGAATGACTAATATACGTTTGCTTTCACTGTAATTTGGCAAAGTACTATGGGCTGTTAATGGTTAACCAAACAATGCTCCTAATTTAAGAGTTGATGAACTCGCTGGTTGAGATCAACTGTCAATTATGAGCACATGATGTCAACGAGTCCTCCAGGTTTTTACCACAGAGAGCTTTATTGTGGCCTGTCGCAGCTGGTCCATGATGGCATAGAAGTTAATATTGTGGCATCTGAGCGGATAATATAAGTGAGTGTGTGTGTGTTTGTGTGTGTACAATTGTCAATAGGAAGAGTTTAAATGACCTTTCAGGAGATTTGGCCCGCTTTTGTTTGCAGGATTACTGAAACAGTTCTGAAGAGGTTCTGATGAAACTTGTTATTATTGTTTTAAGAATTATTATTATGTTACAGACATGATCTCATTAGCAGCTAAATATTACATTGGTTGAGAAATTGAGACAGTATACATTAGCTGTTAACATCAAACATTCATATCTTGTAGTGTGTAAGAGTGAGAGAGAGATGCAGAAGCACTTGCAGACTGTGTGTATTGTTTGTGGAATGATGTGCACAGATGGTGATGTCTTATCACATCTAGTGCAAGCACACTGTCCAGTATCTTATCCAACCGGATGTTTGGAATTTTCCACAGTCAGTCCTGTGACGTTATTAAATTCAGGATTTATGAATTCTCTCCGAGTCAGAAGCTTTGAATTTCTTGTCTGATGTGTGTGTGAAATGGCTTTTCTCTTGTGGTAACTTTCCAAAAGAACATGATATTGGGTGCAGGTGCTGGGCTGTGTTGAACACTGCCATCGCCCCCATGTGTGTGTGTTATCCTCCTCCTCTGTGTGTGTGTGCTTGTGCCCACAAACTCAGAAACCTTTTGGACTTCTAGAGCGGCCTCATTTTCCATTAGCCATTGTCAGTTTCTAAAGTCTTAACTGCTTGCTCGTGTACTGTGAAAGCAAAAAAGACTGAGAAATGATTCCAACTTCGTCTGTACCCAGTCGGTTGTCCTCTCTCAATCTGCTAAAAAGGCCCTTCAGTGAGGAGCCATCTGATACTTCATCATGAAGACGTGAACACTGAGGACGTGACGGCTCTCTGATTCTGAATTATAGGCAATAATCAATAAGTGGAAGCAATATGACTTTAAATGCCCTGTTGGAACACTCAACTGAGATCATATGACTTTGTAATCACACACAGATACAGATTCAGTGGATATGGTGTTTACTTTCTATTTTGGAGAGAAACTGCTGGTCAAGCTTTATCGGCTACTTTATTGCTGTGTCAGTGTTTGTAGTATTGCTTTGGTGAAACTTCATTAAATTGTGCTCTAGGAAGAACAACTATAAAAACATGTACGGACAGTCATTAAAAATAGATGAGATTGTTTGTACGTCAACAGTATGAAGCCTTTGCATTAACAGATTGGCATTATTGCTGCGATCAATAGTAGAAATGCATACACAGGGAAATAAAAGAGTGGATGCACATTGAGTTTGGACCATATTAAACTTCAGCTTTGTCAGTTTCTATACTTTTTGTTACTGTTGACCACTTTACTCTGGTGCTCTTGCTCTGAGTACAACCATGTTTCACTTGACTTCATTGTTTGGGTTCACTACATTGATTCCTATGATTAATCTTTTTCAGATTTTACACATTTAAGAAGAAACAATGCTACAAGCTCCCAGTCATAGTGTATTACTTGGGTTATTCACAGTTTCCTGGGCAACAGGAAGTTCAGAGGTCCAGATCCCTTCAGCCAATGACAGAAAAGATCAGCAGGCCCCTCCTGCAGCCTGTGAACTTGATTTATTCAGTCTGATAGTGACAGGGTGAACCAAAGAGCACCCAATTAGAGTTTTTTTGTCTCCTTTCCCTCTCTCCTAAGTAGCCATGACTCTAATTCCCCCCCGCGACGTCCTTTCCCCAAGTGCCCTCTATCAAGCTGTCCTCTCGCGCTACCCCTCCCCCCCCTGCTGTCCCTCCCTCCGTCTCCTTTTTACTCCTGTGTGCCTGCGCTCACGTACACACCCTCTCTCCTGGTAGGGCCGTGTTTGCACAGAGAACCTATGCGAGGCTTTTCAAACACCCGTAACTTTTAGTTCAGTCCCATGCTCCAAGGTCAAAGGTCTGACGTGCGAAGCTTCTGCCTCATCTGATCAGCTTTATTATTTTACAAGACGTGGACACGCACTGGTGTGGTTTGGCTACGTGCAGGTGTACGTATCTGCTCTTCGGAAGACTCAGGAGGATGTGTTAGTGTTTTCTACTTTGGTCCTTTATGTTCTGTCCAAATGACACCCAATGACAGTTTGCTTAGCTGACAGTTTTGTGTTCTTCCCTCCTGGCATCGTGCCTGTAGTGCAAGAACACAAACTAGGGAGAGACGGCTAATATCCATGTCCATTAGGGGGACAGGGTCTCGCTTGGCTGCATGGTTAACAAACCAACAGTTCACCACATTCACTGCTAAACTGGAGCTGACAGAGTGTGTCAGAGGAACGTATGTGCGTCACTTTGCATGTGTTTGTGTGTGTTTAAAATCCAGTGTTGAAAGGCTAAACAATTACAAAACCACTGGTATGTTAATTCAAGGTTGTTCTCTTATGGTTTAGAGCCAATAATACACGTCACATCTATTACACTTCACGCACTGCTGATCCAATGCAGGATATTGTTGCTGGGCATTAAAGCTGTGTGTGTGTGTGTGTGTGTGTGTGTGTGTGTGTGTGTGTGTGTGTGTGTGTGTGTGTGTGTGTGTGTGTGTGTGTGTGTGTGTGTGTGTGTGTGTGTGTGTGTGTGTGTGTGTGTGTGTGTGTGTGTGTGTGTGTGTGTGTGTGTGTGTGTGTGTGTGTGTGTGTGTGTGTGTGTGTGTGTGTGGGGGGGGAAGTGTGGCTCCCCTGATATGAATGGATTGGGGAAGGTTTGGCCCTGAACCAGCACACTCAGCTGATTGAAGGAACGGTGCACTCAAAGCCGAGCAGATGAGAGGAATCTGGGAAATAAAAGGCAGCACATGAAGTAGAGAGGAGGCTGCTAGGGTTAATTCACATATGGGTGTGTTAATATGTGGACACAGCTGCTGTCTTTATCTTTGTGTGTGTGTTTGTGATGTTGCTGTATTCCATTTGCCACACCGGTCTCGCAGCATTCGTTCTAAGCCCAACCCTTTCCCCCCTGGCAGCATGTTTTATTGACTGCAATAACTGGGCCGTCGTATCAGGTGTCCTTTTGTCCCTCGCCTGGATGAAGCACAAAGCCCTTATGGACCATCAGGGTATGAGAAAAGCAGTATTTTAATTTTCATAAACAGTAATTTAGATCCAGATATAGATTAAGATTTAGACTAGATTGTTCAGCATTGCATCCATCATGTGTGGTTGATCCTGTGCAGGGTTGAGCGGCCTGTAGACTTTCCCAGCATTCATAGGGTGAGGGGCGAGGTTTACTATGGATGGGTCACTTTACTTACAGTCACTGTAGTGCCATGTTAGAACCCGACATCTTACAGCATATGTATTATTTTGCTATATGCTGCATGAAGTACTTAAATCCATAGAATGAATGTATGTGTAGGTATTGTATACACATCATCCCTCTGAGGGCAGATGCAGTTTATCAGAAACTGTACTGCCTCATGTCAGTGTCAGTGCTGCGTCATACACATTGGAATTAGAGCTGATGTTGGCTGGGAGGCAGACGTGTTTTGTAAACAACACAGTGTGTCTTTCAAAAGGGAAACTTGGCTCCTTGCATTAATGGGGATGGGTGTATTTAATCTAGCATCTTCCTCATGTGGGTTTGTAGTGATTGAGCGTTACAGTTACAGTACGCTGAGGAACTCGATCCCTGTGTAGCTTCAGGCTGTGGCAACTCGATCTTTGTGACCCTAAAAGCTCAGGCAGGAGGCCAGGTCGGGCTTTGTTTCCTGTGAAAGACTCAAACCCTTCTGTCTGATATCTTATGCAAAATAATGGAATATCAGATGATCCCTTTCATAATTACACACCCTTAGAAACATGGATGTTCTGGTGGGCATGTTTTATGAAAGTCATTGCCTTAAAACAACAACAAAATATAAAATGATGCAAAATATACTGTATCAGACTTTATATTAGACTTTATATCATCCTTTTACAATAAAGCTGATAATAATGATAAAAATAGGAAATACAGCACACATCAATATCATCATCTATTTCAGTTTTTGAATCACAAGTTTATTTATTGATTAATTTAATTTATTAATTATTTGTTAAGACTATTTTTGGAATGATGGAATGTAAAAATATTTCCATTGCATTGATTTAATGTATCAGTTTGTTAGCTGAAACATGTAAAGCATCTTTGTATTCAATCATTGCAATTTAGACATAGTGTCAATAAGTTTGGCTATACTCAGAAAAATAATGTTAATGTTGGTTACATTCAACTTTGGTGTTTTCACATCTTAATGTCTGTTCTTCCTCTTCTCTTTGTAGTTTTCTCCATAGTTACACCACTTCAGCCAATCAGACCCTGATGCCCGGGAAGCCTGTACTTAGTCCCTGAGCCAGCAGGGGGCCTCAGTCCCACAGCAGGACACCCAACACTGAGTTTGCCTTCTACTGAACTGTCCCACTTCAGTCAAGCTGTCCCAATCTGCTTCCCCTCCCTCTCGCTCTTCTCCTCCTGCTCCTCTTTCTTCTCCCTCCTGGCCACCACAGGCCCACCTGGACTCCCGGTCAGCCTTCTCCCTCCATGAGGGGCGGGGGGAGGCATCGGGGGGTCTGGATGTGGACCCCCAGGCTCAACTTACTTCTTCTGGGGACTTCAGGGACCAGGGACAGCCACCCTGTCACGATGTGTCAACTCTCACTGGTAGGTCACTGATGAGACCCAGAGTGAGGAAAGGAGAGAAGTAGACAATAAAGCCACACGTCACTCACTCATTGAAACTTTAAGAAAAGCTCAATTTACAATAAGTTTGGTTCAATTTAGCTCCAATGTTATTTATTTACTCTGGTGTTGAAACTAGGCATTGAAGAATATGGCTATTTCCTCTATTATTTATCTATCTACGAGTCTATCTACTATTTGTAAGCATTTCAGCAGGAGTCTGGACAATAGAGTGGTGCAGGTTTATACTTTTGTCAGTAGAGGGCAGTGTGATATTTCAGAAAACATGTCATCCCTCTTTAGTTATTAATCTGCCTCTTTTTCTGCTTATCTTTCCTCCAAACTCACACACTTATTCATTCATGAACACACAACCACACGCACACGCACACGCACACGCACACGCACACGCACACGCACACGCACACGCACAGACCTTTGCTCAGACCTGCCAGAGTTGGAGATCGTGAGCCTCCTGTCAGAGGGGCAGCCCAACTACACTCTTCGAGCAGACACGGTATTCGGCTACGACAACGACGACTGGTTGCACACCCCTATACTGCCACAAGAGGTCGTACTAGGACTCACCGGCGAGCAGATTGGAGAAACGTTCAAGTATTTCTGTAAGTTCTGTTTGATTTACTCCTGATTGCGAACATTTCCATTGCATTAGATGCCTTCTTGACCATTGTTAGGACTTATGATAGGAGCGAGTGATGGGTTGTGTTGTGTAAAAGCCCGGCATGTAGTGTTGTGAAATGAACTCAGCACATGTTGTGAGTACTAGTAGTGTAAATCAGTATACAGATCCCAGATCGCTGTAAATCTGCCTTGTGTGCAGCCAAATCGCTCTCCCTTCTCCCGTATCTTTCTTGTGCATTTTGTCCTTCACGCCTTGTTCATGATCTTGCTCATATCTGATGATGAGATAGCAGGCACCTAGGCTGAACTCAACCACGTGTTCCTATCAGGGACTAGACATACAGATTGTGCAACTCTGTGTTGTGTGAGGTTTGACTCTCTGGCAGGTCCCCACAGGTGACGTGTGTTTCTAGTTTTCATTATTCTAGTTTCCACTTCCTTCACTGTTCCATCTGTTTTTTTTTCCTGTACTGAGGAAGACCACAAAACCACCGAATGATAAGAAGTCATTTCTCTGATTTAACTATAAATGTGGTCTTGCAGAATAGTGGGCTGTGAACAGAACACGTCTGATCTTTAGTGGTCATATTTACAACTAAACTTAATACTGATTAAATGCGTTTATATATCATATCTAATATATCATTCTGGGTGTAAGCTGAGACGAATGCTTACCCATGATGTCTGCTCTCAGTTTGAGCCAGAACTACCATGGCGCTCCATAAGGAAATATCATCCTCATGTTGTGTAACAACAATAGCTTAAGTTAATGTTATGATGCTTTCACCCAGCTGTACTTAACTGTCAATTTTTGTCCTTAAAAGACAAAGACTTGTTGTTAAGTAAGAAAAGTTTTGTTTATGGACCAAAGACCAAACGCATATTACATTTGCTTGTTATTCAGGGTAAAAATATGGTATAATATGATAATGTAGTGTAACTTGTATTGTGGGCTTCACTCATCCATTTCCTCAGCACTGACCTTGTGCTTCATTTAGCGTTGATACTTTGGCTTTGAGCTGTGTTGCAAAATGGAAACGTGATCGCAGAGGGGAAAGTTGGGTGTCTACCCTCTGTTGCGTGCAGCCTGACCTGGAGGAGGAGGAGGAGGCCTGTGGGTGAAAAATAGACGAGAAGGTTAATATTTGATTATGGGACACATGCTGCTGTTTCTGGGTAGCAACACACACACACACACACACACACACACACACACACACACACACACACACACACACACACACACACACACACACACACACACACACACACACACACACACACACACACACACACACGCGCGCGCGCGCACTACGGTGGATTTAATGATGGGACACGATAACATTAAAGTGGAAAGGAAGGGAAGCAACGGAAAGCAACCTCATCCTTGTAAATCATATTTCTTCATTTTTTATATGGCGAGAGACTTTATGCAGCATTGGTCTCATTAAGGCAACTGTTTTTGATTTGACAAGGTTATGTACAGTACATCAATCTATTTTCAATGAAGATAACATTTGACTTTTTCAGAAATGTAATGAAAAGCAATTATTTAGTGTGAAATGAAGGAGATTGATGTGACATTATGATAAAAACAAAAATCCATTTAGCCCAACCAGAACCCTTCATGTTGGTCAGTCCATATCTCCAGTGATAACCACATACGTACACTCTCAGTGTGCATTGACAGCACTGCCTCTGTGTGCGCATGTAAAGGGGGTGTGGCTGTGTCTGCATCACTATTACGTCTATGTGCAAGATAACGGCAGCCACTGCCATGAGCAGAGCGTACCATCTCTCTCACATTTACAGGGGTGGGTGGGCTCAGTGCAGCATTCTGCTAGACCACAGAACATTTCACAACTTCAATTATTTATAAATAGATAAATAAATTACAATTATATCCATTTGAGGCTTTACATTAGGTGCTTGCTCAAGGTCCGTGCTGCTGAATACCAGCTTTTCTGGCTCTTTGTATAGATTGCTCTTCATCTTGCACCCCTCCTCCTCTTCTTCCCCTCGTTTTTCCCGGTAGTCCAACGTGGCCAGGTGAACGTTGGCAGGCATGACGACAGCTGGTCCTCACAATCTGAGGGATTACATATCAACACCAAGCAGCTTAGATGCTCTCAGATACACACACACACACACACACACACACACACACATACAGGTGTAGACGCCCACTTATACAGTCTAGTGGATTCTGGTGAGCCTGCACACACACACACACACACACACAGAGCAGAAGTGGTGATCACAGTCGAAGAAGCTGGGGATTTATCAGATGGATGGAGAGAAGAAGGAGGGCAGATTTTGTCCTGTAACTATGGAGGTGTGGAGCTGCTCGACATCTGAGGAGGAGGAGGATGAAGAGAAGAGCTACTCTAGTCTAGTGGAGGAGAGGAAACGCCTCAACAGCAATAATAATAATAATAACAACAATGACATCCTTTGCAAGGAAGTCAAACAAGGTGAGAGCAGGGAGTGTGTGGTGATGCAGAGTGTGAGAGTCTGCGTGCATGCACAGTGATCCGTGTGGAGAAGCTGCACTCTGTAAAGAAAATAAGAATATGTAAAGGACAGAGTGTTAATGTTCTATCTTATTCTGCTTTGCTGTGCCGTCATCTTTGTTATCTGAGTGCTGACTTTGAGACTTTGCACAGCATGCAGCGCAGGGTGCAGTGATGTCATTGACAGGATTTCATGAATAAGACGGTTACCAATCGGCTAAAGGCTTTGTTTGCTGGATCTGGGGGAATAGATCATGATAGTGCTCATAGACTTTTGTAGTTATGTGAATATTTGAATATTGAATGTTTCATCTTGGTGTGGTGAAGGTCAGTGAGCCGGTGTGTATGTCCACACACTCTGCTGCAGCAAAGTCAAGTCTTGTCTGCAGGTGAATGCTGTGGTTTCTGAAATGGACTGCTTATGCTGTTATATGTTACGAAAATGGAATTAGTTATGTTGAAATGGCAAATTTAATTAATTGTTCTCTGCTCACAGGCTTCACTTGATCTATCCGTGTGGTTTTATTGAATTTGAGAAGTAGGATTTGTGTTTTTCATATGAAACAGGGTTGTGTCTGTGGGTCAGAGGGACAAACACTGCAGGTACATTAACTCCTCTGCCTCTAGCTTCAACTTCAGTACTCCTCATACTTTAATTACTACTGCAGTTTCAGTTTTATATGGCATTGTTCGCTTGGGCACACATTCATTTTGTTTCTTGATAATGAAAGATTGTGATACGATTCCGAGCTATTCCTCTTTAACGGAGCTGTGAGTCTTCCCTCTCTTCCGTTCCCCCTCCTGTGTCTGGTGGTCTTTGTCTAAATGTGTCTGGCGCCCTTCATATGAACACTGCACCGCTGGCGTCACTCCACAAGGATAGGAGTTCCTAAAAAATGTCCTCATCTCTCCGTCGTGCAGGAGAATAATCATTTAGATAAATATTTCATTCCAAACGCAGCAGAGCATGATACATTTTCTGTGTGTGCTGCGTGGAAATGGCTGCATTGTTCAGGTCTAATTAAGGATTTTAAGATGCATACTGTTCAAATGTTAAGCTCTGAGTGATGTATCTGCCACTGCTGATGATTGCGTTACAACAAAATGACTGTTCTTGTTGCAAAATGCATAGATTTGAGACTGAGTGTGTATTGCATTACTCATGATAAAAAAAAGAAGACTGAACAGGACTGAACAATCTGCCATCTTTAAAGCAATCAAGTCTACAGAGGATCAGCGTGGATCCTCATTAGCACGTTAGTTAAAGGTTCATCTTTAAGTAGCGAATCAGGACAGCAGTCAGTGGAGCCCTAAAGCCTGTAAGTGACACAGCGGCACGTCTGTAGCTCGTTCTGTTGCATCCAGGTCAGGAGGAACACGTGAGGCAGACTGAAGTGTAGCATAAGGACACAAAGAGCTTTATGGTCATATTACTTTACGAGGAATCCCAATTCCAATCTCTTAAACTGAGAATCAAAGGCTAAATGAATATCAAATAACCCAAATTGACCTATAGACCATTAGAAATGGAGTAGACTTTTTAACAACATTGAATATTACAGCAGGAGAAGGGAGCTTGTATGTTTTGTGTGAATGATTTGAGCTCACATGACATCTGTCCACACTTTCCACTTTTACAACAGGATTACAGGAAATAGAGAGAATTATAGGAAGTACTTTAAAAATAACATAATAAGAACAACCGTATCTGAACATTATTATGGTTTGGAAAATAATTGTTTGTTGAAACCTCTGACACAAAGCAGGTTAGCAATTGTAAATAAAGATGTTTGCAGAATTATGCTTGTTCCTATTGATCTTTGTTGTCGATATGTTTTATTGAGGTTTGTGGGAGTTTTAGCATTGTAACTGTCATTGATATCACCTTTAATGCCAAATCACATGTATAAGTAGTGAGTTTATTATAGCTGTTTAGCCATTATAAAGAACTAAACGGTGTGGTTTTGGGATTTCTCTTGCTTATGCATAACAAGAGACCCAATAATTCTCCCATCCCTTTGTTTTGACCCATCTCTGCATCTCTCTTTAATCTACTTAGTGGAAACCAAACCTTTACTTACAGTAAATCGTCACCTCAGGCCGCTGTGGCGTCGACATTATTTGCGTTTTATAATTCATGGGCAGCTCACATCGCAGTGCAGAGTGCCAGCTTCTGCCCATTAGGCTGATTAGATACTGATGCAGACTCACACAGCTGCACAGTTCAAGTGTTTCCAGGCCAAATTCGAGGACGTCAGTGTCATTATTTTGCCTTGTAGCCGCTTCCGCCTCTGCAGCTGTCTACTCCATCTGCTCTCTTTGGACGAGCCTGCTACGCTAACAACAACAGGGATGATCTGGGTGCTAAGATATTTAAGTCCCTAAGGGTGTCTTGCAAAATCCGACACCTGCCTTGTGGTGGATTCTTGAGTGGAGTCTTTGTGTTCAGTCTCTGCTGTTGAGATATTTTGGTATCCAGGAAAACGAGGTCCTTATTGACGTCTTATCTGGGCTAATAGGGATCAAGATAAGAGGATCAGGATCTGACCAGCCACATGGAGATGTTGTGGTCTCTACTCTGGACACTTAAAGGGGAAAACAGACTATACTCTCGGCACCAATGCAGAGAATAAGACTTTGAGTCCTGGCTGTACTCATTTTTCATTTTAGAGCATATGTGCGAAGGCAAAATGAAAACACAAAGTAAACACAAAGAAAGGGACAAAGACCTCAACAGTGTTGAAGTCTCGCAGCACTGACCACAATGCTGAGCAACAACATCGGCAAAGCTCAAAGCTCAAATGAAGAAGTGTCTCCACCTGCCGTTCATACCTCTCAGGCTCCCTTCTTTCATTGAATCCATCTCTCTCTCTCTCTCTCTCTCTCTCTCTCTAGTGCTGTCCTCAGATCGGGTTGGCCAGATCACTAAGACCTATCATGACATCAAGGCGGTGACCCACCTTCTAGAGGAGGTAACACACACACACACACACACACATGATTAAAGGGGATTAAATGCATCTGCCTCACTGACTGTCACACTTTCTTCAAATCCTTTTTTTTTCTTTTTTTAACCAAAAGATAGAAAATTTTATTTCGTCAAATATGACACGTTTATTTATTTTTTCTCTGTCTTAACTATTAGACAGAGGAATGTTCTCAGTTCTGTGTTCAGTAATGTAATTGCATTATTCATGTTTCTCTTTGCAGAAGGAGAGAGATCTTGAGCTTGCAGCCCGGATCGGTCAGTCGCTCCTCAAGCAGAACCATGAACTGAAAGCACGTAATGAACTTCTGGATGAGCATCTTGTGATCGCAAAGGAGGAGGTACGGACAGTAATGAGGCCCAGCGGGGAGGCATATCACCTCACGTAATCATGGCGATACTTTAATAACAGCACTACTGAGCTCTAATGGCCGTGGTTTGTTTGGCAGATTGCTCAGCTTCGTCACGAGCTGTCCATGCGGGACGACCTCCTGCAGTTCTACGCAGGCACCGAAGAGATAGAGAACGCCGAGGCTCGCTCACCGTGAGTTCACACACACACACACACACACACACACACACACACACACACACACACACACACACACACACACACACACACACACCCTTACATATTTTTGAAACGGGGAATCTTTCACCTTACATTTTGTAATTGTATGTCGAGTTTTTTTATGGAGAATATTTCTTTTCCTCTCCTGGTTTTAGAGTGAAGAGGAATGAGTCGTGCAGTTCTCTGAGCAGCCTGGTCCATTATGACTTCCTGCACCAGAAACTGAAGGGTTTAGAAGATGAGAACCACAAACTGCGATTAGAGGTACGCTGTGATTCATGCTGTCACGTATGAAATGAGAGAAGCTCAAATTATCGTTTGATGGCACGATTTTGACGTCCATTTACTCTCCAGGCCGACGATCTCGCATCGGAGACGACCTGCTACGAGGAGCAGGAACAGGAGCTGATGATGGTCTGTGTGGAAGAGCTCAGTGAGTGTTTTATGTGATCACGTTTCAGTGTTTGATGATGACCCATCCACATTACTGAGCGACGGCTTCATTTGTTGGCCGTTTGCGTGTGTTTCAGCCTCGGTCAACAAGCAGGTAGTCGACCTGTCAGAAGAGCTGGCGCGGAAAGTGGAGGACTCACTCAAACAACAGGAAGAGATCGGCTCCCTGCTCATCCAGATTGTTGACCTGCAGGCCCGCTGCAAAGGAGTGAGGGACACACACACACACACACACACACACACACACACACACACACACACACACACACACACACACACACACACACACACACACACACACAGAAACCGCAGTTGAGCTAAGGTGTCCTCAAGACGCTTACATAAAACTCACTTTGTAAAGACTTTATGTAATAAGAACTCATCAAATATTTAGCTTAGCTGCCTGACTTCTCCACTTAATCTACGAATGGATTTCTGCTCCAATTGAATCAAGTATAACACCCTCTCCTACTCTCTCTCTCTCTCTCTCTCTCTCTCTCTCTTTCTCTCTCTCTCTAGGTCACCCATGAGAATGAGGAGCTGAACCAGCACCTTGGTGCCTCCAGAGAGAGCCAGCTGCAGCTCAAATCAGAGGCAAGAAGCTAACTCTTTCATACACAAACACGAGTGTGATGACAAAGTCTGTGTAAACCAGATCAGTGTGTGTAGCCCCGTGTGTCTCCCACTCAGCTCCCACTCCGCACACTAGTGAATGCTGTGCTGCATTGATCCGGTCCTGCTGTTTTGACTGATGTGTCTCCCCCTGCCTGCAGCTGAAGGACTTGCAGGACAAGTACTCGCAGTGTGAGGCCATGCTCAGCGAGGCCCGAGAGGACATTAAGAACCTTCGGAACAAGAGCGCGCCTAACAGCACGGTGCAGCGGTACACTGCGCTGGCCTCCGTCTTGCCCATGGACTCTTTGGCAGCTGAGATAGAAGGCACCTTCCGGAAAGGCTTGGACAGCCCGACGCCCTCCGAGTACAGGTATGGGTCCGACCTGTGACAATTTAATGTTGTTCAAAACTTACTCACTTTAACAGCAGGGACACTTATATTGTGTTTGATTCTGATGGCAGTTTATACTTCCCCTTTACTCATAGAACCCATCCGTTGCGTGTGTTTGAGACGGTGAAGGTAGTGAGCAAGGCAGCCAGGCTGAGGTCTCACTGTCAGTCTCCGGCACTCCCGGGGTCCAGTCCAGTGTCGGCCCGCTCTAGCTGCACCAGCACCCCCCGCACCAGCTACTACGGCTCAGATAATGCCAGTCTCACACTGGAGGACAAGACAAACTCCACTCCAGCCCCTAAAGATGACAGCAGGTCTGTTGGAGTGTGATGTTAAACTTTAAATGAACAAACTTTTGAAGAAAATCCAAACGAAAACCTAGAAAGCCTTGAAATCCTTTTAAAACATCTGGTTACATAAATCACTAAGAGTTTAAAACCTTCTTCTTCTTCTCTCAGTGTCAGTGGGCCAAAGCGCCTCGGGCAGCCCGGGACCCCAGGGGGCCAGGACCTTGAAGCTGCCTTACGCAACCTGTCGGCCCGCCAGCAGAGCCACTCGTCCGAGCGTCCGTTCTTTGATGTGGAGCGTGAGCGTAAACTCCGTGCCTTGTCAGCGCACCGCGAGGAAGGCGACGGCTCCAGTGGCTTCCTGACGCCAAACGACAGCCTGGCCTCCAGCTCAGCGGCGTCCACAGGCACCAACTACTCCAACGGCAGCTCGCAGCACTCGTGCACCTCCTCTGGGGGATACAGGTCCTATCTGCCCGAACGCCTGAAGATCGTCAAACCTCTGGAGGGTAGGAGCCCAAACAACACAAAACCATGGGAGGATGGATTAGAAAAATGTTATATTCCTGAGAGCCTGCGTCCTCATATGTTGACATTACATTTTTCTTTTGCTACACCTTATACATCATTATATTTGAGTTAAACCTGTTGTCCACCAGAGTTGTCTGGATGTTTTTCACTGCCCCCTAGTGGTGTAAATACCCCCTTAGGCTGGAAAACAGAGCAGACAGAAGGAATTGTGCTAGATATGTCTGTGGTCATATGTAGTACACATATGATTACACTCATCACACACATTCACTTTTTTAGTTTTTATTTATACCTGTTAGGTCTCATGAATCCCAATAGAGATTTTAAAAATGCCTTCAAAGTGAATGTCTGGGTCTCAGGAGGTCAAATTTTCACAAATGCAAAGCTACCCTGCTCTAATATGTGATTAAATCAGACAAACTCTTCAAAACAAGAAAGTGAACAAGCACACATTAAAACAATCGGTCCAGCTGTAGGTTAATATTTATTCACCCTGGATATTGCAGATAATGAAGCTACAGTAACTGTGTTTAAGTGAGACAGACAGAAAAGGAGACAGTGCTTGAAATTACACATTTACCTCACAAACCAGAACATAAAACACATAAAACTTAAACCTGTTTAACACGATATGGAGCCTGTCAGATAAACGCTCTAAAGTCCAAACACGCGCGTCTTCATCCTCAGGCTCGGTGACGCTGCACCACTGGCAGCAGCTGGCCAAGCCCAACCTGGCAGGCATACTACAGCCACGCCCGGGCGTCCTGACCAAAGACTTCATGGAGCTGGAGGGGGACGTCCAGCACGTCTACAGCCTGAACGACCTGGAAGAAGACGAGCCTGAGCCGTCGCAGCTCCCAGCGGGGCGGCACGGTTTGGGTAAGACACCAGGACGCTATCATATACTTCTCTAATGTCACACAATTGTCATTCCACTTCCTCTGTTATCGACACCACATAACTCCAGTCATCACTGATCACTTCATTGAATTCCCTGTAAATTCCCTGTGGTTCATTTTTAATGCTTGTGACCCTTTTCAGATCAGTCACTGTGTTTGTTTTCTCCCTCCATGACCTCACAGTCACATCCAGACCTAACCTCCCTCAGACCTCCCCCACACAAACCATTACCACCTGTCAGTCCTCCCTACTCATCCCCTCCTTGTCCACTAGGTAAGAATATTCATACGCTACTTATTTGTGTGTCTGTGTGTGTGTGTGTATGCGTGTGTGTCCCTGTATTTGATACGATGAACCTTTTCTGAATTAGTTTGGACTTGAAACTGGGATACTGGCAAAGGAAACTGTTATTTTATTTGCTCCGCAGTGGTAAAAAGCGTCTGTCCAGGCTCTTTCATCAGCTCTAAAAGGAGCGTTCGTCACAAAGTAAGAGCGAGGTGCTGTGGATGATGCTCGAAGGCTGGAGAAACATTTTAACAGTAACGGTGGAGGCACAGTATCAAAAATAATATCAAGGTTCAATCTGGAAACGTTGTGGGCGATCATCAAGCTTTAGTTTGGGCCAAAACAGCTTCTGGTGAATAAAACCTGAAGGTGTAAGATGCAGCTCTGATCTGAAACTGATCACTGGGCTTCAGACTGCAGTTTGGTTTATACTGTGCTTCCATCTCCACCTTCATCATTTAAACCATTCCATAGCAACACACCCTGCGTTTGTACTAAAACTGACCTCTGACCTGTTAAACCCTCTAACTCTAGGTTTCTAGCCAAACACCACATCTTGCGAATGTGTGAATCATGTCTGCACACTAACGTGAAGTTTCATCCATCACTGACGCTGAACCACACCAAAACAAATTGAACTAACCTTAACAGTTGAACGTCGTCTTTACTTTTGCACTAGTGCCTTGCTTTTTCACTATTGTGCATGGACCTCTGGTGTGTGTGTGTGTGTGTGTGTGTGTGTGTGTGTGTGTGTGTGTGTGTGTGTGTGTGTGTGTGTGTGTGTGTGTGTGTGTGTGTGTGTGTGTGTGTGTGTGTGTGTGTGTGTGTGTGTGTGTGTGTGTGTGTGTGTGTGTGTGTGTGTGTGTGTGTGTGTGTGTGTGTGTGTGTGTGTGCTTTCTTATTGGCACTGGTGTTTTATCTCTAATGATTCATTTTTTGTCCTCTAGCAGCCTTCCCGCTTTCAGCCTGCCAGCTTGTCGCACCTTTGAGCACCTGAGCACCTCCTCCCCGTCCCATCAGCAGCACTTCAACCCAGGAGGCCAAACCATCACCCCCACCCCCACCATGACAAACTCATCCACTCCATCATCACTGGGAATCCTGAAGCTGCTGCAGGAGCGCGGCATCTCAGCTGCCCAGTATCACAACCCAGACTGTGCTCATCATACAGAGTCCTCATGTTCCGTGGCAGGAGACAAAGGCGGAGGCTTGTGTTTGGAAGATGAGGGAAGAAAGAGCGTGTTCAGTCTGAACCTGCTCGATAAGCTCAAGAGACTGGGGCTGAACAACGTGGCCGCCTGGGGGACAATCCGTCACAATGACAACGATAGAGAGACATTGAAGGACCCTCCAGATGGTTGAGGCGGACTACTGCATCTTTGACTCTTTTCTCCTTCACCTCGGTGACTTTGCCGCCATGTGCAGTGTGTGTGGGGTGTGATGAAGTCACAGCCACAGAATGTGCTATCGCCATACTTTAAAGAGGGACTACATGGATTTTACACATCAGATTGTGATTATTGGTCATAGGGAGCACTATTCTGCATGTGAAAGTCACAAAAACTAACCGCTGTGACTTTACATGGGTTACCTGAGAGCTGCCATGATGGAGTTATTATAATGAACCACTTGATTTAAGAAAAATAAGCGATTAAATTTCCCCGTAATCAATAATTTGATGCAAAGATCATATCTGACCTGGTGCTTAACTCTTCTTCCATTTGGTAACTTATTTATCCTGGTGCTTAAAGTTCATCACGTAGGTCGCCACAGGTCATCGCGTCTTAAAGTGACAGTGCAACATTTTCCAGTCTGCGTTTTAAAAGTCAATGCCCGGGAACTTGATGTGAACGTGATGTCATGGAGGTCAGTTTCCCTCCGTAGCCACGACAGCCGTCCACAGATGCTTTCACATGCGGCGCCGCGCCTCCGTGATCAGGAAAGTAAATTGGATGTGTAAAATCCGTGCAGTGATGTACAGTACTGTTGTTTTCTGTGACCTTGTGTACAGTAGATACATGACTTTGTGTGTGTGTGTGTGTGTGTGTGTGTGTGTGTGTGTGTGTGTGTGTGTGTGTGTGTGTGTGTGTGTGTGTGTGTGTGTGTGTGTGTGTGTGTGTGTGTGTGTGTGTGACAGAGAGAGAGAGACAGACAGAAAAGAGAGCACTACATCTCAGGACATTTACCCCATTCACCAGTGTAATGACCATAAACACCCCCCTCCCTTTTTCTTTTGTGTGTTTTTCATTGTTTAAATGTGAACACTGTTTATCCCTGGTGTAAGAAAAGCCATCGCCTATCTAATGTTCAGCTTGTATATAACAATATTGTCCCTTGGGTGAGACTGAGCAGTGTAAGTTATTGTTAGTTGAAACTCACCAAACTGAATACCAATGCAGTCTCTGAAGAACCTTCAAATGCACTGAAATGCAGCATGTCCTTCCTGCTTATTAGCTGCTGTGATGACAAACACAAGCTGTACAAAAGTGTATGACAAATAGTGTCTCGCCAAGGAAACGAGCAGATCAACCACGGGACAGACGATATACTGAATCATACAGTTTAGGATCGGCTCTCTCATGCTCCACTTTATTACCACTGCATGGCATACAGCGCGTCAGCTGTAACTTGGGAACTACTAAGTGTATATAGGGTATAGATACACTAGTGTATAGTGTAGGGTTTGAAATTGCTGCCATTGCGGTCTTCATCCTCATCCAAACCTCATTTAATCAAATCGGGTTTTGCTGAATCAAAGACGATGAATCAGATGTTCAAAGCAATATGTAGTAAATGTAGGCACTGACTGAGGATTGCGTACAATTGCGCTCTAATTCATTTCTTCAGGAATTTTCAAACTGCTGGGATAGAAATCATGACAGGCATTCAAAGTGAAGCCTCCATGACTCCTTATTGTATGCGAATAAGGGAAATCCTTATGTAAAGACGAGTAAAGAGATGATCGTTATGTGTCGTCTCTATTCTGAACAATCAGCTGTAGCTAAAGGCATAGGATGCTGCGGATTAAAAGGGAAGAAATCAAACAGGTTCTGATGATAATCAACCAAACCTCTGTTTCTCTGATGATGAAATGCACTACTGTTTGCTGAGTTAAATGTTAGCATCACAGTTCAAATGTCAATGTGTATATAAACTGTATCACCTCTGGATTTAACTTTGTATTTCCATCCAGTCCCGTTTTGTATGATTTGTATTGGAATCAATCAACAGGACCACAGGGGGTTAATCTGCAAAATAGTTTATTTGTTTTGTTTCTTTTGCAGGGGAAGTGAAGCGTTGATGTGTAAGATTGAAACAAAGACACGGTGTCGTAAAATGTCATCGGTGTTCCAGCTGATGGCTTTTGTTGTGTCTCACTCGGCGCTCCGGCGTCCAAAGTCCACCCAACCCTGGTAGTCCCGGTCTGACATGCACTCCGAGTTCATCATCTCTGTGAACAAATCATTCCTATGTGAATAACACACACACACATGGTTCAGTATGTAGATACGACACAAACACATATTAAATATTATACTCTCAAAAGCAAATTATTGGTCAGAGTAACCTTGTATCTGTTTCTGGAGTGAATATACTGTACTTTTTTCTTTTTACTTTTTCCACCGCTGTTCTCTTTCCTTTAATCTGTCCTTTCTTCTTTACTGATCCAAAAAATCTAAATCTCCCAAAGTCTCCCAGAGTACATATTAATGCTAAGAGTTGTTTGCTTTAACGTTCTGCAAAGGAGCTGCAAAACTTCAGCCTCTTGCTTGTTTTCTTTAATCAACAAACGACAACCAGGAAAAACCTTCCCCAGCCTGCAGCATACCTGAAATTGCTTGCATAATCTGTTTGGTCATAATCTCGCGTTCGTCCACAGATAGGTGTGCCCGTCTCTGCATCCGTGTCTGCGCCGCCTGCTCCTTTGTATCGTCCCCCGCTTTCTCCCTCCTGGCCAGGAGCCGCTGAAGCATCTCGCTCTCCTTCGCGTCTCCAGACGAGGAGAATCCAGGTGGAGACGCCGAACACGACAGAAGCAGTGCAGCCATAAGTGCACACAGGATCATTGCTTTACCTGCCATGACTGCATGCGGCAAACAACAACGTGCAGGGTGAAATCACATTTATTGGTACTCAAAGAGAACACAGTGACAAAGGTACTGTACCTGGATGAGATGCTGTGTGTAGAAGGAGAAATCAGAGACGTGTGAGAAGCTTTTGGTGCAAACCGCAGCGATCCGCTCTTTTATACACAAGGCCCAAAATCAAAGAGCGATAACAGGAATTGATTAGGATGCATCGGAAGGATGTGCGTAAAGGAAAGGATGGATCCATCGATATGCTTTTCACTTAGCCTACCTTTGTTCGCACTGCAATAACAATAAAACGTGTATGTTGATGTATTTACATTAGAAATCCAATACTGCTTAAGAGCCTTTTACTCCGGTCATACCCGGGCTCCTGCTCTCTGACGGCTTCTTCTCTGATTGTGTCACAGCAGAGAGCGACAGCGGTGTAGCTACTGGTTACTCTGCAGATTAAAAAGCAATATATGTATATTTTTGAATGTCTTTATATCTCAGTGGGGTTTGGGTGTGACGGCTCCGTGGAAAAGAGGTCAGCGAAGAGCATCACATACAATGTTAGTACAAGATTCCCTCTGAGATGTGGTGGTGCAGTTAAACGGTGGAGCTGATGAGGTGATTCTGACCTTCATCACTCAGGCCTGGGCTAAACTTTCCAGATGACGCACAGGCTTCCTCTGAGTGAAAACACAGCTGAGCGTGGCTGACAACAGGACTGTTTGCGTATAGATCGGGCCCAGCTGGCTGGGTGTCGTGCTGCACCAGTGCGTAATTTCCTAAGAAAGCAGGACGATAAGGATTCAGTGAGCGAGTCGATGTGTGTGCAACAGAAATTAAACTCAGATTTGATCTTTTAGTCGATGAAATATTACTTCTAAACATTATACAAGGGAGGGAGACAATAATGCTCTCTCTTTCTCACACACACACGCGCGCACACACACACACACACACACACACACACACACACACACACACACACACACACACACACACACACAGATAGAGGGTATGACATTATTAAGATCTGACAGATACATTCCAGACAATACAGATGGTTCCTTATGGTTAGCTTTTGGCTGGGTCAGGTGCACACACACACACACACACACACACACACACACACACACACACACACACACACACACACACACACACACACACACACACACACAGAGACAGCTAATCAGGCCGTGCCGCTGTCGATGGCTATCACTTCCTTTGGCCTGTTTCATCACACACACTGATAACACACACACACACCTTTCCACCTAATGTCACACACATGCAGGAGCTCAGCAGGTGATGGTAGGTTATGATGAGTCTTCACTTTGGATAAAACTCAAACATAACAC
The DNA here is from genome assembly GCF_046128005.1 of Genypterus blacodes. Classification (NCBI taxonomy): domain Eukaryota; kingdom Metazoa; phylum Chordata; class Actinopteri; order Ophidiiformes; family Ophidiidae; genus Genypterus; species Genypterus blacodes. Next base: position 1,827,737 of record NW_027466843.1, on the reverse strand, counting down.
AAAAAGGAAAGGATGAATAAATAAGTTCTGAAATTAAAATGCAATGACGTTAATCAGTCATAATGATCAGAAAGATTTATAATAACTTAAGTTGACTAATGATCTTCAACCACATTACAACTTATGAGTGATAGATTCTAAAGAACCTGCAGGCTTCTATCAGTTTGGATATCAGTTTGATTGTTGTCTAACTCTCACTTGACAAAATGTCTCCAAAATGTCTGTCACACTGCGTAAAACAACGAAGAAAACCCTTATCTGCATACCACACATTCCTGTCTCTGTCCTCACAGTGGTATAAATGTCCTCATGTCTCTGCTTTCAGCCACTGCAGGGACCTGCTCAGCCTCCACATAGACGTCCACCTCCGTCAGTCCAATCCTGTCTGTCCATCTGTCACCATGTCCGCCTTCAGCAGCCGCAGCAACCGGAGCAGCACAAGCGTCCTCAGCGTGACCAGGGGGTCACAGGTCAGAAGCCGCGGTCAGTCTCACATTTCCAACGCCTCGCCCGTCTTCTCCGTCTCTCGCTCTCCCAGCATGTACGGGGGCGCAGGCGGCTACGGGACGCGGGTGTCCCAGGCCCAGTCTGACATCTTCTCCGCCGTGACCCTGAGCGGAGACGCTGCTTTGTGCAGCAACGAGAAGATGACCATGCAGAACCTGAATGATCGCTTGGCGTCTTACCTGGAGAAGGTATTTGATGATGATGATGATGATGAACATGATGTTGTTGAATAAAGGCTTTGTGATTCACTAACCACCCTACATTCTTTCATTATTTAATTCTTTTGCTGCCAATATGATCAAATAAATGGAGCTCTTTTTGGGGTTATTTGTTTTTTATGATGATGATGATGATGTGTGTGTGTGTGTATGTGTGTGTGTGCACAGGTGAGTTCTCTTGAAACGGCCAATAGGAATCTGGAGCTGCAGATCAAAGAGTTTAATCAGAAGAGCGCTCCAGTGTCTCGTGACCTCTCAGGCTTCTACGCCACCATCTCTGACCTCCAGGCTCAGGTAGTCAGCTCAATATCTAAGAAATTATCATTAATTCCTTTAGTTTAGTAAAATAGAGATGATTGTTATGTTTCTCTCTCCCTTTAGATCCTGGTGAGACTTTCAAAGAATCAAGACATTGTCTTGGATGCAAACAACTTCAGGCTGACTGCAGACGACTTTAAAATAAGGTAGGTTTACATTTTCTGTCTTTTGATTATTAACTGGCTAAACTGGTGACAGCGATTATGAGATTATGAAACAGCATGTTGAGTATCTTCACCTTTAATGATAATATACAGCCTAACAATGTGAAAGAGGATAGATCAAAGCAGTTATATATGTTAAAAGAATAAACTTACACAATGAAATTGAGCTAAAATGTAGTAAAAAGTAAATTTTCCCCTTCATTGGTTTTCATTGTGACCTTTATACCCTTGATGAAGATAAGAACATTAATGTGCAACACGTAAACCTATTCTCCGGCTGCACCTGGCCGCCTCATGCAGGTATGAGACAGAGCTGAGCATGCGTATGGTCGTGGACGCTGATGTGGCTCGTCTGCAAGGAGTGACGGACAGTCTGACTCGTGACCGCACAGACCTGCAGATGCATCTGGATGTCCTGGAGGAGGAGCTGATGTATATGAAGAAGAACCAGAAGGAGGTGATCGCAACCCAATTTAATTATCATTTAACAACAAGAATAAGACACTGCATGATTTCCAATTAGGAAGTGCATATGTTTATGGTTGCACACAGGAAATGGAAATGTTCTTCTCCCTGTTACAGGAGATGGAGGGCATCAGGGCCCGGCAAGGAGTCCATGTGAATGTAGAAATGAATTGCGCCGAATCTGCAGATCTACCAGCAAGACTGGACGAGCTCAGGGAGCAATATGCGGTTCTGATAGAGAAAAACAAGCAAGAGATGGAAACATGGTCCCAGAAGAAGGTGAGAAAGCACTGTGCCTGAACCTTCCACAAACATCTCAACATTTGTGATATCACCTACTGGTATGGCACTTCACCACTTACACAACTTAACGTGTGTTCATGTGTGTGTGCAGATGTTGGCGACCTCGAGTGAAAGCTGCATAAAAGACTTGAAGACCTTTTCAACTGTGTTGTCAGACACGCAGAGGACCTACCAAAGTTTGGAGATTGCGCTCCGGGGTCTCCTCACGCATGTCAGCCATGTTTTATTTTATAACCCGGTGTTCCCCGCACACAGCAAATGCTCTCGCTTATTTACAGTTTGCTCTACTCACGGCGTCCCTGCTTGTCCTACAGAAACATTACCAGGAGCAGAATTTGGCAGAGGACGAACGTCGATACAGCGCTCAGCTCAGCCAGCTGCAACTCATCATCAACACGCTGGAAGCTGAGCTCCAGCAGCTGACTGTTGGCATCCAGGAGCAGGCCACAGAATACAAGATGCTGCTGGACATCAAGATGAGGCTGGAGCTGGAGATCGCTGAGTACAGGAGGCTGCTGGGTGGAGACACACAGCCCAGGTGAGAGCGTGAGCTGGAGGTTATGGGAGGAAAGAGGAGTTAGGGGAGATCAAGAGGAGGGAGACAGTGAGGTATGGGTCCATGCACTCCATTAAGTACGTCAGCAACTGCAGAACAAATAAAAAAATAATAATAATAAAAAATAAAAAATAAAAAATAAAAAAATAAAATAAAAAAATAAAAAAATAAAAAAATAAAAAAATAAAAAAATAAATAAAATAAAATAAAATAAAATAAAATAAAATAAAATAAAATAAAATTTCTCAACAGGGTGGTCATCAGCAAAATGGTGGAAGAAGTGGAAGGTAAGTAATGATATTATAGTAAATATAATAATTACAAAGTACATTCAAAGTCATTTTATTTTATAAACTTAAATTACTTTTTACACATTCACAGAAATTCACAAACATCACAACCAGAAAATAATTAAGACCATCGTGGAGGAGGTGATTGATGGAAAGGTGATTTCCTCATCTGTTGACACCCAAGTTGTGGAAATGCAATCACACTGATTGTCTTCTGTGTCTAAGATTATTTGGTAACAGATCATACCTGAACACTCCAGTGATGCTTTGACTAATTAATTGACAATAAATTGTAAACCAAATTTCTGTTTGTAAAATTTTCTGTAGAGAGAGAGCTCAATTGAAACATGTTTCATGAATATGTAGTACGTCTTAATGAGAATCATCTGTACTGAACATGATACACATATTCAGCGTCTCCAGAAAAAAAAAAAATTAAATTAATCCAGAATTCCCTTCAATCTTTGCCGTGTGATTCCATTTAAAGCCGGCAGGAGTCGCCATTACCTGACACACACACATTGAATCCTGGCACAGGACATGGAGATGATCTCATGTTGGTAAAGTGGAAACAGATTGTCCTTGCATAACCACCATTTAAGAACAGAAATGTTCTTCGCTAGTTTTCTTCCACACAAGAGTCTTTGTGTAGAATGAATTTTTTTTGTATAACTCCTGTTGAGAGGATCCATGCAGCCTGCGCTTAATTCAGATCCAACCAAGTTCAGCCCAGAGCAGATGCATCGACCACACCCCCTCACTTTCATCAAACTGTTCTGCATGCCAGGAGAAGAAGCAAACAATGTGCACAAGGTGCGGCAGAAATCCACACCTGTAACTCTGCACAAAAACTCTAATGAGAACACCCAACAATTTAGGGGTTACTGGAATTAAATTATCATAGAATTACATACAACAAAGTTTATCATCATTTTTATCTCACCTGATTAAATATATAATAAAAGTCTCATTTCAAACTGATTACCTCACACTAATTTCACCCCTCTGGTGTCAAACTTCATGCTTTATTGTAAAACGTTGTCACACAGATTGGGGGGTTTATTAAAGGAATACTCTGGTGTGGCAACTACATGAAATTACTATGATGTTTGTGTGTGCAAGTGAATACATGTAAACTGCTTTTAGCAAGAATTACTATTATCAACATAAACAATTGATGCAGTTCTGAGCGGTTTACGCTGCACAAAGGCAATGAAACAACAACAGATGCTTCCGAGTTTGTACTGACACGGCCAAAAGTATTGGGCCCCTTCCAGTTTGGTCATAAAATGAAACTGGCAAATTGGGCATCCGATATGATTTAGTTCACATTAAATAGAACAGAAAGTTTGCTTCAGATTCATGACATAACCTATGATTAAAGTACAATGGACAAAACTACTTCCTGAATGATATTTCTGCTCCACTGTAATTTGGCCTTCTGCACTTGAGCAAACTTGTTTCAGATCAGGGCTCAAAACGTCCAAATGTTTTTCTTCTCATCCATTCTTTCTATTGTTTTGGGTCATTATCCCGCTGGAGGCCCTACAGTCTTGATAGTTCTTTGGGGGATTTCCATAGTGATTATTCCAAAACGTTATTCTTATTTCCAAATACATGTTGACAAACACAATTTGTTTCCAAACATTTTTGTGTTTCTCTGGTAGAAACAGAAAAAAGCCTCCTACTGTGGAAATCTGGAAGGATTTTTTTATAGGATGCCTCAAACTTTATCAGATCAAAAAGCTTTATATGAACTATTTTATGCAGACACATATTTTCATTCGGAGAGGAACAGGTTTTGTTCCCACCCCAAAGCAAATACCTGCAGATGGATAGCAATGCATCTGAATCGCAACACCACGTCTGTATATAACTTACTCAACAGAGGCACTTATTAAATACAAAATTCAAGAATCTCCCTGTGCTCAGGTCCAGCACTGTACATCAGAGAGACTGTGCACAAATACATTTGTTAGCAGAAGGAGTGGCACCTATAACTGTAGGCCACGACCGGATAGACCAGAAACCAGTCTGGGCTTGGAATTAAAAGAAAAAAACAATGCACAAAGGCAGGGCATTGTCAAAAAATGGGGACTATGAGTCATCAAATAGGCAGAGAGATGTTCTGATGTATGATGTCTCCTCTATAGGATCTGCCGTACACACCCAGGTGAAACCACAAAGTGCCTTCACCCACATTTCTGACATTCTCTACTTTCATTTCTGTCTCACAAACACACAGCTGTTATGTGTGTCACCGAGGCTCCTTGCACTTCCGCTTGGGCGAGGTCCTGCTTCCTGCGGGTTCATTCTCATTCAACTGAGAAAATAAAGATCAGCTATGTGATCCTGTAAAGATGTCACTAAGATTTACAGACTTGTTTTTCTTGGCACATGCTCGGTGTGTTTCTCTGCACAAACAGGGTGAATGCATAAACACCTCATGACAGCGGCATTGCATATGGTCCACAGCAGTCACATCTTGATCGCTGGTTACACACACACACCTTCAATCTGTCAGTAAGTCATCTCACTCAGAACCAAAAACATTCACTGTGACATTCCACAGCTGATGCATCGGGAGAATCAGTATCATGGTGATTTGTTGCAGCAAGCATTTTATTTCTTCTCCAACACCATACATCTCATCTCTCATCGCATCATTTTGGATGAGACTGGACCGTGATGCAAAGTCTGGTGAAATAAAGAAATATAGAAAATGAGCGTACATAAAAACTGGAAAGGCACTTAGAGGAATAAAGGAATATAAAGACATAAAGATAAAGCTTCATTCGTCCTGGATTGCACATTCCACATGCAAACATTTGACCCAATTGAGCCAAGGTTGAAAGACGAGATTCCATTTTTCTGAAAGGGAGAAACAAGCGACATGAAACAGACAAGTACACGTAACATGCAGTGACAAGGTGCAAAGAAAATCAAGGAAAATCTACTCGCACATTGTCAGCGCACAAGAAAATCTATGCTGCGCATGAAATAAAATTCAACATAAACTGTAAATGAATTAGACCAATAACCTATTTTTCTGTGCCATTTTGCAATGTAACTCAGTGAGTGATAGGTGTCACATACGCTACACGACGATCGCGGACAGGTGGTGGTCCTCAGTGTGCTCAAGGAGCTTGTGTGTATGCCCAGACACATGAAAAATTAGAGGGAACATTGGACACAGGTCAAACCAAGGAGTGACAATCAAAGAACACATGGACAGGAAGTAAAGCAAAAGGAATTGTAATAAGAGACGGTTACAAAATAAAACAGGAAATGAATGCAAAAGACAACAAAACACAGGATCATGACAAGAACAACACAAACAGTAGGCTATAGTGGCTCTTCTGGTCTGGTTACTGAAGAATAACCAGGGAGGAATAAGGTGGCAGCGCTGCAAAACCAACATACACTCTGAAACTAAGCTAACTAAGCTTAGTGTTAAAATTACATTACCATCATTTGGCAGATGCTTTTATCCAAAGCGACTTCCATTACCACCCTTCGCAGAGGGGGGAGCAATTGAGAGTTCGGTGCCTTGCTCAGGGGCACCTCGGCAGGGGCTCAAACTGGCGACCCTCCGGTTCCCAAGCGGAAGCTCTACCCACTGAGCCACTGCCTGCCTGGCATCCTGAATGTAAAACGTTAATCCTGTGCAGGTTTATTCACTAACGCCCTGTTTCTCACTGGAAGCTGCTCATACAACCACAGTGTAAAACTGTTGGTCACTCACCTGACCCGCTGCAGCTGATGGAATGCCTTGGAGTGCCTTGCTCAAGAGCACGTCATGTGTCAGCGTCAATATGTATTCAAGTCTGTTGGTTTGCCCGTGGTGTTTTACTACTTGAATGTTAGGTGACTTGGAGTATTTGATACAATGTGAACTAGACATGATTGAGTATTCCACAACCTTCTTAATAGGAAATAGAATGTTTGGGGAAATGACTTGCAGCTTCCCAAATAATATCTCTAAACATTAACCCCTTTTCTGCTGGAGGGCAGCATGAACCCTCTCAGCATCGTTTCAATCATCACCCCCTGCAGTGGGTTACATCGCTATTTCCTTTACTTCTTGTTTAATTTAATTAAAATAAATGGGTGTTCTCTGTTTTGAAGTGTGTTTAAAGCTCTCAATCACAATAAATATTTATTAATATATATATTAATTCTCTTTATCTCAGAAACGTGATCACGCTGGATGAGAGGCACTAACTGTGAGGTGAATTGAAGTTGCCAAAGCAGTGAAAGTCATTCACACCCTTCAGTAGACCGCAAACAGATGAAATGAGTCACAGTTGGAATTCTTTCACACATTAACATGTCAGTGGCAATTGTTCTTTAAAAATGATGGAACTCAGTCATTACATTAATGAACCCCGCCCATAAGAGCTTTGATGTGGAAGCATTTCATTGTAGGTGCACCAGAATCACGCCCTTATGATGGACATGATGTTGCTATCTGATCACACAAGGACAACATTGCGCTGAAACCTTGTTTTGTTGAGCTGTGTAGGTCTTTATCTTTGCACCAACACTGTGTCACACACACACACACGCACAGATGATGACAAGAAATTATGCCAGCTGATGAAGAAATACAGCCAAATTAGATTCTTGTTTGAAACAGTGTAAATGTTTGGAGCTTGTTATGCCCAGAGGCAAAGGGTGTGTCAGTTGGAGTCAAGTATGTCAAACAGTCTACAGAGTGACAGGGCCATGGGAAGTTTCTACTGATTTGCAAACATTTGAATATTCATAACTGAGAACCTTCACAGACTTTCCTTTCCTTTCCTTTCCTTTCCTTTCCTTTCCTTTCCTTTCCTTTCCTTTCCTTTCCTTTCCTTTTAAATCTCCTTCAAATGCAAAGGTCAGTGTTAGTGAAGAAACATCTAGCATTCTCACTCCATGCATCTGTTGGACTAAAATACACACTTGGACAGAGGCACAGGAATGGAAATGCAGTACAGCAACACACAGGGAGGACAAATGTAACCGCCACAAATGTGTGGATCAAATGTCAAAGGTCAAATTTGGTGTATCTTTAATAGATGTGAAAAAAGACCCATAAAAAACAGATTTTATTTACTGCAAAGAAAAAGCACAGCTCAGTTTGGAGCAGTGGAAGCATGCGTGTGGAGGGTGGATACAGAGTTCCATGTCTCACTGCTCATCAGGCACACAAGGTCACACAACGAGGTGCGTTGGTGTGAATATGTAGCCAAAATATCCTCACTCATATATTGAACCCATCTCCAATTTAAACATAATTCATAGCACTTCAGCACAAGCGTAAGAAGTATTGCAACTGCATCATGAAGCGGAGCTGTGAATAGTATGAAGTGGTTTTCTACATTAATCCATTAACCACATGCACATGTACTCACAACCTGAAGAGAAACGTCCATGTTCCTCCTAGTTTAATTATATAACCTGTTCCACATGGTGAGTAGGAAAGTCCTGTAGGACATTATGACAAACCACTGTGGTGAGACGGAAAGGAGCAAACAAGTAAACTGCTGTTCGTGTTAGGGCATGATGCAAATGCCAAAGAACAATGCCAAGAAAAAAAAAGATCCCTGCCACATGGGTGGGTCTTTTAGCTCTGCTTCCACTTTTGTAAAGCTAGCTTCCCAGTGCTGCTAAGCTTAATAATACCTGCAACTACCTGCAAGCCTTGGTGTGAGACACTGCTCACTTTACTCTTGAGCATCCCAACATTAAGTAACTACATCCATCAATTATAAGTGAGGGCTTATTCTTTTGTGCGATCATAGAAGGAAATAAGTGCAGAATGATGCGTGAGATGGAAGTTCACACAATACTTTGCTATAACTGGTTTGTCCAGCCCTTCAAGTCAGTCATGACTTTGACATTGTTTGTCAGTGTTGTGTCAATGTGACTGTAAAACCTGAGGCTGTTAGGCTTCTCAACAGTAAAAGGTGTGGCTCTTTTAGAATCTAAATCTTACTTGTGAAACTTTTGCTGGTCCACATCAATGTTCTGGTTTCATGCGTGTTAATATGGTTCACCTCTGACCTTAACCCCTATGCCTTGACTGAAAATAAGGATAACTACGACACAATGATACAACACGTTCTCTTTTTTTCTTTTTTTTAACCTCTGATTGCTGAACAGGATCATCCTGATGAGTGTGTGATCAACATTTCAGGTAATGCTCCGCCCCTCAGACTCTCCCACACATGCACCCACCCACAGCACCAGCCTCATGCTACATAAAAAGGAGAGGTGAGTTGTGACACCTCACTCCATCTTCTTCTCTCCAAGGCAGACCTTCAGTCTCATTCAGCAATCTCCAGCAAAATGAAGCGCACTTTGACTCGTATGACCTATACCTCCTCCGGAGGATCAGGTTCAGGCAGGGCCTTGAGCGTGTATGGTGGTTCAGGTGGCTATGGAACCAAAATCTCTACCAGTGGAGGCGGTGGAGGTGGCGGCTGGGGTGACAACATGGATCAGAACAGAGTAGGGGTCAGCGAGAAAGCCACCATGCAGAACCTGAATGACCGCCTGGCCAACTACCTGGCAAAGGTGCATAGCCTGGAAAAAGCCAATGCTGACCTGGAGCTCAAGATTCGTCAGTACATGGAGAATCAGTCTGCACCAGCCTCTCGTGACTACGCAGCCTTCTATGCCACCATTGCTGACCTGCAAGGCAAGGTAAGTCACTAAGCATGTTATACATACTGCCATTTGTTATGGACATGTGCAATGGTGTGCATGATTTGACAAGAGGTTTCCCAACATGTTTTTTCTCACACAGATCCAGGAGGCCACCCGCATCAATGGAGGCATCTATCTGTCCATTGACAACGCAAAACTGGCTGCAGACGACTTCAAAAACAAGTAAGCATTAAGATGAAAGTGAGGAAAGATCAACAACTACATCTCTAACCAGATGGTACAAGAGATGCACATATTGGGAGATACCGAGTCTGATGTTGAGATGTAAATTTCTGACCTTTGATGATTCACAGGTGGGAGAATGAGCTTGCTATGCGCCAGTCAGTGGAGGCAGACATTGCTGGGCTTAAGAGATTGCTGGATGAGCTGACACTGGCCAGATCTGACTTGGAGATGCAGATTGAAGGTCTCAAGGAGGAGCTGATCTTCCTCAAGAAGAACCATGAGGAGGTGGGTGGATTTTTAGATTACAGTAAATTGAGCACAATCTGTAATGTTACCAATCAAACCAACAATCAAACTGTTGATAATTCACCAGGAAATGGCAGCTCTAAGGTCACAGATGAGTGGCAACATCAATGTGGAGGTGGATGCGTTACCAGGAAATGACTTGGGCAAAGTCATGGAAGAGATGCGTTCCCATTACGAGAGTGTGGCAGATAAGAACCGCCGTGAACTGGAAAACTGGTACAAGTCAAAGGTACAACTGCACCAAAAAATCCTAATTGTGTTATTATAACATCACATTCAGCACTGAGCTTGCACCGCTGTTTGAGCTACAAGTATCTAGTTGATCACACTCACTAACCTTGTCTCCCTTGTCTATTTCAGTCAGATGAGCTAAACAAGGAGGTGGCTGTCTGCACAGAAACCCTCCAGACCTCCAAATCAGAGATCAATGAGGTCCGTCGTACTCTGCAGGGCCTGGAGATCGAGCTACAGTCCCAGCTCAGCATGGTAAGGGATATTCTAGCCGTCAGCTGCTGGAAACACTGAAACTGCAAAATGTCATTTGAAGTTCAGTACAGCCTTTACATTTGATTTGCACTGCATATTGTTCAGCTCAGTGATTTGCCTCTCGTCCTTTCCCATCAGAAAGCGTCCCTGGAAGGCACTTTGGCTGAGACAGAGTCTCGGTATTCCATGATGCTCCTGGGCCTGCAGAGGCAGGTGACGAGCCTGGAGGAGACTCTGACAAAGCTCCGCTGCGACACCGAATCACAGAACCAGGAATACCAGATGTTGCTTGACATTAAGACACGTCTGGAGATGGAAATTGCAGAATACAGGAGACTGTTGGATGGAGAATCCGGGTAGGTGAGGAAAATGTAGAGATGAGAGCAGTGATCTGGAAGGTCTAAAGATTAACCAAGAAAAGATAAGAATGCTGCAAACACCAAAAATACTAACACCAAGAATTTGGAAACTGCGTTTAACAGTAATGTCTAATGCCGATAAAGGTCGGTAACAGTTGAAGCTTTTCTTTGTAAACTAAAGATCAATCCTTTGCTCTTTTACAGCTCAATCACCACAACCAAAACCAAGGTCATTTTAGTCACTGAGGAGTTTACAGATGGCAAGATGGTGTCCTCCACTACCACATCATAAAAGTCTTAGGTATGCTGCATGTGAATGCAATAAAAGCATCTGACTTTGATGACTACCATTTTGTCCTGTGTCCATTTTTGTTTGTGTCTCCTTCATTCCAAATAACACCTGCAATATAAGTACTAATATATATTATTTTGTACTGTTGAGATCGGATTATTTTGAGAGTTTAGTGGGAGAATCATGACTGTTTTAGTACATCACGTCCAGAATAAGGTTCAGTCTGAAGGAGAGATGTGTGGTTATGAAGGTTGCTACAAGGGTTGAGTGAAAAGTTCTGAACTTGATATTTGATGAAGTGACCAAAGGCTGCTCATTTTGTGTGGGGAAGTGACATAATTCTGTTGTTGTTTTTGCAAATCAAATTTAAATGCATGTGAGTTTAGTGATTGTAAATGCTAGGCTGCAGCAGCCATCATACACACCTAATTAGGCCCCCTCAGACATTTACCTCTTCCTGCCTGAGATGATACATAATGTGAGCTATGGGGGATTTGTTTACCAAGAAAATAAGTATGAGACTCGGATTAAATCCTGTCAGCATCGTTGGCAGAAATGTTTGGAGCTGGAAGGAGATTATACTCTAAACCCCAAACCCGCCCAACTCTGGAGCAACCGATGCCAGGGCTCAAAACAAATCAATCAAAACTGGTCATTTGCATCCAAACATCAATTGGAAAATATGGGCAGAGAATTCTTCAAAGATATATTCACCTTTTTTTTAACCTTATCCCTATTCAATCATTGTTTGTAGACCATCCTAACCGTTCAGAGCAGAACAGCTTGTCCAACAAACTGATTTCTTTCCTGAGGTCTCCAGTCAAATGAATGGGTTCCAATAGGGATAGTACAATAGTACAGGAGTGCAATTTCATAAGTAAAGTAATCAAAACACATTCATTGTAGATGGAAATTACATGAAGGAATTTGTTTCTAGGACTTCTGTCAGAGTTTTAGAGCCTTGTAATTTTGCCCTATTGAGTCCCATCAATTTTGACTGTGAGCTTCAGTCCTAACAAAGTTGTAATAGGGATTAGATACAATATGTAATGCTTTCCTCTTTCACAAGACTACTACTACTTTACTACTACAATACGATCTACTGAGATATTGTTGAAGTAGCAATTAACCCTCTAGTCGTTCCTCTCAGTGTCTCAACAATAGCAAGCATGTTCAGAAACACACTTTGCTTCCTCCTGCTTGCTGCCAATCATTTTTTCTTCCTCTCCTCCTCCTTCCCTTGTATTTTCTGTCTCTCGCTCCCTCCAGCTCTCTGCAGCTTCAACTTTTACAAGATGTTGCATAATTTCCCATTTTGCCACATATTTATCACAGAATTTCCCTTTTTACTGCATACTTTTCACAAAAAATGTTAAGATGATAAAAATCATGCATTTCCCTTCCCATTCCCATTTGATTGTGTGCTAGAGCCTGAGGTTATTCACTAACGCCCTGTTTCTCACTGGAAGCTGCTCATACAACCACAGTCTGAAACCGTTGGTCACTCACCTGACCCACTGCAGCTGATGGAATGCCTTGGAGTGCCTTGCTCAAGAGCACGTCACGAGCCAACATGTATTGTGTTGGTTTGTTCCTGGTGTTTTACTACTGGAATGTTAAGTGACTTGGAGTATTTGATAAAATGCAAACTAGACATGATTAAGCTGAAACTTAGTCAAAGCTAGTTTTTTAGAGTATTCCACAACCTTCTAAATATGAAATAGAATGTTTGGGAAAATGACTTGCAGCTTCCCAAATGATATCTCTAAACATTAACCCCTTTTCTGCTGGAGGGCAGCATGAACCCTCTCAGCATCGTTTCAATCATCACCCCCTGCAGTGGGTTACATCGCTATTTCCTTTACTTCTTGTTTGATTTCATTCAAATAAATGGGTGTTCTCTGTTTTAAAGTGTGTTTAAAGCTCTCAATCACAATAAATTCCTACAATGATAATATCAATCCTCTTTACCTTAGAGACTTGATCACGCTGGATGAGAGGCACTAACTGTGAGGTGAATTGAAGTTGCCAAAGCAGTGAAAGTCATTCACACCCTTCAGTAGACCGCAAACAGATGAAATGAGTCACAGTTGGAATTCATTCACACATTAACATGTCAGTGGCAATTGTTCTTTAAAAATGATGGAACTCAGTCATTACATTAATGAACCCCGCCCATAAGAGCTTTGATGTGGAAGCATTTCATTGTAGGTGCACCAGAATCACGCCCTTATGATGGACATGATGTTGCTATCTGATCACACAAGGACAACATTGCGCTGAAACCTCGTCTTGTTGAGCTGTTAAGGTTTTCATCTTTGCAACAACACTGTGTCACACACACACACACACACACGCACACACACGCATGCACACACACACACACACACACACACACACACACACACACACACACACACACACACACACACACACAGATGATGACATGAAATGATGTCAGCTGATGATGAAATACAGCCAATTTAAATTCTTGTTTGAAAGTGTGTAAATGTTCTGAGCTTGTTATGCCCAGAGGCAAAGGGTTTGTCTTCAGAGATATACACGCAGCTGGGAAGTATGCATGCTTTCACCTCTGACCTTAACCCCTATGCCTTGAGTCAAATAAGGATAACTACGACACAATGATACAACACGTTCTCTTTTTTTCTTTTTCTTTTTTTTAACCTCTGATTGCTGAACAGGATCATCCTGATGAGTGTGTGATCAACACTCTGTCTCATTTCAGGTAATGCTCCGCCCCTCAGACTCTCCCACACATGCACCCACCCACAGCACCAGCCTCATGCTACATAAAAAGGAGAGGTGAGTTGTGACACCTCACTCCATCTTCTTCTCTCCAAGGCAGACCTTCAGTCTCATTCAGCAATCTCCAGCAAAATGAAGCGCACTTCGACTCGTATGACCTATACCTCCTCCGGAGGATCAGGTTCAGGCAGGGCCTTGAGCATGTATGGTGGTTCAGGTGGCTATGGAACCAAAATCTCTACCAGTGGAGGCGGTGGAGGTGGCGGCTGGGGTGACAACATGGATCAGAACAAAGAAGGGGTCAGCGAGAAAGCCACCATGCAGAACCTGAATGACCGCCTGGCCAACTACCTGGCAAAGGTGCATAGCCTGGAAAAAGCCAATGCTGACCTGGAGCTCAAGATTCGCCAGTACATGGAGAATCAGTCTGCACCAGCCTCTCGTGACTACGCAGCCTTCTATGCCACCATTGCTGACCTGCAAGGCAAGGTAAGTCACTAAGCATGTTATACATACTGCCATTTGTTATGGACATGTGCAATGGTGTGCATGATTTGACAAGAGGTTTCCCAACATGTTTTTTCTCACACAGATCCAGGAGGCCACCCGCATCAATGGACGCATCTATCTGTCCATTGACAACGCAAAACTGGCTGCAGACGACTTCAAAAACAAGTAAGCATTAAGATGAAAGTGAGGAAAGATCAACAACTACATCTCTAACCAGATGGTACAAGAGATGCACATATTGGGAGATACCGAGTCTGATGTTGAGATGTAAATTTCTGACCTTTGATGATTCACAGGTGGGAGAATGAGCTTGCTATGCGCCAGTCAGTGGAGGCAGACATTGCTGGGCTTAAGAGATTGCTGGATGAGCTGACACTGGCCAGATCTGACTTGGAGATGCAGATTGAAGGTCTCAAGGAGGAGCTGGTCTTCCTCAAGAAGAACCATGAGGAGGTGGTTGGATTTTTAGATTACAGTAAATTGAGCACAATCTGTAATGTTACCAATCAAACCAACAATCAAACTGTTGATAATTCACCAGGAAATGGCAGCTCTAAGGTCACAGATGAGTGGCAACATCAATGTGGAGGTGGAAGCGTTACCAGGAAATGACTTGGGCAAAGTCATGGAAGAGATGCGTTCCTATTACGAGAGTGTGGCAGATAAGAACCGCCGTGAACTGGAAGCCTGGTACAAGGCAAAGGTACAACTGCACCAAAAATCCTAATTGTGTTATTATAACATCACATTCAGCACTGAGCTTGCACCGCTGTTTGAGCTACAAGTATCTAGTTGATCACACTCACTAACCTTGTCTCCCTTGTCGATTTCAGTCAGATGAGCTAAACAAGGAGGTGGCTGTCTGCACAGAAACCCTCCAGACCTCCAAATCAGAGATCAATGAGGTCCGTCGTACTCTGCAGGGCCTGGAGATCGAGCTACAGTCCCAGCTCAGCATGGTAAGGGATATTCTAGCCGTCAGCTGCTGGAAACACTGACACTGAAACTGCAAAATGTCATTTGAAGTTCAGTACAGCCTTTACATTTGATTTGCACTGCATATTGTTCAGCTCAGTGATTTGCCTCTCGTCCTTTCCCATCAGAAAGCGTCCCTGGAAGGCACTTTGGCTGAGACAGAGTCTCGGTATTCCATGATGCTCCTGGGCCTGCAGAGGCAGGTGACGAGCCTGGAGGAGACTCTGACAAAGCTCCGCTGCGACACCGAATCACAGAACCAGGAATACCAGATGTTGCTTGACATTAAGACACGTCTGGAGATGGAAATTGCAGAATACAGGAGACTGTTGGATGGAGAATCCGGGTAGGTGAGGAAAATGTAGAGATGAGAGCAGTGATCTGGAAGGTCTAAAGATTAACCAAGAAAAGATAAGAATGCTGCAAACACCAAAAATACTAACACCAAGAATTTGGAAACTGCGTTTAACAGTAATGTCTAATGCCGATAAAGGTCGGTAACAGTTGAAGCTTTTCTTTGTAAACTAAAGATCAATCCTTTGCTCTTTTACAGCTCAATCACCACAACCAAAACCAAGGTCATTTTAGTGACTGAGGAGTTTACAGATGGCAAGATGGTGTCCTCCACTACCACATCATAAAAGTCTTAGGTATGCTGCATGTGAATGCAATAAAAGCATCTGACTTTGATGACTACCATTTTGTCCTGTGTCCATTTTTGTTTGTGTCTCCTTCATTCCAAATAACACCTGCAATATAAGTACTAATATATATTATTTTGTACTGTTGAGATCGGATTATTTTGAGAGTTTAGTGGGAGAATCATGACTGTTTTAGTACATCACGTCCAGAATAAGGTTCAGTCTGAAGGAGAGATGTGTGGTAATGAAGGTTGCTACAAGGGTTGAGTGAAAAGTTCTGAACTTGATATTTGATGAAGTGACCAAAGACTGCTCATTTTGTGTGGGGAAGTGACATAATTCTGTTGTTGTTTTTGCAAATCAAATTTAAATGCATGTGAGTTTAGTGATTGTAAATGCTAGGCTGCAGCAGCCATCATACACACCTAATTAGGCCCCCTCAGACATTTACCTCTTCCTGCCTCAGATGATACATAATGTGAGCTATGGGGGATTTGTTTACCAAGAAAATAAGTATGAGACTCGGATTAAATCCTGTCAGCATCGTTGGCAGAAATGTTTGGAGCTGGAAGGAGATTATACTCTAAACCCCAAACCCGCCCAACTCTGGAGCAACCGATGCCAGGGCTCAAAACAAATCAATCAAAACTGGTCATTTGCATCCAAACATCAATTGGAAAATATGGGCAGAGAATTCTTCAAAGATATATTCACCTTTTTTTTAACCTTATCCCTATTCAATCATTGTTTGTAGACCATCCTAACCGTTCAGAGCAGAACCGCTTGTCCAACAAACTGATTTCTTTCCTGAGGTCTCCAGTCAAATGAATGGGTCCCAATAGGGATAGTACAATAGTACAGGAGTGCAATTTCATAAGTAAAGTAATCAAAACACATTCATTGTAGATGGAAATTACAAGAAGGAATTTGTTTCTAGGACTTCTGTCAGAGTTTTAGAGCCTTGTAATTTTGCCCTATTGAGTCCCATCAATTTTGACTGTGAGCTTCAGTCCTAACAAAGTTGTAATAGGGATTAGATAGTACACACACAGTACACAGACGGAGAAATTGTAATGCCTACTAACACAAGAAAATAAAAATGTTTCTATGTATATTGTTTATGTTTCTTAATCATGTAGATCTAATTAAACTTTGTGACAAAAGTTGTGACCAATTGAAAAATACATATAAATAAATTTTTCGAAATTTCCTGCAAAATTTCAAGAAATTGCTGCAGCAAAATCAGCAGTTGTCATCTTAAAGATCACAGAATAAAAACCTTGTAATCCTGAGGGGAGTGAATAACACATTCTGGGGCGGAATCACAACACAAAACAAACTCAGATTCAATGTAGGATCTTTATTGGTCACTGGTGACACTGTCAGATTATCCCTGAACCTCATCCACGTCCACATCCACAGTCTTACTGGTCCCCACAATCCTTCCATCCACGACTGTCTCCACAACAGTGATGACTTTGGTGACCACTGAGGAAAAGGAAAGAATCGTCAGCCAAATTGCTCTTTTACCTTAAAGTAGTTATGTGGTTAAGTAGTGAGAGCTTGCTTACCTTGTCTTGTACTAGAAATGGAGAGAAAACAGAAGAAAATCATTAGTCATGAACATGTATTCGTACTCTTACATCTTATCTTAAATGTTAAGTAATCTCCACTTCTATCAAATCTTTTGACCATTCACGCTCTTCATCATCCTGTCTCACCTCTCATCCTCCCCATCCAGCAACCTTCTGTACTCTGCGATCTCCAGCTCCAGCCTGGTCTTAAGGTCCAGCAGAATGTCGTACTCCTGTTTGTTGGAGGCGATGTTAGCGTGGAGCTGAGTAAGCTGAGTCTCCAGGTTTGTGACCATGGTCTGGAGGCCTGTAAGCTGTGCAGAGTAGCGTGACTGGATCTCTGCCAGGTTGCCTTCCAGAGACGCTTTCTGTTGGGGAAGAAGTGCAAAACAGGATTACATCAATCAGCTTCCAATTGGTTTGGAATTATATCAACCCAAGTATAGGATTAAGTGAAACAATAGGTGCCTTCAGTGCATATGGGTAATCATTTCTTCTTGCAGGCCCCATCATGTATACAGGCTTGATGTCAAAATGTCAACGATGTTCAAGCTACTACAGATGAATTGATACACAGTGAGCTTGATGATTGCTT
Source organism: Genypterus blacodes (assembly GCF_046128005.1). Taxonomy (NCBI): domain Eukaryota; kingdom Metazoa; phylum Chordata; class Actinopteri; order Ophidiiformes; family Ophidiidae; genus Genypterus; species Genypterus blacodes. Next base: position 1,809,533 of record NW_027466843.1, on the reverse strand, counting down.
GCAACAGTGCGGGTTTGTGTCCATGGATTTTATATTTAGGTTTGAAAATATAACCTGCTGATGAAAATATAACCTACCATGCTCAAGATGGACTGCAGCTCAATCTGAAGCCTCTGGAGGGTGCTCTTCAGCTCCTTTGTCTCCGATCGACTGGTCACCAGAATCTCTGTGCTTGAGGACATTTCCAACTGCACTGCTGCGATCTGCATAGATATAGAGACACAGATTGAAGGCTTTTAAAGAACACTGCATTCAATACAATACACGGAAATTCTACAAAGTCTAGGCATTTTGTTTTTAAGTTTTTATCTAGAAGAAGTCACATCATAAAACACCATGTGCACCAGATTATTAGATGTGTTTCAAGATAATCGGCCTGACAGGAAACAAGTCAGGAAATGGGCAAGGGTGGTTGGCACATCAACATTCCAAGAAACTTCAGTGAGAAAAATAAGACAGCTTTAGATAACGAAATAAAAATAAGGCTGTTTTGAAACATTAATGAATATACATGAAGCTAAATGAAAGTTTTGAGGTCATTAAAAGATCATCTAAGTCCAGTTATGTTTCCTTACCTTGTTGTCATACCAGGACCCCAGCTCTCGGCTGTTCTTGGCGATGAGGGACTCGTAATGTTCCCTGATGTCTCTCATGGTCGCGCTCAGGTCTGTAGCTGGAGTTGCGTCCACTGCCACGTTCACACTGCCTCCCACCTGAGTCCTGATCAGAGCCATCTCCTGCAAGAGGCAAAGGTCAGACACCGAAGTTAGCAAAGTCGAAATAACATGTCGTCTTTTTCGTGTTGACATACTAATCCCCTGCATATCAACAAAAAGGTTCATGTGAGACTTGTTTCTGAGGCTTGAGGGGGTGTTCAATGAGAATTGGACATTTTTGGGGAAGAGAGCGTTCTCTCTTCAGGGTCCAGTAAGAGGAACATCTGAAGTGTGTTTGAATCTGTTTAATAGTATTCGGGGGTGACAGATTTCTTATTATTTAGCTTTTTAGAAGGACAATCAGTCCTCTTTGCCTGCTTCTGTATGTGCACTGTGGGTTCTCAAATCAGTTGTGTGTGAGTGTGTGTGTGTGCGTGTGTGTGTGTGTGTGTGTGTGTGTGTGTGTGTGTGTGTGTGTGTGTGTGTGTGTGTATGTGTGGTTGTGTGTGCCAAACAGCAGCAATGAGCTAATGGAAGGTGAGAAGAATGCAAGGAAATGTGCCGGGGAGAGGAGGGCAGAGCTGTTTGTAAAGGCGTCAACTTGTACTGGAATTTTCCACAGTGTTATCAGAGTGAGAGCAGGTCTTAGAGGTTTAGGCCACAATACGAGACTGTGACAAATGGTGACATCCTTTCCACAGAGTGAATAGCTGCTGTGTTTGACTCCCTGCTATTAAAAAGATGGATGATGTTGAAACAGAGTGTAATGAATCACCAGATCGGTTATTTCATTATTCAGCTGTGCAAGAAAACTTCTAGATTCCCAATTCTTTTATGACTGTAGAAAGGCTAAGTCAATATGTGCATGTGCGTGTGTGTGTGTGTGTGTGTGTGTGTGTGTGTGTGTTTGTGTCTCTTTGCTCCCACCTCTTCATGGTTCCTCTTGAGCATGATGATTTCCTCCCTCAGGCCCTCGAGCTGACTCTCCAGATCCATCCTGGCCAGGTTCATGTCATCCAGGACACGTTTGAGCCCGCTGATGTCGGCCTCCACAGCCATACGCATGGCCAGCTCGTTCTCGTACCTGAAGGGAGGGCAGGGGTCAGGTAGTTTAGATCAGACGTTGTAAGCTTCACAAGAGTTCACATTTGGAGGAGGATTTAAGTTGAGAGGGGCAATCACACACACACACACACACACACATGCTCACTTCATTTTGAAGTCATCAGCAGCCAGTTTGGCATTGTCAATATCCAGGATTGTCTTGGCATTGATCCTGGAGGCAACACGGATCTGAGGAGAAGAAAGAGGGACACATGTCAGAGAGAATACAGTCAATCTCTTGTTACATGGATGATATGAATGTTCTTCACATCTGAAGATACTGTACAAAATTGAACAATGACTTGATTTAGAGCTCGAAGCTTCCCACTGTTTTGTGACAATCAGGTCTTTAAGCGACTGCACAAAAATGAGGAGGTAAAATGAAAAGATTTCTGAGTGGAGGAATGGAGAGTGTTTAGTTTTCACCTTCTATGATGGAGTAAATGCTCATGGTAGACTAAGAAAACCTTCCTACCATTAAGTCTCATAAAACCATTTAAACCAATGACATCATATGAAGAATGTTGCCAAAAGCAACATTGTTTCCTTCGTAAAGCTACACAAAGGTTTTCTGTTCTTAGCACTGAGGCATTGAGCGCTGCAGGCTGGAGGTGATGATGAAAGAATGTACCTGGTATGATAATCATGAGGAAGCTATGAGAGCTGTAAGTGTAAGTTTAAGTGTAAGGCCTCCATTACGCCTGACAGCAAGAGAACTGCTCAGACCTGTTCCTGATTGTTGAGTGATTGCAGAGCGCACTGCACAAAAAAAGCTAATGATAGATTTCCATTAGAACAATGTCAACACAATTCCAATTCACTCATCCAGTAACATTCCTATCATAGCCGTGCATTGCTCCCCACTGAACACCACACTACACACATGTACACACACAGAAGAAGATGAAGACTTGTTGATTACCTTGTCCTTCAGGTCCTCGATGGTGGCAAAGAAGCTGGTGTAGTCGTGGCTGATGATCACTCTGCTTTCGTGCCATTCTTTGATCTGCTTCTCCAGCAGGGCGTTCTCCTTCTCCAGTTTGCGAACCTTCTCCAGGTAGGAGGCCAGACGGTCGTTCAGGTTCTGCATGGTGGCCTTCTCGTTGGTGCTCACTTGTTGGTCCAGGCCGTCGGATAGGTTGAAACCTCCAGAGGATGGCATTGCAGCATAGCTCATTTGGGTTGAGGAGATGCGGGGAGCACGGCTTCCTGCTCCGAAGGTGTAGGATCTGTTGGAGAACATGGTGGAAGATCTGGATGTGGATCAGGAAGAATCACTGGAGTCTCTGAGAGTGACCTGGTGACTTGATCAGCAGTGAAGAGCATCCTGCTGGTCTTGGTTATATAGCTGCAAGATGCAAAAGTGGGAAGGGCCACGAGGGGCAGATGAGATGAAAGAATGTGGTTGACCTTCCACCCCCTTACTCAACCCTACAATCTTTCAGTCATCACACAGGTGTGGCTGCGGGTGGGTAGGGGATCGTTTTTCTCTTTTCAGCTCAAACCTGTGACTCCACATTTCTTAACGGAAGGTGCTTCCTGTAATACCTGTCTGTTCTTTGGGTCTGGACGACTGAACCTTCTGTGTATCAGGAGGTGTTTGCATGCAGAAAAGAACTCCATCATTAGTTTAATACGACTTGTACAAACGTGTGTGTATGAACAGATAACACAGCAATGTTTAGCTGTTTTGTAAAATAATCCTGCAGGCCTTTTGCTCATTGCAGTGACAGAAATGACAAGTACCAGCGACAATTTCACCTCAGTGAAACTTAAGGTTGAAGGCTGAGGCCCATGCCCCTCTAGCACGGCCAAGGCTATTGTGTTTTCCCCATAGGCGTACGGCCACAGAGTAAAAATAACTCATCCATAATTATCAAAACTGGTTTACTTACCTACATGCAAATTTTTCATTTCCATGTTGAAAAAGCGTCGCCATGTTTTCAAGAAGTGACTGAAACTCACAGCTGAATTTGTGTGTAAATTCAGTTAATAGAGGAGAAACAAATGAAATGAATTTGTGGATTCCAAGGTGAGAACACACACACACACACACACACACTTGAACACATTTAATGCATTTCTCAAAATATATTTTTAGGTCAAACGTTTTTAATAGGTATTGATTTGATCCAGACCTGGAAAATCTTTGAAAACTAATATAACTTAGGATAAATGAAGCAAATAAAGCAAAGAGGTGCTATTATGTTATGAAATGTTCTGTCATATTTCTCTGTAGGGTTTCATGGTGGCCCAGCACTGTTGCCTTTCACCACCTGGGTTGTGGGTTTGCGGCCCTTTGCAGCTGACAAATGAACCCACTGGAGTGTGAGATCAGTAAAGAGAATGACACTATAAGGAGACACATTTGCCTGACCTAGTTGACTGAGATATGCACTTAAGAACTGTTCTTGTTGAAAAGTCTTCGTTTCTTAGCTGGTGACAAAAGAAACTCTATATGCAAATTTGCGTTCCAGTGGAAAACATTGCAAAGGCAGATGTCTTTGAGTGACAGGTCCAGACTCTGCTTGGCAACTCATGTATAATCATTTCTGTCAGTAGTCTCACTGATAAGCAGGGTGAGGTCTGTAAGGGGGGACCTCAGGAATGTTAGTGAGTGTGATTGCTCAACAAGGTGATATGCAAACCCTCACAGGAGAAGACACACATAATCATACTCTTCTTTGGTGCTTTAATTGTATAATTTAATTTAAGATTGAGTCGTGCTTTGAGGTACTTATGAGAAAAGAAAACAATCAAATCTAAACATTACAGTATTATTCACAGGGGCTTCTAGCAGGAATCAGAATAGTGTGATCAGCAGTAGGACAATAGGACTTACTCAAATATGACCGTATCGATCATAAAGGCAACATGTCACTTGTTGCCACATGTTTTAATTCCCTTTCATTCATTAAAAAGTGTTTATTTTTCAATAATTTACACCCTGAAGTTGCTAAATGTTTGTATTTGTGGGAGCATCGTCTCCCCCCTCGCCCCTCCCCCCCCTTCCCCCAAACCCGATCAGCAAGATCAACATGTGAAGCACCTTCATAAAACCTTCCATGCATGATACTCACTTCACTTTCCAAAGAAATCTCACAGGGACAACCGTGTTTTTTTAACCTATCGTCCTCACATTAAGACATTAGGTGCTGCCAGAACTTCTTTCTTATTGATGGGCGAGGCTCATGATGGACTATGTTTACACATGGCACAGGGCTTTATAAATGTAGGACAGCAGCATGCTTAACACCATGTTTGGACAGTGTTACATGTCACACATACCAACATTTCCATTGGCTGCACTGCGTTATATATTTATACACCTGAGCTGACTAAGGGCATCACATGGCTTTACTAAGATGGAAACTAAGAGGGCAGAATTTGTTAAAGTGAATGTTTACTATTCAAATGGGCTTCAAAAACTCTATAAAAGGTTTTAATCCTGTTTGTCGTTCAGAGTGACACTTCACAGTGGCGCTGTTACAACATCTGAACCAAAATAACCATAGAATCAAAATTCAAATATCAAAATCTGAACAGGCCACACAGCTAAGTGGCTCACTTGTCCTCTGCCATTTTGGATTTCTCCCAAAACAGCTTTTTTTCTTTTTGATCTCTTCCTACAGTTTTTACTCAAATACATTGCAAAATGCATGTAGAATGTCTTGAGAAATCTGTGTTTTGATTTGTTTGACCCATTTTGACCCAATTTGCTGGCAAATGGGAGTGGATATGGTTGATTTGAGGAAAACCGATAGAAGCCTCATGGATGAATAAGTCTATTGTAATCAAATGCTGTGCTCAATAGAACAACAGTGAAGTTTTGTCTCCAACCTGCCGTAGTCAACTTGTAGAATCTTCCTGACTGCATTTCTGGTGTCGTGCTAGTTTCCCTCCCATGATGTTTACGAGTATATGAGATGCTGAGTTGTTCATATTTTTTTACACTGAAGTTACTTGAGAATTAAGACATTGTTCTTAATTACTGGGTATGGAAACAGAGCAATTGTCCCAAGACACAAGCATGAAAGAAACTGTCATCTTCTGATCAACTACAGACAAACATCCTCTCATCACCTCTCACCACGCCCACGTTATTGCACCACCACAATCGTACAGCAGGTGGAGAGAAGTTCCAAGCAGGAACAAGTTTAGTCTTTGAAAATCTTCTCCATAACATCGGGGAAAGTGGAAATCACCCCTCGACCGGGGAATAAAGACATCAAGAAGAAGAAAGAACAAGACGAAACAAGTATGTAATGCAGAGACGTCACTCGAATTCCCTTCAGAATTTAACTGAATTACTGCATTCCATTTAGTCTATTCATCAGACTGATAGTGTAATACTGTATAATATCACATTTCTCTCTCTTCTACCAATACACACTGTGCACGGCGACGCTTAGTCTCTCTTGTTTCAGGATGTTTGTTTGGTTACATCAGTTTTAAACCTCTTTTATTTTTCCTCACACACCCCTCAGCTGTGCCACTGCCTTTGGACGCCTGATCCTCCCGTTAAGATGGTTTTGTCCAACAGTAGAGGGCGCTCTTTAGCTTCAGCTTTGCACATTCACATAGAGCAAAGAAGGCTGTTTTACCGGAAGGGTGTGGCAGTGTGACAATCTGTTACATTTTTGAAGCAAACTGAGAGACTTTCACTCTCAACCAGTAAAGACCTGACACACTCTTATGCATTCATCTCACAGATATAACTGAAGATTTGATGAAAACAACGACCTACTGATATTGATTTACTGGAGGAACTTACTGATGACGTGCTATAATTCATGCTTCTAGAAATAGCACAAAGTGTAACGTCCATGAATTCTTACTCATATGGGCCATGAGTCATTTCTGCATACACATGGTGCACTTTCCCCCCCACACTGCTTTCCACTGCACATCAGTACAGGATTTATTTCCTCTCCTCTGTGGTTACAAACACACCGACCAATATGAATGGTCAGTAACCACACAGGAGCCGTGAGGCAGGAAGAACTTTTACACAGACATTTTGTTTTACTATATCTTTAAGAGCCTTACCATTAACGTGAACTGAGGTCTATCCAGGAACTGGTTTATTTACTGAAGGTACAGCGTGATGAATGGAGGTGAAAGTCAATATGTACATCTGACATTTCATTGAACAATGCAAACAGCATCTACAGTTTTATTTAGCAGGTGAATGTTTAACTCTGTCTGCAGACACTCTGCAGATGAAAGATGAAACTTCAAGCATGTCAATACACGTACACACGCACACACAAGCAAACACACGCACACACACACACACACGCACACACACGCACACACACACACACACACACACACTGTATTGCTATACCTAATCCCAACCCTAACCCTAACCCGAGCCGCCTCCCTAGCACGAGCCTCTCCACTTTAAATCAACCCTAAAGCCAAGACTCAACCCTGAAATAAGAGGTTAACATTGTGGGGCCCCCGCATGTGACTTTATGTACTCCTCACAATGAAACGAGACACACACACACACACACACACACACACACACACACACACACACACACACACACACACACACACACACACACACACACACACACACACACACACACACACACACAGGTATGTTGGCAGATAGGCAGACCCACATGAAATTCCATCTCTCAGCACATTTCACTGAGGATGTTTCTTTGGCTCAGTGGAGGCTCAGCATGATATGATAATGCCTGTGGAGGGGTGTGGTACATTCACGGGAGGCTTCAAGGACCAGATTGCTTCACATGGACCCACAATGTAGAAAGTGTGATTCATGCATATAAACCCTGCAAACAGAGCTAGACTGGGTGTCTCATTCTGCCTGTCAGGACATCTCAAAAGAGTCTTTTGTTTATGACATTGAGGTCGGTTTGGGCCAAGTAAATACTGATTAAGCTCTCGTGCTGTCTGTCTGGAACTTGTGGGAATGTTTCATGTCAAACGCATTCATAGGACCATATTTTCATCTCATGTGCTTCTCAACATACTAGATTTTGTATTCAAATGTTAAATTTAAATGCGTAAAGTGATCTACAAACTCATCAGCTCATCACACAGGTCTTCATTTCTCTTAGTTAGAGATTCCTAACAAGGATTTTCATCAAACATAGGTAGCAGTTGAATGTGATTCATCCTCTCTCCACAGTTACACAACATGAAGACAATGATACTTCATCAGAAAATTCTTGGACTGTCATGTGATCTGTTTGTAACCATTTGACACCGGCTCTTTCCTTCACAGGGTTTGGCTGCCACGACTTGAACTACTCGAGGCACAACTGAATCGGATGTGAGTAATACCTTTAAAGGTCATATATGTTTTTGTTGTGGTTACTTTTTTAGGGAAGTTCAAGAGAGTAATTCTTGCTATCCTGTCTTATTCACCCAAACAAAGGAGTGCACCCAGAAGCCTCTTGATGTGGATTCCGTGGAGCTTCTAGCACGGATAAAGTTCCAGGTCATCGATGAAGAAGCTCTGATGTGATATCTAATTAATGCATTATGGTAACAGGAAGTGTCAAGTTTGTTAAAGCCATGGGAACGCCTGTCAACTCAAATTCTCACCGAAATGTGTAGATGACAGTGAGGACATGATGTGCCTGAGCTCAGGTGCAGGAATCCAGACCATGCACAACAAAAGACAACATTTATGAGACACAACACAGACCCACGACGTCTAATGGCTGCTACTGAGAATTTTGATACAGTTTGAATCTATGGTAACATAACATTGATATTCTGAAGGAAACAGAACATCCACTCCATTGTTTGAGTCTGATATTTTGTTGTCAGGCAGAGAAAACAAACCATCCGTCCATTCTTTACAATGTGAACGAGGAAACTCAGACGACGACATCATGGATGAGGTATGTAACAATGATGGCCTGAGGTGTTACAGTGAGACATAACCATGTTTTTCACCCACAGTTCCTATTGCACACCAGACTGTTTGAGGAGAGGGAATCTTCCTTTGAATTGACTTCCTTTTGCTCATATATGAAGGTCTTTCCATGTCCCCCTACAGAGCTCGGAACCGATCCAGCTGGTCTTGTGGGCCTGTGAAGCCCTTTGAGACTGTATATGACACTGGGATACAAATACATTTGATTTGATTGCATGTTTTCCTTTTTGTCACCCTGCTGAATGATAAAATGATGTCACAGTGCAGACACTTTGTTACATTTGCATACATACTTCATATGCTACCCAGAACCACTCCTTACTCACACACTTCAAACAGATTCAAGGTTTGAGACATTTATATATATACTATAGGAACGTGCACTCATTTGTATTCTTTATGATGTCAAAATAAAAAATGTCAAAAGTGCACATTGTTCTGTCTCTGATAACAGATACAATGTGGAAAGGTTCTAGAGTGTTTTCTTCTTACTTTCATCCAAAGGGTGGAGAAGTATTTCTATTGAATCGCACAGTTCTCTGACTCATTAATTGGAATGTTTCCACAAAGTAAGAGTGAAGACACCTTAGAAGTCAAACTTTTGCTGTGGATTCAGTGATAGTGGCAGGTTTCTGTTATTATGCATCGACTTTAAGGTTCAGAAATGTTATGTAAAATTCTATATCATGGATTTCTTTGTTGCTCTCCTGTTCCACTAGATCCAAAAAGTAGTCAAACCAGCTAAAATTCAGCATCTGAAGCTGTCAGCAGAAGCTGTTAACACATAATTATCAGCATGCTTGAAACTTTACTGTGCCCTCAGCTGTCACAAATGTCCTCCTCATCATTTAAATTACTTTACATGTCATCCAATCGTTCATATTTATTTGCTGACATTCTGCTGACATACTGGAGGAGCGTTTTTTTTACATTTTCTTTGAGTCATAAAGGTGGGACGTGTGAAAATACTCTTGTTGCCCGTCTCAGAAAACATGAACTCATTCACCTGTTTTGACAAGCTGCTATGATGAAACTTAGGAATGTGTGTACACAAAGCTATGCTACAGCTGAAACCTCCACCATAGGGGTATATGCCCATCCCTGCCCACATCCTGTCTATATCTCTGCAAGAATCTGATTCTGCTGCAATGATCAGGAGACTCTCAGGATTATTATCTTGGAATCATGGGGAATATTACTTATTACTAAAGGCTAATTTGCAAATATAGGATAAATATAGTTTGGGATCAGTGTACATGTTTTGTTTTGTTTTGTTTTGTTTTGTTTTATTTTATTTTATTTTATTTTATTTCATTCTCTGTCTGACCTCCTCCTGCTCAGTCCTGTGGGGAGATTCACCTTCGTCTTAGACAGCTGGAGTCATTTTCAATGTGTTGTTTTCATAATGTGGGGGTTGCTAAACCCTTTGAGACTGCACATAACAATGATTAAGGGCTACTCGAATAAACTTGACTCAGCTTGTTTTAACTCCAATTTAGGCAACATCAAAGCAGGACCCACACGTCGAGAATGTTGATCTTGTCAGTCATAAAAGAGTTTTACAGTTATTTATCTCCCAAACACAAAGCTTCTGTCGTTCAACAGACCCTCCGGCTTTTTACGATCGCAGGGTTTTTATGCAGATTCAGGAAAATGCCACAATTTTCCGCAATGCTGCATAATCTCCCAGTTAACCGCCTATTTACCGCATAATTTGCTGCTGCTGCTCCTGGAGCTCATTCAGCTCATCGAGTCAAGCCGCCACACCCACATACAAATCCGAAGAACATCTAAGTGCTGACGTGTAGCCATGGTGATTGCAACGTAAAACAGAAGTGAAAAAAAAAGATTTGCAATATTTGCCATTTAACTTGGTCAGTGATTTTGATTGCAAAAAACCCCAAAACAACAAAAAAAAGAAACCTTGGTGAACGTGATCCCGGGGATTTCTGACCTATTCTAATATAAAGGTGTATCTGCTGTGCAGGGGCACAACTATGGAGCTTAAAGAAAGGAATTGCTGTTAGCTATTGTTTAATGAAAACCTTTGAAGGAGACTACACAATAAACAAAATGCCCCAGGAACTGTCTGCCCTGAGATCAAATCCAAGATCAACATCAAGGTCGTGATCCAAGTAAAAATCAAGATAAGACCAAGATTAAGATATTTAGAAATTTCATATGGGATGCTTTAACACAATGAGAAAATATATGACACTCTAAAATCAGACATAAGATGAAAGGAATTAATACACATAAGACATCAATATAGAAACACACCCTCTATACTGCACACACCCATTCATCCAATAATAACCACAGTAAATACACACTAGCGTCCATACACCCAAGCACAAGGACAACTCTGCACTTATTCTGTTAAAGATACAGAAAAGAAAATCTGTTGCAGTAGTTTATTGCTTTATAAAACATTCCTGAAATCTTCCTGTAAAGTATCAGTGTATGAGAAAAACCTCTCTAAGATGACATAATGCTTCATAACTGCGGGAGGATCCCTTTTTCTTTTCTTCTCTATCTGACTAAGAGATGACCCGACCAATGCTGCACCCCACCTCCTCTTTGACTCCCACATCACCCCAAGCCGACACCACATGTTACACTCTGAGAGCACAAGGACTCTCCAACTCTACGATAAGAAGTGCGCACCCACAAACACACACGCATGCACACACACACACACACACACACACACACACACACACACACACACACACACACACACACACACAAACTCAAACACAACCACACCCATCTACTCGCAGCCCTTAGAGGCTCTCATACCGTGTATGGCACAAGCCAAAACCAACACCGTAAAGAGTACACACACATGCGCACGGAAGCACACATATGCACACACAGGATAAAGGACTGTGGGGGGATGTTTTTGTGATATGGTGAACAATGGGGTACTGACGAATTGTCCGAAATGGATTTGACATGAAAGACAATGGTGGTTTGTGGTTTATCCAAGTTACAGAGTCATGCAGCTCAGTCAATACTGTCACAAGTATATGCAAACATGCTAAATGCTGCTTTGCAACACATGAATAAGGGTATAATAATTATTTTGAGAAGGTTTGGCCATATCTATTAGATAAAATGTTTGGTTGCACAGCTGTAAAGCATGTTATATAGATGTATTGTAGATAAGTATTAGGTAATGTTGTTATCACAGGTCATTTCTAACTAAGAGCACTGATGAAAGATGAAAGATAACGTTTGTTAATCATGCACTGCACTTGAATGTTGAATCAAGGTGTGACACTAAAACAGTAGGTCAGCTTCTCCCTGTATTTGCATAAGGATACAAAATGAAAGGTGTGATCCAGGCTAGACGTGGAGTTATTCATTAAAGGCATATGTGAACGATGCACATACACAGAGAGAGAGAGACGGGGGGGAACACACACATTCCATAACAGTTCCCTCACACACAGGGGAAAGAAACTGGAGCCGTGTCCTTAAAGGCAAACAGACGGTGGTTTTGCCAACACTGAGGCTAAACGCCCTCTTCCCACTCCACCTCCCTTCAATCTCAGGCCCGCCCATGGTCCAGCACTATATCAAGAGCCAGCCTCCCTCTATCAAACACCACATTCCTTCAGTCTACTGCTGGGTAACGGTCCTCTCTCCTCGTTCTCTCTCCTGACAAGCAGATAGCCAGACGTCACCATGAGCAATTTCAACTACCACACCGGTCCCGGCTCAATCCGTCAGTCTCATAGGAGCTTCATATCAAGTGCTCCCAAGGCTCACAGTATGGCAGGATACAGTACAGCACCTCGCATCTCTAGATCCAGTCAACGTGTTGTGTCCTCTGGGTACGGTGGCATGGGTGGTGGTGCTGGTGGCAGCATGGGCTATGGGAGCAGCTTTGGCAGCGGCGGCTTTGGCGGCGGCGGCTTCGGCGGCGGTGGCTTCGACCTGGGCTGCGCCCTGGGGGATCAGAGCAACGTCAGCCTGAATGAGAAGGCCACCATGCAGAACCTGAATGATCGTCTGGCCTCCTACTTGGACAAGGTTCGCTCCCTGGAAGCGGCCAACAACAAGCTGGAGCTGCAGATCAAAGAGTACTACGAGAAGAAGGGCCCTGCAGCAGAGAGGGACTACAGCAACTACTGGGCCATTATCAACGACCTGAAGGACAAGGTAAGTGTTTGCCAGCCTCACAGCAGAGAGAGCAGACAGATGAAGTGAAATGTTTGCAGCTCTGTTAATGATTAAGAAGTGAAGTTTCTTTTGCAAGGGCAGGAACAGATAAGAGTCAGTTCATGTGAATGTGATACAGTGTTACCCAATCAGGAATAACTGTGGGACCTCAGAGACTCATCTCTCTGATAAAGCTGAGCTAGACTAAAGCTAAAACTGTACAAAAATGTATAATATGTAACAGAGACATTAACTCTTATTTGAGACATTTGACTTAGGAGGAATCTTTTCTCTTCCTAAGATCAATTTTGCCACCATCGGCAATGCCAACGTCCTGCTCCAGATTGACAACTCCAAGCTGGCTGCTGATGACTTCAGAACCAAGTAAGCAGGAATCTTCATCGTTCTGCAGCTCCGTCTTCATCTTCTGTGAGAATCCATACGCAGAATTTACTGTCTCATAATGATATTTTCTCTCCCCTTCTCCCTCCAAACTTATTAGATTCGAGCACGAGCTGATGATGCGCCAATCAGTAGAGGCTGACATCGCCAACCTGCGCCGCTTGTTGGATCAGACCACCCTGACCAAGGCTGACCTGGAGATGCAGATTGAAGGGCTTCAGGATGAGCTGGCTTACCTCAAGAAGAATCATGCAGAGGTGAGTGCTGCACTTTTTGGGATGTGATTTGTTCCTTCATAATGTTTTCTAAGGCCTACAGAACTGTGAGAGAACATCACAAATCCTCCCTTTTCTTTCAGGATCTGGAAGCATTGCGTTCTCAGCTTACTGGCACAGTCAATGTGGAGGTGGATGCCGCACCCCAAGAAGACCTCAACAAAGCCTTGGAGGAAATGCGCGCCCAGTATGAAGGCATCACTGATAAACATCGCCGTGACCAGGAGGCCTGGTTTAATCAGCAGGTGAGAAGAAAGCCTTCCTGTAAACAAAGGCACCATAAACCACGCTTGGAAATGTCTGTATTTACAGAGTAAAGCTCTTAGTGGCTTAAATCTGTAATTAAATATAATTGCTGTGAAAATGAGAGGAGTATTCTAAGTGCACCTTTATCTCTTGTTCTAGTCTGCAACCTTGTCAAAGGAAGTGGCCATCAGCACGGAGACAATCCAGACGTCCAAGACAGAGATCGGTGACCTGCGGCGCACATTGCAGGGCCTGGAGATAGAGTTGCAGTCTCAGCTCAGTATGGTGAGACACAAACCTCTGAAACAGAACCTCTGTTGACATTTCACAGATCTTGCCTTATATGAGCAAAATTCCTGCATCACTGTCTTTTCAGGGGAAATGAAGAACTGTGATAGAAGCAGAGGGGAGGACAGAAAAAGGAACAGTGGAGAGGGAGAAAAGCGAAAAGAGTGGTGGGAGCAGAGGGGAGGGCACGGGAGGGAGAAAGGGAGGTGGGGGGGGGCGCTCCCCCCCTGAGCAAAACATTTCGCAGACATCTGCTCAAATTCTGGTCGACATAAAAGAGCTTGAAGAAAGCTGAAGGAATGCTGAACTGCATGGCCCGAACCCGGACTCCCACAGATGAGCTGTGCCCAGCTGGAGTTGATCATTCCACCCTCCCTGCAAGAGCAATACACTGCTGCTGCAGAACAAGAGAGGTGGAGGGCAGAAAACTCAAGTTTAAAAGACACAGAAAAGAATAGAGTTGTTATTTCTTGATAACAAGACAGGACGGGCAGAGTTTGATAGCCTGTTGTTTCTGAAATAGACTAAGCGTCAATGCAGCCAAGTTATTATGTCTCACATACATAATCCAAGGCTTGGCAAGAGGATGTAGACTGTAGTTTAGAAAATAAAGAGCTGTCACCACAGATTAATTTCATTCAGTTTGCAAGTATGAACAGAAAAGCACGTGCATGACACTCACTCCCTCTCCTGCCTAACAGAAAGGAGCACTAGAGAACACCTTGGGCGAGACAGAAGCACGCTACAGCGCCATGCTGGCAGGCTACCAGAACACCATCAACATGCTTGAAGGGGATCTCGCCAATGTGCGCTCCAGCATCGAGCAGCAGAGCCAGGACTACAAGATGCTGCTGGACATCAAGACCAGGCTAGAGCAGGAGATCTCAGTCTACAGGAGCCTCCTGGAAACAGAGGAGTCCAGGTACACACAGCAGTAACAAGCACATGAGCTCTGTTCTATAACCGCATAGAAGCGCTCATTTTCGAGAAATCTATGCACTCTACTCATTTTCTCCTCTTTCTCTCCTCTTTAGGCCCATGAGTTCAGGTTAGTGGTCTCTGTTGTAAAGGTTATTATTACATAACCATGACTACACAGTGTTACTTACTGTAATGAAAGCTTGAAACACGGCCCAATGATTTTTTCTTTCCTTCTTTCCTTTACAGCGGGCGGTAAGACCACAGTCACAACCACCACCGTGCGAACCTCCAGCTAAGCCCAACTGGAAGGACAAGCTGTTGTCAGACACACACACACACACCCATACACAAAGTCACCTCAAGTTATTGAAATTTGAGCTGTTACAGAAGACGAGCAAAACTGTTCTGAAAATACCTGCAAAGAAAAGAATGAAAGTTTACAAAACAACGGCATTAAAGAGGGATTATGTGACTTATTGTGTGTGTATGTGTGTGTGTGTGTGTATGTGTACGTGTACCTTGTCTGAACAATAAATCAGCTGGTGAATATAAGTTCTGTTGTTTGGTCTTAATGCAGATAGCTTTTTGGAAAAATGGACTGCCTGCCCTTATTTCCATCACAGCCCCGTGTTTACACAGTAGTCATGACAACTGCAAAGCAATCTGGGAGGTGGGGATGTGGGCTTTGCGGAAGTCGGTGTTACGTAACAGCAGAGTTGTCAGGAAAGAGTGAACAATGGTTAACAACCCGAGCATGGAAAAGAATGCGATAAGGGTTTTAAAATCAAGAGCAGTCAGAGATCCATGATAGACTTAAGGATCAATCAATCAAACAGGGCAGGAACACAGCAAAGAGAGTGAAGCTACCCTGACTTTAAAGCAAATGACCCTGAGGTTTGCTGAGAGGGTTTTTTTTTTTTTTTTTACAAAACAAGCAACCTAAGGGCTGACTAATCTTTGCCCTGGGTGCTTTCAACACAGTGTTACATGAAGCCTGTCTAACACTCCTGTCACCTAGTTACAAGGACACACACTGCTTGGTGCAACAACGTCGGATGGGAACGCAAACACACAAACTGAACAAAGGGAGTCATTGTGGATACAGTAACAGTATCAGCGCTGCACTTTAGCCCCTTTTACAAGCTCTGAATGAGAGCGGTGACGACTAATGAGTAATGGAACTGTCATGATGGAGTGTGTAAGGCGGGGCAGATTTATTGCGTTCATTAGTGTGAACAAGTTTATTTGACGTGTTCCTGTTGTGTCTTGTGCGTCTGCAGTTTAGGCCTTCTGGCAGTTGAAATCAATGTCAAATCCAAGTAGATGAAATTAGCATGGAATTGAAGGCAAATTCCTTTATTATGATGTAATGTTGGTGTTGGAAAGTAATGCTCAGCTCACATATCTAACTCTAAACCCCGTGATGTTCCCACTCCAGCCCCACAGAGAGGCTTCACTCAGCCATAGTTTGAGCCATTTGGAGACAGTTGGGGTGTTTTCTGTATTGTAACGTGACATTTGAAAGAACAAAGATTTCTACTCATGCATTGAATTCAAAGCAAAAGTCAGGATGAGATATTAGAGAGATATTAGAGAGGATGAGTTATTAGTGATTTTTCCCACGATCAGTTTGAAATAAAGAGCCCACTTGTCTGTGAGGAACAAATAGCGTGCAAATACAGGTCAATGATCAAAGCCCTAGCTCACTTGGTATCTCAGTGAGTTTATTAACCCTTTAAATTAATTGTTTAAACTTTTACAATGTGTTGTATCAGCTCATTGGCAACATTTCGATTAATTCAAAATAAATAACTTAATACAGTAACGTACAAAAACATAAACTAACATTAAGCTTGACCACCTTTATCTGAAATGCACAGTAAAACATGACTGAAATTAATGAGATAATAAAGTGAGACGAATTAGAAATAAAATAAAAGCGATATGTCTTTGCAAATGGTAGATAGTGCATGATAAAGTTGTTCGGGGAGGCCTGGTTGAACTGGGACATGGACATGGACCACTCCTTCACCATGACCATCTCCATATTTGGGGCCAGATTATGGGAAGTGATCAGATTTATGGATGATAGTTATTAAACCACCATCTTGCCCACGGAAGTGAAGAATGTAAAAGTGTGTGTGCTTGGTTCAGCCTCACACATGTAGCCTCGACCCGTCAGCTTAACAAATAAGCAGAATCATTCCACAGGAGAAAGGCTTGATGGAAAGGATGTTACCTTATATAGAACTTTCTTTGAAGTAATCCCATGATGCACCTGCAGCCTGATCCTGATCCTGAGCGATTACACATCATTATATACTTTCTACAGACAGACAGACAGTTGTTGTGTGTCATCACAGTAATTGTGATATTAATCACTGCTGACAGTAGTTTGTTTTTTTTGCCTTTTTCTGGCTGTTTGCCGTCTGAGGCAGAGCTGAGCTTCACAGAGAGACAGCACAGTGTGTTCCGGGGGGGGGGGGCGGGCACACTTACTGCACTGCTGCTCTCAAGCAGGTTTGCTGTGCCTCTGTTTTACTCCACTGCATTTATCGGACGGCTGTAGCTATTAGTAAAGTTCTTTCTTCCTTTCTTCCTTTCTTCCTTTCTTTCTTCCTTTCTTCTGTCTGTTGTTAACTTAAATGTCCCCCATTCTTCCAAATTAGTAGTTTCGAATATTGAAGCTTGAGGCAAAAAGTTTTTTGTCTCTTACTGTTTTTGTGGCAGGAAGAAGTTTCTGAGATTACGTGTAACCCCCCCCCCCCCCCCTTCCCCCTGCAACTAAATCTGTACTTCATAGCTGTTGGTAATAATGTGTCCTTTGTCAACATCTTGGTGCCCCAGGGTTTAAAATTACATGAAAAAAAAAAGTGCTGTAATTAAAGTATTGTTGAATTAAAAGTACAAATGACAGAAAGACTTTAAACAGAAACGCTCACTTGAGCTGAGACCTGTTGTGTGTCAGTGTGGAATTTTCCCAAACTGATTTCAGCTTCCATGTCAGTGATATGTTTGGTTAAGTATTAGTCATTTAGTGCCTATCTTCCTCTGGAACAGGGTGAGCCCAAGAATGTTGATCTCGGTTCAAGAAGTCCATCAAGGGCAGGGGAGAGAAAGTACTTTCTTCACTAGGCTGGCGGACTCTATTCTGGAGCAGTGTTAGGTTTGACACAAGCAGAGAGGAATGCTTAACCTCTTTGCTAAAGGTCCCAGATGGGGAATGGCATCAGACCTAGCTGTGAAAGTTTCAAACTGTGTCTGTGTTTCAGAAATAGTGGTGCAGAAAGAGTGGAGAGTGGACAGTGGAACATTACCAAGTGCACTTCAGAGGCTTTCAGACGCTCCCAAGCGTTAAGTGGATGTGATTTTTCAACCATATAGCACAGCAGTGAGTTTTACAGACACCTGGTGCAACAAATGCAAACATAACCGGTTGAAGTCCAATCTGTGTACCCATAACAATATCTGTTTAACCAAGGAAGTGAGGCATGCTGGCCTGGCTGGGAGAAGTGGTGGGCTGAAAGGTGAGCGTTTAACAAGTAGGGTTGGTTTGGAGAGCCACACCTTGCTTAATCTTTCCACAGACTTAGAGATCAGGACGGAGCTGCGTGGGCACAAATGTGAATAATCTCACCTGTAAAATAAACTACTGACTCACATTTGCAGCCTCCTGTTGGCTCTGTAATTAATTTTTGTTTATTCTGTTTAATCCATTATAAGCACAGTTTTTGTAATGTGATTTGTCTCATCTGTGTGTAGCTCGTCCATATTTGCACATATCTGTTCCTGACCGGGAGTCACCACATTGTGTTCCATCATGTTCTGTGTGTCACGGTACACCGGCAGTCTACGTGACTGGACTTGACTCTTAAAACAGTGGTTCACACAAAGGATGGATTCACTCCTGTGGAATTCTTAGTGGACTGGGCAACAACAGCACTAAATCTTACTTTCATAACTTTATGACATGAGTCTGAAAAGCAGATTTACTTTAACTTTCCATGGGGTGAGTTATGTGGGTGTGTGCTGGAGCCGATCCCAGCAAAAACTGGGTGGAGGAGCCAAAACCTTAGACCTTTATATATTGCAAGCACTAAATCCTACCAATATTCATATAAAACTCAAAAGCTTAGAGGGTTCTGAGCTGCAGAGAGAAGGGACTACTGGAGGAAAGTGCTCTGAGCCAGAAAGCAGAAAGCAGTGAGGCATGTATCCCTGCAAGACAGTAAACACAGGGTGACTCTGTTTTTCCAGGTTCTGTGGAAGTGTGAGTGAATATGCCCCAACTTACTATAAACACTTTAACTATAGTGGCACTCGTAGCAGCTGCCATGGTGACTGAAGTGATAATTAACTTTGTGAACGTGTAAAACTTTAAAAACAAAGATGCAGTGTGTTACAAATGAATGGATGCATCCAAAAGGTTTTTTAGAATTATTATAAAAGTAAAAAAAACATATTAAAAGGGGTTTGGGTAAGTATGATAGTATGTTAAACTGGATGTAATACACTTCTGTACATTGATTTCAATGTCGCTGGGTGACACCCTTTTCTTTTGCATGCTTGCAATGCAATGCTGCCATCAAGTGCTGCACTTACCTCACACAACTGATGTAGCTGGAGGTGGAACTGCTGTATTGGGACCGGCGGTGAGTTAGCGACTAGAAGAGTTCATTCTTTCCAACATTTCACACACTGGATGATCTGCGGTCCCTGTGAAAAGATAAAATCATACACATTTATCAAAATTTGCTCTATATTAAGTGTGGTGGTTGTATAGAAACACAAAAGGTGAATAAGATTCTCCAACACACGTTGCTGTGACAACCAGGAGATCTGAGGCGCAGCTCCCGTCCCCCTATGACAATACCGCCATCTACAGGGCAGAAGCTGCAACTGGAGCATCTAACTTAACCTTCATCATCAAAATACCAAATGACATCAAAATGAATCCTGTTCTGGTCACTTAAGACTGCCTTTCTGTTGCTTTGTGGCACGTTTGCTGTGATTTTGGTTCAATTTCTTCAGTGGAAATGTTGCCATCTCATTCCAAAGGTGAACATTTGGAATGCTGCAGATCTCCATGACTAAATGCAGTGTAAGCTACATGGTGTCAATCAGAGCCTCAGCAGAAACCTTTCATTGTATGAAACTATGGCTGAGTCGGTTGATGTCCCTGCAGGTGTACGTCCTCCTTTAGCACCTCTTCACTCAACACGACCTCACCCTAGCTTTGTTATTAACTGCATAATGAATGCAGTTAAGACAGTGAGACAAGAAGTAGAATACTCATCATTCCTGTTCCTTGTTTACATTTTAACACGACTTGGGGCTGGAACATTCAAACAAAGGTCAGGGTCGTCTCCACACACACAGCCAAGCTCCAGGCCCTATAGAATCCATCTTATTCCATCAACAAGTTCAGTAAAGACAAAACAAACACATCAAAACAAATGATTGATTATTACTTTAATTTCAGAGGGGGGGGGACCACGAGTACTTTTAAAAGAAGGTTATACAGCGCTGTACATGTGGGAGCAGTAGTGACAGACATGAGTCCTTCCTTCTCCCTTTAAATACTATTCATTTAAATGTTCTATAATCTTATAATGATACAGTGATACAATAAAAGCATGTGTAACTGGTCCTGCAGCTTTTCTGATATGTCGATGTCGTTTTTGTTGGGCTGTTAATTCCTTAGAAGTTTTCCAAAAAAGGAAAAATAAAAAGAATATGATCAAAAACCATACGACAGGCAGAATCTGCCAGGCTGTAATCCTGCACGACTCCCAATTCACTCACACAATAGAGAGAAAGAGAGACAGAGAAAGGAGAGGAAAAAGAGAGATACAATTTTCATGTTCCGAAGGCTAATAAGTGATGGAGACAGGCATCAGTTCATAGCGAGGGTGGGGGGGGGGGCAGAGATGCACAAGGTATATTTTGTGCGTCCAAGCGGCCTCTGCTCTTCTACTCTGCCCTGAACCATCATCGCCCCCCGTAAGGCTCATTTCCATAGCTGCGTGCTGAGAGTCTGGCCGGATCCTGCGCCCGCCCAGCCTCCCATAGCTGACGGAGGCTGACCGAAGGCCATCTGAGCGCCGGGCCCGTTCAGAGCCAAGCCGGACATTTGCTGGTTCACCTGAGGAGGATTGAGAAAGAGATTCAGGTCCAACAAACTGGTAAGATGTTGACATTTTAACATACACTAACTGTTCAATCTGAGAAACCAAATGCAAACCTAAACATTGTACTGACACAGCACAACTGACACAAACACTGAAGGACTTTGCAAGACATTTCCCATTTCCTCTCTGGCCTGTGTCGACACAACGGACATGCTGTAACAGAAATCACCCAGCTGGTCATTTCTGCTGCTGGGATAACTGCTGAGTTTGACACGTGGGAGGAGTCGCTGTCACTGGAAGCCACAAACTGTGAGCTAACACTTACACAAGTAAAGTGGAGCTCAAACGTGTTCAGATTTGTTGTGACTCAACAATGTGACGTCAACAGCGGTGTTGTCAAAGCAAGCGAGTGACTGAATGATCTGGACTCTGGAGTGCAGTGATCTTGTTTAACGTTGTGAAGTGCGCTGGCTGAGGGGCGGGAAAAGTTCCCATGTCCCACAAGCGGCTGTGTGATGGAGCGTCCACAGCACCAAATACCCCTGAGAGCTGAAGGAGGAGCTGCAGGGACCCGACCAGCGTCTGAGCTCTCTGCTTTCAAACCTGACATCGTTTGAAGCTTCACTAAAGTGTAAGTGCAACTGGAGAGGCCTCACTTGGAGCAAGTGAGGCCTACCAAGCAAGTGCTATATACCAATACTAGATCACTTATGTCCTGTTACTAAGGTAATACTGACAGAGCATCACTTCACATGACCATGTTACATACCTGCCCCATGTTCCACTGTGCCTGCTGGCCGGGCTGGATTGCGTACATGCCCTGAGCCGGCACCATGCCCGCATGCATGGCGCCCGCATGCATGGCGCCCGCATGCATGGCTCCCGCATGCATGGCTCCCGCATGCATGGCTCCCG